>NC_138373.1:38499166-38535328 GCF_054177405.1 Leptonychotes weddellii | reverse complement strand
TGTTTTTCAGAGTCCATCGTCTCTCATGGTTCGTCTACCCCTCCGATTTCCCCCCCTTCATTCTTCCCCTCCTGCTATCTTCTTCTTCTTCTTCTTCTTTTTTTTTTTCTTAACATTTTATTCTGATGCTTTGACCTCTGTGGTCTTGCTGAGGGCCTGCCCCTCCCAGAGGAAGCCAACTCCTAAACTGGTGAAAGACTTGCCTGGGGGCTCGCCTTTCACCTTTCGAAAGCAAACCAAGCCAGCCCAATCTGGCACCCCCACGCTCCTTTGTTAACTATTACACTCCTGGGCTACCATCCTCAACCCTTATCCCTGCAGAGTCAGGTATCTGACGGCTGGGGACAGCTCCTTCTCCCTGAACCCACCAAAATTAATCAAACTAGCCATTCCTAGCCCTGTGCATGCTGCCTCGTGGGTTCCTTCTTGCAGAACCCACAAGTAAAGGCTCCTGCCTGCATGCCCCCTCGCTCCTGCTGCCTCCCTCGCACCCTAGTGCTTCCCCACTGGGCACAGCAAGGCATCGGGGCGCTCCTCCCCCCAGACAAACTAGGTTTTCAGCAACAGTCTTCCTGCTCTGTTGATCTCACCATCCTGAATAATAATAAAACCTACATTTAAAAATACATTTCCAGAAAGTATTCCTTTCTTCACATGGGAAATACTTACAAACTATCCTGGAACCATGTGTGCATGGTTCTGAATGAGGTGGAGAGTCAGGTGCTCTATAATCTGTTCAATTCAAATCTTCTAAACACAAATCTTTAAGGCTGAAATGACACAGCCTTGCATCTCATGCTCCTACATAGACACTTTGACAATGAAGTGGCTCATTATTGCTTAAGTGTTTATAAAACAATATACCCCTACCAGATACTTTCCAGGGGAAAACGTACGCGATCACAAATTAATTATAATAGATGCATGGCATCAGTCACTTGTAAGTGCAGAACAACAATATTTTTCTCCGGAATCTTACATTTGCTGGAAAGTCTCCCTGGTTCTGAAATGGACCGCTTCCCAGCACCCATGGTGTTTGTTCTGTGAAAAAAGTAGTTACGCGCCATGCATAGGTCGAAGCTCTGATGTTACATGGAGCCCTTTAGTGAATGGTTCTCATTATACATCTGGCTGGCCGATATAGAAATATAATTATGGAGTCTCAGATGTTTTATGATGGTGTTTAACCCTCATGACATTGAGCTCGAAATGATCACACAGTGATGTTCTGAGTAGTATGGAGTGTGTGTGAGACAGAGACAGCAAGACAGACCGAGTCTACTGTTGTCACATAAGACAAGTCACAGCACTATTCAAACAAAGGACTCATTTTCAATTCCTTTTCTTGGTAGGAAGTGGTTTCCTGGTAAAAATGAACCCCAAACACCACCCCTGTTGCCATAATAGAAAGAAGGAGACAAATCCTCTAAGGGGAACAGAGGGAATACTCTCAGGGTAGAGATGCATAATTCCCGTAAATCATGTCCAAAATCTTCTAGAACATACGGAAGAGAAGCCTGGCTTGGCATAAAGCAATGGGATATACAGACTCCACTTGGAACAAATTTATAAGCAAAGACTACACTTAGGAATAAGAATCCTGAAAGGAGAAGTAAACATGTCAGTGGTAGGAGGTCTGGGAAGCAGGGAGGAGCCAGGGAAAACACAATCTTGACCAGCAGGAATGTTCCTGGAGTGACGATAGATATAGCTCATCACCGATTCTTTACTGAGAAGTGAGTGAATGGAATCAAGGTCTATTTATATATATGTGCATATTCTATTGCACACTATGAGTACTTTGTGATTTCTGTTTTCACCCAAGTTCCACTTAAATAAATTGCTTAAGATGTATGGGGTTGACACCGCCTGACGACGGAGACTCGGGTGCCAAAGCATATAAAACATTGGGTTAAAATCCCCCCCGAAAGAATGTGGACTTTAGGAAGGTGATTTCTGTCTGAGGGTGCCGTGTTATATAGGCGTTTCTACCGCATTATTTTTCAGACCATTGTGATTCCGCCCTAAGCGTTTCTCTGGACCTCATGAAGGCAATATTTGCTTTAGAGAGATATGAATTAATTATTACTCCGAGCCCTTTGGATAAACTTTTTAAGGAGATGCTGACTCATGATGAATGTCTTTTGGAGCTGATTATTCCCTCTGGACTTGAAGTTCCCATGTTTATAGAAGAACTTGGCCCTTGAAATATTAAGATGGGGGAGGGTAAACATGCCTAGAGGTTTGTTTAAAAAAAAATGACTTGATTTAAAACCACACACACACACACAAAATGTGCAGTCTTGGGAACGATCAACAGTATAATGGCCTTTGGACTCCCCGGTAACTAATTCATTGTATGAATTGAGAACAATGGGCATTTTGCTGCTTATTCGTTTTAGGTTATCTTATTCTTTTAAAGGGAAGATGAGAGGGTCCACATTGCAAGTTCACGGTCTCTCAAATAGTTTTGGCTATTTTGGTCACAAGGAACAAATGGAGTTCAGTTATGAGCCAAGACCAGACAGTAAAGTCTTTACTATTTCTCCTTGTCCTTGGGGTAACGAGTCATTCTGACTAACTCCACTCCTTAAGGTTCCTCAAAGTTCTTATTAAAACAAGGCTATTTTAAAATTATGTGGTAATCAAGGGGAACTTCCCGCCCAATCTCCTAACCACATCTTAGCTTCCACTTTGTTGAACAAGGATCCCAGTTTATTTGACCTTGAGATAATTGAGATTCTTTCCCAAGTATCTGTTGTACTTACTTGATCCTAGAAAGAATTTACATCCTTAAAGTTTCTCTTCACAAGAGATCACGGGTGTGCTCAGAAACATGGGGCTTTATTATAGGAGGGAAACACAAATCATGAGTTGACTTTCCTTTGCATTGTCTCTTTTCCTGTCAGGTCACTTATGTTTGTAAATCATATCCAACAGCTACTGTGCAGATCCTAATATGATATAATTCAGAATCACCTCGGTCAGTGTGGGGCTCTTACGTTGAAAAAAGCTTTGCACTGACAAGTACTGGGTCTCAGAAACAGGATCTCAATTTGAGTGTGGACTTTTCCATCGAGATGCATCAAATTAAATCATTTTTCAGTGAGTGTTCTGCTATGTGTGGGACACTGTTCTAAAGCCCTATAAGCGTTTTTAACTCATACAACCACCTACTATCCCTATGAGGGAAGTCCTGCTTGTGTTCCCAGTAACTAGACAGGGACACTGAGTGACAGACCGTTTTATCTTGGCCACAGTCACCCACCGGGAGGGCCTGATCCAGCTGGTCCACGGCCCCGGCACTTGGCCACAACGCTCTGCTGCTCTTCTAGGACCTCCTGATATGCAAGTAATTTGGGGTTTTTACATACAACAAAAAATAACTTCCTCGTCACAAGTGTGAGCTGGGGAGTGAGTCTCTGGTGTGAGTCTAGCCCAGCCACTTCCTAGCTGGGTGCCTTTCAGGAAGGGATTTAAGTGCCTCTGTCTGCAGGATCTTATCAAGGACGTGAAGATAAGCCAACCGGAAGGGCTGTCAAGATAATTAGAGAACTACTTTCATCCAAGGCATGACACCTGAGCTTTCCTGGCACTTTGGAAGTAATTATCAATAACCATTGATTAATTATTAATAAAAAGGCAAACAGGGGTGGGAAAAGTATGGCTAAAAACAAGGAATTTTTGAAACCAGCTGCCCTGCCCAGAAACAGTTGAGTCAGTCCCTATGGGTTTTTCTATCCCTACTGGCCGCAGTCAGACAGAGGCGACATGGCTAGGTGCCAGACCCTTTACTGTGGGGGGAGCCAGAAGGTGGTGAGCGAGGCTGGTTTCCTTTTTTACCACAAACACTTCATTAGTGTCTTGTTGTCCATTATTGAGCAGGTTCAAGCTGACTTCCAAGGTATTTGTGGAATAACAGACGATTTACTGATAGCAGAAATCTTATATTTGCACTCTTTGATAAATTCAAAAGAAAGAACACTTAAAAAAATAAAAATGATTTGCAGTGAAAAAAACAAAGAAAGAACATTTCTTAAGTCCTATATAAGGACACTTCCTAAGTCGTCCATTTATATGAGTTTGTATCAGTATGAGCCTCCCTCACCCAACAGGTTTGAGGTGAACTGTCCTTTTCTTGAAGTATGTTAACGTTTGCGCAGCTTTTATGATGTCACATTGTATTATCGAATATTCACACTTCTTTTTTTTTTTTAAGATTTTATTTATTTATTTGTCAGAGAGAGAGCACAAGCAGGGGGTGTGGCATGCAGAGGGAGAAGCAGGCCTCCCCCTGAGCAGAGAGCCCGATGTGGGGCTCCATCCCAGGACCCTGGGATCGTGACCTGAGCCAAAGGCAGATGCTTAACCGACTGAGCTTCCCAAGCACCCTGAATTTGCACACTTCTTATCCAATATGAGTTTGGAAGTTTCTCCCCAAGGTTGGGGCTGCCACAAATGTGATTTTCTGTGGTCGCCCAGCACGGTGTCTTGGGTACTCATGGTATTTGGTCTGCCACTAGCTTTTAGGTGCAGACCACATTCCATTTTGATACCTGTCAGCAATTTGAATTGTCACTGTGGATTAAGCAGAACGTGTTCCTCTTTCTTCTACAGCTTCTCGTTGTTGGCTGAGAACATCACAGGAAGCAATCTATTACATTTTAAGCTAAAAGCACTTCTTTCATCTTTGTGAGGACTTAACACCATTATCATTGTAGTAAACAATCCCTAGGTTCTCACTTATTTACCATGCTGGTGTTCGGTAATTCTTGCTCATTGATATTATTCAATATTCCAACAGAGTAAAAGCAAAGTAAACCTTACGCATCTAGTGTAGGGGGAAACATGTGGATGGTGTTGTTCAGGACTCACCCTAACTAATTAACCATTTGTACATTTCAAATTAATCACATTGTAAATGTAAATGCAATAGCAGTCATGTAGAGCCCCCTCAAATCTGGCAGCAAGAACAAAATCTCTCTCTGTGTTCCTTTATTACAATTATTTTTGGTATTTTAAAAATAGTTTTAAAGATAGATTCCGAAATAATTTAGGTTCCACAAAAAATGCAGAATAAATGAGGTATTTCTGAGAAAAGTATTTTCTTTTTTTTTTTTAAAGATTTTATTTATTTATTTGACAGAGAGAGACACAGCGAGAGAGGGAACACAAGCAGGGGGAGTTGGAGAGGGAGAAGCAGATTCCCTGCTGAGCAGGGAGCCTGATGCGGGGCTCGATCCCAGGACCCTGGGATCATGACCTGAGCCGAAGGCAGACGCTCAACGACTGAGCCACCCAGGCGCCCCGAGAAAAGTATTTTCTAGTTGTGAGACTGTTTACTGATCCTGTTTATGATGCAATGACGCTAGTGAGCTCCATCCCTCCTCACAGAAGGCACCCCGAGGGTCTCGGTGTGACCAGACGGTCCCTATGGGGCCAAGCAGAACCATCTGCCCTCCTCTGTATGGAAAGAGGTTAAGGTGCAAACCTGTCACTTGCTTCATATGACCTTAAATCAGTCATTTATCATGCACAAATATTTGCGGTAGGTGTTTTTCTTAAACCTACTTTATGCTTCACACTTTAATGAGATTATGGATTATTGAAGGACAGTCAGAGTTTATTTTCTTTTTTTTTTTTTTTAAAGATTTTATTTATTTATTTGAGACAGAGAGAATGAGAGACAGAGAGCATGAGAGTGAGGAGGGTCAGAGGGAGAAGCAGACTCCCTGCCGAGCAGGGAGCCCGATGCGGGACTTGATCCCGGGACTCCAGGATCATGACCTGAGCCGAAGGCAGTCGCTTAACCAACTGAGCCACCCAGGCGCCCCAGAGTTTATTTTCTTAAGTGAATTAGACAAGTCTCCACTTACCATTACTTGAATCTTCTGTGGTATGTGGTCAGTCTGTTGATTTCTTGCTTTACAGGCACAAGTGATTATGCTATTCTGGGGATGGGGGTGGGGAGAAAGCACAAATATGGTTGCATATTTCAAATCCAAGATTAAAACTGCTTAAAGTTTTCATGGATAACAATTCAATGATTTGTGGCATTCTGTCCACATTTGTACAAAAATAACTTTAAGTATTTGATACGAGATTGCTAACTGTAGTTTTTAAAAATTATTCTCATTTCACACGGCCTTTTGGATATCATATTCCTAACAGACACTGATGAAAGTATTTGTGTGAATATGTTTCAAAGGTGCATAAACATTTAGTTCAATTGGGTCAATGCCAATTTGTTTGATTTAAACCTTTTCTGATAATGCTTTATTTATATTAAATATAATATCATTCTTAGGAAGCCATATTTAAAGAGGAAAATGAACTAGCGACAGACTATGAGCTGGTGTTCAGTTGAGCACGGTCATGCAAAGTTTTGAAGACATAACTCTCAAATGCTGGCAATCCCACTGTGTATACCATTTAAATCAATAAATTATAACAGTAACTAGGATGAAGTGTCTGTAACAACAGGGACATGCACACAGATATGAGGAGATGGCACCTATCAGAACTTGTGTTTTTTTTTAAAGATTCCCCCCTCAAGTACTTAACACACAGCTCAGATTTGCTCTGGGGGAGGCTGTAGGCCTACTGAGCTGGAATAAGATCACACAGGGCTCACCTTCTGAGGAGGAAAGGAAATCCACGTAGAAAGCCCTTTATTACCTTAAACAGAGGGGGTCGTGGGTAGTGACTGACTGGTGTAGACCATGTTGGTTCCCTCAGGGAGGCGTAGAATGTTGGTTCTCTCAGGGAGGTGTAGACCTTTGGTTCCCTCAAGGAGGGGTAGACCATGTTGGTTTCCTCAGGGAGGTGTAGACTGTTGGTTCCCTCAGGGAGGGGTAGACTGTGTTGGTTCGCTCAGGGAGGGGTAGACCATGTTGGTTTCCTCAAGGAGGGGTAGACCTTTGGTTCCCTCAGGGAGGTGTAGACTGTTGGTTCCCTCAGGGAAGGGTAGACCGTGTTGGTTCCCTCAGGGAGGTGTAGACTGTTGGTTCTCTCAGGGAAGGGTAGACCGTGTTTGTTCCCTCAGGGAGGTATAGACTGTTGGTTCCCTCAGGGAGGGGTAGACCTTGTTGGTTCCCTTAAGGAGGTGTAGACTGTTGGTTCCCTCAGGAAAGTGTAGACTGTTGGTTCTCTCAGGGAGGCCAGTCAGTTTATTTGCATGTGCTCCACGGGCTGAGTTTCATTTTACTTCAAGCTGTCCTGAGATGCTCTTGCGGGGACCTCTATATCCCATCTAATTTCCTGTCTACTGTCCAGTTTTGAGCAAACCTGCACTTTGCGTGCATCCTAACTTTTATGAGCCGTCTCCCGGAGAGTTATCGGGAGGCTCTCTGGCTCCTTTTGTGGAGTGCTCCCACGGCCGTCCTTCCCTGGAGTCCTCCCAGTAGTCCTCACCGCCACCTGACACAGTCCGTCTCTGTTGCTTTGCTCCGTCCACCTGCTCTCCCGGTCCGCGCCGAATCATCCTGGAGCACTGGGATATTTGATCTGTTTTGTTTTTACCACGGGTATTTTGGAGAGTCTCTCTCCCCCTCTGCCCCTCTCCCCACCTCTCTAAAATAAAAAAAACAATAAATAAATCTTTTTAAAAAAATAAATCACTTTGTTGAGGTGTGACTGACGCGTAAAAGGTGGTACGTATTTAATGTGCACAAGGTGATGTGTTTGGAGGAAAGTGTGCAGTCCTTTCTGCCGCGTTTTGGTGCACACCTGAACAGCACCATGAAGGAGACTGAGGGAAAACTAGCATGTAGAGCAGGGTCCGAATGTTCACTCCTGCCACTGACCTTCCAGAATAGCGCGTCGGTTGACTTTTGAAGCCCAACCACCAGTAAGATTTTCAAAATGTTCGGGGATGACAGAGGTCGATAACTTTTCATTTGGTCCAAGGATAAGCAAACAAAACAGTCTATCATCTTACGTTACTATGATTTCATAAAAAGGTTTTAGAATCGGTGCCAGGATGCGATCATATTCCTGCAACCGGGTGAGATGGGGGGTGGGTACAGAGTATCTGCTGAAGCAGAAGTATGACCTTACTTTCGAATACTATTTGATATTCTTTGAAACTGGCTCTTGTATTCCTCATCTCTCAACAAGCATATTTCATCATATTTCGCTGCCGACTGCTGTGTTCAAGAACTGCACTGGCCGTGGAGATGCTTGTCTCTCGCTCTCACAGAGCTCGCCCTGTGGCTGGAGGCAGGTGTCCGCGAGCATTAGGATGGAATGGGTGTGTTCAGAGAGAGGAAGGGTCCGGGGCGCGTGGGTGCTGGGTGCTGCCCTCGGTGAGGTCGGGAAGGGAAGCGGCTCAGAAGGACAGCGTGCACGAACGGCATCTCACACAGGGGCTGACGGTGGGTCAGGTGCAGGGGGGAGCGGGGGGCGTGAGGCCGGTGGGAGGCAGGAAGGAGCTGCCTGGAGGGTCTATTCTGTGTGTGCTTCACACCGCACATCCCTGGACGGTGTCCAAGCAGGGGGCAGGCCAGGGGAGCCCTTGGACGGACATCAGCACTTTCCCACCTGCGAGCGCCCCACCCGGGCCGGGGCACCAGTTCATCTTTGCACACGCGCTGTCTCACCTGGTCTCTCCTCCCATCTGTGTGCTCCATACCCGTTTATTGAGTGCCTGCTGTATGCAGCCGTGCCCAGATCGACCGCACGCACTATGGCCTGGGCACCTAGTCTTCCTTTTATTCAGGGAGGATTTCCCGTGTTGGAAATTATCCCCTTAGATGAGTTATCTATTCAGGTAAGATCCGTAATTCACCTTCGCCTCACAGAGCCAGGACCAGGATAAAGAGGTCTTTAATGGAGTCTTTTATACTTTATGATAATTAATTATTCGAATTATCAGCTTATACCATCTGACTTGGTCATTTTGGGGCATTAGGATGGGGTCGAATAGGACTATGCTGAGCAGCCTGGCTTTTCTGGCTAGGATTTAATTATTTGCTTTACTGCCTTTTACACCAATGTGTACATCATGTGTCTTTGTCTAATGAGATAAGGAGAAGATATAACCTTCTAGTGGTCACAGATAAGGCCTATGTTATTAAGATAACTTGTAAACCCAAAGAAGCTTTTTTTTTAAAGTTTATTTATTTAAGTAATTTCCACACCCAACGTGGGGCTCGCACTCACAGACCAAGATCAAGAGTCGCACGCTTTTCCAACTGAGCCAGCCCGGCGCCCCAGAAAAGCTTTTATCTAAAAACATTTTAGACAAGATTTCATATAAAAATGGAAGAGTTTAATCATTAATACAGCAGGAAACACGTCAAGGACTCTAATGCAAATGGGAGAATTATAATATCAAAAGAAAAGGTAATCAAACATTAAAAGTCTTCAGGTATTTAAAGCCAAGTGAAGGAATATTTAAAATTGTGAGACCCTTTCTTTCTGACTGTGAGTGAGCAAAGGGGCCCCTCTCTGACCACCGTCTCCCTCTGCTGGGACCAGGACCAGCGTGGAAACCCTCCCACCCGCCTTCCTGCCTTCCCCCATCCTGGGATATCAGGGCATTTCTGCTGATGGAATGTGAACCTTCTTCCTCTGTATCAGTACCTCCACTCCCAGGAAGTGGGGCGTGGAGACATGTGGGTGATGGACAAGCTTCTTTGTGAGAACGTGTACCTTCACCCAAGTGGAGTCATTCCAAATACGTTATCCTAGAAATTGTGCTACTTATCAGAAGCAAAACCAAATTATTAGGGTATAATCACAAGGAAGGGTGCACTTTGGTTTCGAAAATAGTAAAATGGTCTATTTATTTTATAAACTTTCATAGCAGATCCTAGGTCAGCAAAGCACTGTATTTCCTTGACATATTTTTTTTTAAGATTTTATTTATTTATTTGAGAGAGAGAGAATGAGAGAGAGCACATGAGAGGGGGGAGGGTCAGAGGGAGAAGCAGACTCCCTGCCGAGCAGGGAGCCCGATGCGGGACTCGATCCCGGGACTCCAGGATCATGACCTGAGCCGAAGGCAGTCGCTCAACCAACTGAGCCACCCAGGCGCCCATTTCCTTGACATATTTATAACTCTCGTGACACAAGGAATTGTAAGAGCTAACTCCCATCGGGGTCCTCAATACGCAGGTACTGCCCCAGGAGCTTCCCAGAAGTCGATGTCCATGACAACCTGATATAGCAGGTCCTATTATTCTCCTCATTGTGCAGAGGAAGCCGAGAGGGTAGGTCACAAGCCCCAAGGCCACACAGCGAGTAAGAGGTGGGTCTGGAACTCATTTCTGACTTGGTGATGTCAACCACGGTACTGCTCAGGGAGGAATGAACCCCTCCGAGGTATGTAAGCTACACAGAATTATCACAGATATTACAGGTACCACAATATCCCAGCGTGTGAAGTTGAGACCACCTACAGTCTACTCACATCAGATAATTGCTTCCATAGCGTCCTTTGTTGGAGTTTCCACCAGGCTCACTCAAAGGGGACTCCTTCCTCTGGTCTAAGTTGTGACCAGGTGACTGTGGGAAGCTGTTTAACCCCTGTTGGCCTCAGGCTGCTGAGACAAAGTATCACAAATGCGGTGGCTCACAACAGCACAAATTTAAATCACCTCATTGTCCATCGAAGCAACTTATTATATCCAGTACTATTAATGGCTTAACAAAGGTATAAAAATCAGTTCTTATCCTACATATCAGCAATAAACAGTAAAAACAGAAAATATTCTATTTCTCAAAGCAACCAAATACCAACAAAAGTAAGCAAACAGAAATACATCTAGCAAGAAATATATAAAGATTTTATTAAGAAAATAATATGGAGTTCAAGGGGAGCCTGGGTGGCTCTGTCAGTTAAGTGTCCAACTCTTGATCTCAGCTCAGGTCATGATCTCGGGGTGGTGAGTTCCAGCTCCGCACTGGGCTCCCCACTTGGTGGGGAGTCTACTTAAAATAAAAAAGAGGGGCGCCTGGGTGGCTCAGTGGGTTAAGCATCTGACTCCTGGTTTTGGCTTAGGTCATGATCTCAGGGTCATGAGATTGAGCCTCATGTCAGGTGCCGTGCTCAGTGCAGAGTCTGCTTGAGATTTTCTTTCTCCCTCTCCCTTGGCCCCTCCCCCCACTTGCATGCTCTCTCTCTAATAAATAAATAAATAAATAAATAAATAAATATATATATATATATATATGTTTAAAAAAAAGAAAAGAATATGGAGTTCTATTTCTGGCAAGATGGTAAACCAAGCCACTTGAAACCCCTTCTGCTACAAACATTTGGAAATGCTGGATTCAGGGCGGAAATGTAAATTCATAGCTAAGTTCTCAAGAAAGAAAGGAAACTCCCCAGAGGCAGATGAGACAAAGAGAGTGAAAGTCAGTGTGGTAAGTGGATGAGCAGATGCTGTTGTGGTGAGTGAATGAATTCGGGGTTGCGCAAGGTGTTTAACCACCTGCGGCCTCAGGCAGGGAGGTGCACAGGGTGAGAATCCTGCAGGAAGCCCGAACCCTTCAAGGGTCTGTCCCTCGGTGCACGAGGTGGAGTGCAAGTAACCTAGCGGAAAGATGAGGGGGTAGGGGGACAAAGATAGCGGGCTCTGATGGAGTCCTTCCAGCAGAGTAACATCTCCCCTGAGAAATGTAATATTAACTTTGCTGCTTGTGCAGACTTGCATCTGAAATGTACACTACCCGAGAAGCTACCCATAACTAGGACGCTCAGAACTATCTCTGTGATGCCCGCCAGCAGTAAGCGCAAAACCTCTCTGGAAAAAACATTCCCGTGCCCCAGATCACATGGTCTTACCACCAAGTTCACTGAAGATGAGCTCACAATTCCAAATACGCACACACAAACACACAGAAAAAAGCCCAGAAACTTAATATCCTGTAGCCCTGGGGGGTCAGAAGTTCACAGTGGGTTTCACTGGCGTCAGATGCAGGTGCTGGCAGGCTGGAACCTTCCTTCGGCTCTAGGGGGGAATCTGTTTCCTTCTCTCCTCTGGCTTCTAGAAGCCACCTGCTTTCCACATCTTCAAAGCTGGGAATGTAGCTTCTTCTCTCATCCCTGATCTCTCTCTTCTAAGGATCCTTGGGATCACACTGAGCCCATCCTGATAATCCAGAATAACCTGATCATCTCAAAATACTTAATAAAATCACATCTATAAAGTCCTTTCTGCCATCAGGTAATGTATTCACAGGTTCCAGCAATTTGGACATGGACATCTTCGTGGCGGGCAGGGGTGCCTTATTCTACTCACCATGAAGTCTGTAGATGGTTGAGGTCTATGAAATCGACAAGTCTGTAGAAGGTTGGTCGGAACAAAATTTTGGTGTTTTCTTCTGGTTTAAATTGTGGATGTCCTGTTCATTTTCCTCTCCTTTTACAGCAGCTGAATGGAGAAGGAAAGTAAATAACTTACTTGGTTAAAAAAAAATATTCAAGTGAGATCTGAAAGCTGTTTGTCCATCTGTGTGTCTAAGTGCAGAAGAGGGATGCACGAGCTGATTTCATGCCCCCACCATGCAGCCTGGCTGCCATCTCCACTCTGTCAGGGGGCTGAAAACTAATTTCTCCCACTGCCAAATGTTACAAAAGGCAAAGTCCAGGTTTGCTTTGTACATTTCCCCAGGGCCCCGGTATGCTTAATGGTGTGAAGCACCCTTCCCTCTGCTTTCATAACTCATGTCTAAGATTTTTCTTTTTTTTTTTTTAAGATTTTATTTATTTGTCAGAGAGAGAGAGAGAGAGCAACAAGTGAGAGAGCACAAGCAGGGAGAGTGTCAGGCAGAGGCAGAGGGAGAAGCAGGCTCCTCTACATGGGAATGTAGTCCCCTACGTGTGGGACTAGATCCCAGGACCCTGTGATCATAAGCTGAGCCAAAGGTAGATGCTTAACTGACTGAGCCATCCAGGCATTCCTAAGACTTTCCTTGAGATTTTTTTAAAAATAAAAATCTTTCATGAGGGGCGCTTGGGTGTGCTCAGTTGGTTAAGTGTCCGACTCTTGGTTCCGGCTCAGGACGTGATCTCGGGGTCCTGAGATTGAGCCCCATATCAGGCTCCGAATGGGCACAGAGTCTACTTGAGATTCTCTCTCTCCCTCTGCCCCTGCCCCCTTGCTTGCTCTCTCTTTAAAATAAATAAGGAAATAAATCTTTAAAAAAAATCTTTCATGAGTGAACATTTGAAATTTTATAACAGGTTCTTGTTAGTTAAGAGATTAACATTATTAACACAAAAAACAAACCCGAATAAAAAACGGAGCAGGCCCCGAACAGACATTTCTCCAAAGAAGACATACAAATGGCCAATAAGCCCATGGAAAGATGCTCAGCATCACTCATCATCAGGGAAATGCAAATGAAAACCACAGTGAGCTATCACCTCACACATTAGGATGGCTACTATAAAAGACAAAGAAACCCCCAGAATAACAAGCATTGGGAGGATGTGGAGAAATCGGAACCCTCGTGATCTGCTGGTGGGAATGCAGAAGTCCTGGGAAAACAGAATGACGGAATATTACCATACCATCCAGCAATTCCACTTCTGAGTATATATCCAAAACAGCCAAAAGCAGAGACTCAAACATATTTATCACCCATATTCAGAGCAACATGATTCACAGTCGCTTTTAAAAGCAACCCAAGTGGTTATCAGTGGATAATGTGGTATATCCATACAACAAACATGATTCAGCCTTAAAATGCGAAGGAAATTTGACATCTGCTACAGTAGGGACGAACCTGGAGGACGTTATGCTCAGTGAAATAACCTGGTCACAGAAAGACAAATACTGTCTGATCCACTTATCGATGTCCCTAGAGGAGTCAAAAAATAGAAAGTAGAATGGGGGGTGTCTGGGGCTGGGGAGGGTGTCTGGAGTTAGTTTTTCCTGAGGACAGAGTTTCAGTTTGGGACGATGAGAAAGTTCTGGAGATGGATGGTGGTGAAGGTTGTACATGGGTGTGCTTAATGCCATTGAACTGTACACCTAAAAATGGTTAAAATGCTAAATTGTTTTACCACAAAAATAAAAAGAAATTAGCAATATTTCTTTAAATTTTAGCTTTCTGGTCCTGGTTTTAGAAGGGTTTTTTTTTTTTTTTTTTTAGGTTATGCCAACATCATACTTTCAGTTCCCAAAAGCAAGTACCATTTCCTTATAAACTGACTACACAAGATAATTGCTCAATTTCTCAGATAATCATCTCTGCTAATATTACAAGTGTTTACCCAGGACACTTTCCAGGAAACCTAAAAATGCTAGATCAAAGATGGGTATGTGGTCACTGAAAAGCAGCTGGCTTGCTTAATCAGAGTTTCAGGAAGAAGTTTAGGGTGTTAGCACTACGTGGTTTTAGGGAACAATGAGCTTTAGCCTCTGTGTTGACCACACGTGTGCCCAGACAGCAAGATGCAGGGTCTTTCCTGTTCCTCTTGAATACCCGGTGCTCAGCCCTTGATAGAGTAAAACTCATATTTGGTGAATGAATTACTGAATGTCCTTTCGAAGTCACTTCTGGGTGGATGACTCTTGAAGACACATTACACTCTTTCTTTCGAAGGTTTACTGAATTCACATGAAGTTCAGTTCTGGGCTGCACACTGGGGCCTCAGGTGACCAGAGCAAGCCTGGACTCCACGTCAGCATAACATTTGGTGTGGAGAGGCCAGGCACTCCCTCCCGGGGAGCAGCTGCGGTGAGTCTGGACCTTGTAGGGAACAGCCTTGCTGGACCTGGAATTGACCTGTAACCAGGGCAAGTTAGTCCATTTTGGGGGCTGTGCGACAGAGAGCTTTGTGTTCTCTCTTTGTAATTTGGGGCTTGGGGAGCGGAAGTCCTGGCTGTTGTTTTCCGTGGGAGAGGGCCATTGAGAACGTTATTCCCAGACAGCTGTGTGTAAGGTAACGTGCGGTAACCTGGAAGCTTCCGATTTCATTGTCTGAATTCAGAAGTAAGGATTCACTAATGTGAAATTAGAGTCATGGCTGTGTGGACAGTCGAGACATGGTTGGTTGATGCCCACTGTGGCTTCCACTGTGAGTTTGGCCCGATGTAGATGGGGGCCCCTGGGACCCCAAGAGGTCAGGGATTCCTCTGAAATTTGAACCTGCTCTGCAACACGGAGTAGCTCGCGGCTTCTTTCTGGAGCCAGAAGGGTCTTCTCGCACTGTCAATCTCTTCTGGGAGAGGAGGAAGAACAGCTTCTCTGACTGGAGGTGTATTTAGTCGAAGTAAACGGGGCCGAGGCTAGTGAGTTCCAGGAGCTCAGCTCCTGTCTTATGGAGATGACAGAACTGTCTCCTTTCTAGTCCTTTTCAGCTGTTGACGACGAGATGCACCTGAACAAAGGTAATCGGTACTTCTTCTGGGTCGGGGGACCCACAGCAGTGCTGCTGGTTGCACACCCGAAAGCCACCTCTCCACAGGGCCTTTCTTCCTATTAGGACCCTGGTTTTGCTCTGGTGTGAGGAGGGGGGACAATGTGTTTGGGGATAATGACCCTCCCCCCCGCAATCCTGAGGACTGAGCTGTGATGAGTCTAGGCTGCTCACACTCACTCTGCCTCCCTTTGTCAGGGCTTGTTTTAGGAGTGGGCAAATCACCCCACTGTGGCCAAGGGTGCCTGTGGGAAGTGTGCAGGGAATGATTTCTTCCATGGCAAAGGGGGAACACTTGGCATGAGGATGTGATGTCTGGAGCTATGTTTGCCTCTTTGTGACCATGAGCCAGAAGTCAAGAGCATCTCAGAGAAACTGATCCAGAACAGACTCTTCTGGAACAGCTCGCCTCTGAACATCTTGTTACACGGGACAGTTACATGTTCTTGTTGGTTACGCCTCACTCAGAAGGCATTTTGTTACTTGCAACAAAATAAAAGCAAATTCACCTAACCTAGAAGGTTACCATTTAAGAAACTGACAAATCTTCAGTTTGATTTGACCAGAAGCCCCACTGTGTAAGTTACGAGCAGCTAGAAGCACACGCATCTGTGTGGATGTGCGTGTAAGAAGGGCGTAGACCTGCAAGGCCGTTAGCGTGACCTTCAGAAGTGAAACATCCAATCAGTCATTCAGGTATTTGTGCGCACGATGCAGAACAAACCAATGATCGTGTGTGATCGCCGTGATGATTCTGAGTTTCTGCTTCTACTTTCCATACTTACAATCGGCGCCCGCCCCTCGGCTCCGCTGCTTTGAAAACCACGATCCGCGCTAATGCTTATCAGCGGCGGAGTTAGTGAGGAGTATTGAGGTCCGTGAATGGTGACGGAGAGATTCGCGTTCTCCAGACCCGGTCTCTGCCTCAAGGAATCTAGAATTGCTGCGCAGATCAGGAAAAGACACGCAAAGATCTGGGACACATACAAGGACAGGGGCTGATATCGTGAACCGTGGGACCCCAGCACTGAGGGTGGGTGTCAGCTTGCCATCAGGGAAGGTCTGAGGGAGCAAGGGGGTCCCCAAGTGGGCGAGGACCTGGGAAGAGAGGACAGGCCAGGCAGCAGGTAGGAATCTGTTTGTTCCAGGTGAGTTGGGTAAAGGGATATTGGATTATAGGAAACTAGTAACAAAATCAAGCTTGTAAGAATGTACAGTAACGGGTATGATAGTTATTAAGATGAGCTAAATTCTTAAGAGGCATGGATACCACTGTTTAAATCTTGCTCTCAGAAGTGTACTGCTTTAGATAAATCTTTCGCTTCTCCATCCCCAGATTGGATTAGAGGAGGAGATCTGGGATGAGGAGAGGTCTGTTTGTATCAAGCGGCTCAGGCTAAATACGAAATCGTCTTTGCTTCAGCTTCCTGGGCTGTCCTATACTCAGGCAGTCCCAGCTGGGGGTGGGTGGAATATTTTGCTCTGTATGGCGGCTCTCCATAAAAGCCTATGAATATGTCATTTATCCGCGGAGGAGGAGACTGCTTTTATATTAGATTGATGGTAGTGATGGCCAGTTGTTTTTTTTTTTAAGGATTTATTTATTTATTTTTTGACACAGAGAGAGAGACAGCGAGAGAGGAAACACAAGCAGGGGGAGTGGGAGAGGGAGAAGCAGACTCCCTGCCGAGCAAGGAACCTGATGTGGGGCTGGATCCCAGGACCCTGAGATCATGACCTGAGCCGAAGGCAGACGCTTAATGACTAAGCCACCCAGGCGCCCTGTTGTGATGGCCAGTTTTGTACAATGTTCAATGAACGACTTTAGATGAACTTTAGATTTAAAAGAATTAATGATAAATTGGCTTTACCATTTTGCCATTTCTAAAGAGAAGGTCTGTTCATGTAAATAACCATCAGTGAAGGTTGTATACAAATCCATAAGCTTGGTCTGTATTCTACTATCAATGACCAGTTCAGGTGATTGCAAAAAATTGTTATTGGTGAGTTGAATTTCACACCTTCCACACAGATCTTGCTGTCATTTTGGAGAGCCCTTTTGTGCATTTTTCATCTAAAAAGGGCTGTAGATGCTCGGCCCTCCTGCAGCTCAGCCATGGGTCTGCTAATGCCTTGGCTCCTCCTCTGTTTGAAGGGAGGGGGGCAGTGACTCTGCTGTGACTTTGGGGGTTGGGATGGTGTGACTCACCCTCCCTGGGAGCTGGGGCTCAGACAGAGAGGCTGGCCTTAGGGATGGCTATGGGGAGAGACCAGGGATGCAGGGCTTCAGCAGAAAGGTTGGGAGTGGGAGAAAGGAGAGGGGGAGGAGGACAGGCCGGGAGGGGACAAGGCTGGGAAGGGATTGCTACCTGGCACAGTGAGGATACCTGGGGAGTGCGCAGCAGGACCGGCCCACGTGTTCTCTGCACCCTTCCTGGGCAGGTGCGGAGGGAAGCCCAGTGCATTCCTGGACTGGGCAGGGCAGGGGTGGGGGCGAAAGGAGACCCCCTGGCCTCTCCCTGTCATCACAAGGGCTGTAGGATCACTGTAGGGGCAGAGAGAGCCCAGACTTATAATGCAGCTTCCGGGGAGGGCCTGTCATCTCTGCTCCCAGGGGAGAGAGACTCCATCCCAGCAACCGCCCTCTGCTCAGCCTCCCCTCTGCTACTTTCTTTGCTCAGGGAGAGCGGATGATGAGGTTTTTACCTTTGAACCTGCGTGTGTGTTTTTGCTTCCCAGTGTCCGTCTGCCCTGCCCCGCCCTGCCCCACAGAACACTCCAGACCCTGAGGTGGAGGTGGTGGGGCGCGTCCGTCCCCTGAGCACCTGCCAGCGATCAGACAAGACCAGACCTGCAGCCGCCTTGCTGCACCACCCCCCTTCCCACTGGGTCAGCGCTGCCCCAGATGGTGGGACGGGACGGGCTCACTGCCCCAGCACAGGGAGGCATCAGGACAGGGACCCCGAGGGCTTGCATCACCTTGGGGGTCACCGCCTCTCAGAGGGCCTGCACATGAACCCTGGGAGGGGCAGGCTTGTCATCTCTAGCAATGCAGGGCACTTCTGCAGGCCCAGGAGTGCAGGCAAAGCTGGGGCTCAGGGTCCTCGGGTCCATGGACCCTAGCACCCCCACTCAGGGTTCCCTTCAGGGTCTTGGTTTGCAAAGGGCAGTCTGGCAGGAGCAGTAAGTTCAGTGTCTCTGTTTCTCTCCCAATCAGGCTGGGGCCTGGTTTTCAGGAAAGCCAGCCCTCGGTCTGAAGGAGGCAGGGTCCCTTTAGGAGCTGCAGGGAGGCCCTCCGGCATCCACACCACCCTGGCCAGAGGGCACCATTTTTCCCTTCTGCATTTGAGCGTGGTGGCCTCCACCACCAGCCTCCACTGCCGAGAGATGGTTGTCACCATGGCCCACACCCATTGAGCCCCAGAGACAGGGTGTGTGTCAGCACACCCTTCCCACCTCGACTCTCCATGGGTGGCAGGAGTGGGGCCAGGCATTGGCTGCCAGCAGGTGGGTCCCTCTTGCCACCTGCTTGGGGAGTTGCCTCGTGCAAGAGCTCAGGCCTGGAGACCAGCTTTCTAGGACCACGTGTGGCCCCTGGTCTGAGCTGGGCCTCCCCTGAAAGCTGTTAGGGTTGATTCATGCACACATAGTGGGTACGCTTGGAACGCCCTAGAATAACCCCCCCATGTGTTCATGCCAGATTCTGGTTTTTATTATGTTTGTTGATGGGTATGGAGGTTGCTTCCACGTCTTTACTGTTGCAAACAAAGCTTTGGCGAATACTCCCATACGTAGCTCCTTTTGAGTCTGTGCAAATGTGCTTCTAGTGTGTATACATGCTTCCGTGGGCGTGCGCACATGTAATTGCCTGAGATCAGGCGGGAGTGAACCGTATCCCTCCCAAACAGGGACAAACTCCCATGTTCTCGCTTCTGCCCCGTCCCTGCTAGTATCAGGAGAATGTTTCGGTGGATTGCATGGCCATTGAGAAAGCAGTTCCATACAGCTCTGCTCTTGATCCCCACTTAAGACTAAGTTTATGATGTGTGTTTGGAGAATGTTTTCATACGTGTGGTTCTGTGTACGAGGCCATGAAACGTGGTCTTCTGCCCAGAAGGGAGAAGCGATGTGGATTACAGGACGAAACTGGGCAACAATTTCTTGTTATTAAGAGAACAACATGTTCTACTTCAGGAGGCAAAGGTGACACCAGGAGAAAGAAAGCCTCGCGTCCTCAGAGAGCCGGACGAATTGGGAACAGATCGCTGGGACCCCCGCCTGCGGGCCCTCACCAGTCACTGCGGGCCAGGCGCAATGTTCCCCTGCGCGTGCCTGGTCGGCAACGAGCCCAGGGTGCTGGCAGATTCGATTTTGCCTTATTCTAACATGCTCTGCCGCGAGAAGTGAATGTTCTCTGCATAAGGCCACGGCCTGCATGGCCTTTGGGAAGTCCACTCCAGCCTCTCTGTCCCTCAATTTCTGCACCTGCCACGTGGAGAAAATTGCCTCTCCTCCTGGTTGCCTTGCAGGCAAGGCTCCTCCTATTTTTCTCAGTGTGGCCAGTGGGTACTCGTGCTCCTGGAGCAGGTGGGTCTACTCTGCAGCACTCGGAGACCCTAGAGTGCAGGAGTCTGACCTTCTGCCACATGTCATTCTGGCTGGCTCTGGACTCACATGTCACGACAGTAGCTCGTTCCCAAGAGTTTCTGGGACTCAAGTGCTCTTGTGGCCAGCTTGTCACTGTCCAGTGTTGTACTTTCTATGCGTGGCTTTCACTGGTATGGTGTGCAATTGAATCTTCATCCCACAGTCCTCAAAACAATTTGGGACCATTTCGTTAGAAAGACCAATGTCCCTTATCTGTCTCTGTACCTCTCTGTGACCTCACATCCTTGTGACCTGAGGCTGGGCTCTGGGACAGAACCTTGTCCCTTGTGAGAACGTGTTGGTGCACGGGGTGTCAGCTACGGACATGGGCTCCTAGAGACACGCAACCAAGAGACAGCAACACAACTTAAAGGTGAGGCTGGTCCTGGGGAGACTTCGAGGTAAAGAGACACAAGGAGTGACTGAGGTTGGGAACGGGGAGGCTGGCTCATCTGTTCGGTCTGGTAAACACCAAGGAAGGACATCTGCTCCTCACTGGCCCAAAGAAATCAATGTCCAGTGCTTGCCACCAGAGTCCTTCCCCACCATGGGAGCATTTGACAGCGTCTAGGTGAAATCGGGAAAAGACTGAGCACGGTGGTGGAGAGGAGTGTCCCCCTGAAACTGTAGACACACATAGGTTCTGTATTTGGGGGGAAGATGTATATATAATCAGAGAACTTTGCATAGGTTTGCAAGACCCTGCCATAGTTTCTATAATGCGTTTTATTGTAACAAAGAGCATAGATATCAAAAACACACAAAAGAAGTATGTGGACTAATGAATCACCCTTGGGCGAGCCTTAGGTACAGAAGAACTTGGCCGTCATGCTTGAGAAGCCCTGTCCGTCTGATGTGTCCCCTTCTTCTTCGATGCAATGCCTTCCTTGCCTTTAAGGAGCCCACATCATAAAGACACGGCTTCTCTTATCTGCTATGTGATTACCCGTGGGGTGCACCTGACGGGGCAAATGCTCACTTCCTACGTTTGTGAGTTCTCAAGATAACGAGTTGATTCTCCATCATCCTCCAGAGATGAGTGGTTTTTACTTCCTATATTATGAACTCTTGGACTTACCTGCATCTGATGGGTCTCGAGGTTTGAATTATACTTTCTGAAGCTCCCACAGTCCCATCCTCGTCCACTGGGAGCCTCTTCTTGTTGGCTCTTGAGTCATTTTGACTGGCCCTTGCCATCCTCCCTAGCTTCCACACCACCAACCGTTGGGGCTTGTCCTGTTCTGTGTGGGCGCTGGCCCTTCCTTCCAAGTCCTGGGTCCTCCATCTGGGGACCATGCCACTTTCCTGTTTTCAGTTACATCTGCACGTCCTCGCATCCATGTGGAGAGGTGGACATGTGGAATTCAACTTTCACTACCTACCTTATCCGGCACTGCGTGCACAACACTCTCAGAATAACAAGCGAGCTTGTGTGTGCACGAGCGACCTCTTAAGGAAGGTTCTGGAAATCTGCTCTGCTTCCACCCCATTGGCTGCACTTGGTCCCACTCTGTGCCAACCTGCAAGGGAGGCTGAGAACGTGCTGCTCGTTCTGGATGGCCAGGCATCCAGCTACAAATCATGGGTCTTTTTATTTTATTTTATTTTATTTTTTATTTTTAAAGATTTTATTTATTTATTTGACAGAGAGAGACACAGCGAGAGAGGGAACACAAGCAGGGGGAGTGGGAGAGGGAGAAGCAGGCTCCCCGCAGAGCAGGGAGCCCGATGCGGGACTTGATCCCAGGACTCTGGGATCATGACCTGAGCTGAAGGCAGTCGCTTAACCAATTGAGCCACCCAGGCGCCCCATGGGTCTTTTTAATAAAGAAAAACACCCACAGCCAGTAGTTAGGAATAGCTAGGAGCCCCTGCCATGCAGCTAAAAATATTTATTGAATGAAAGTGGAAGAGTCAGCAGGGAAATAGGCTGGACGTGCCTCCAGTGAGGGAGGGCCAGAGGAGGAGGCTGGTACCTTTCTCACCAAGGTGAAGATTGCAGCTCCGAGATGGATGGTGTCTCTGAGCGAGAGAGCGGAGGAGGATCGCAGGATAAAGGGTAAACTTAGGTAATGCTCCATTACCAACTGAAAAGAGGTGAAAAATGATTGATAAGGAAAGAGGAGGGGCACTTTGAGCTTCAGAGGGACCGGCTGGGATCTGTGCCACAGGAAGGGCTCAGCTGAGGTCCCCAGTCCCCATTATTAAAATGTCCTGGGGGACCTCTCCCCTTGTCTGGGCTCCCAGAATCCATCCTCAGCGCTGGTCGGGTCTTTCCCCCGCCTGTGCCCTGGAGTCACTTCTGATCTGATGGTGATGAGAGGCCCCTGTTTCCTCATGCTCCTATCTCCAAGTGGTCCTCAAGCATTCCCTGCCCCAGCGTCGCCAGGAGGCGTGGTCAAGCGCCCCCACCCCCAGTTGCCCCCTTTCCGAGGGCCTGGGGCTGGCCCACAACTTGAGTCTCTAATTAGTTCCCTGGTCCATGGATGTTGCTTTGAGAATCGCTGTTCTGGTGCAATGTTTTTGTTTTGCTCTCTAATTTTTAAAACATCGTGACTTTGGGTACAATCCTACACTCAAATCTTGGGCCTCCAGCCAACGTAGCTGAGCCCCCAACCCACCAGGATACTGAGGAGTGAGCATCCTTCAGATATCGTCCCCCTTCGACCTGCCATGGGACCAGCTCCGGCAAGCGAGGGGCTCCTACCTCAGCCAGATGCACAGAAGTGAGGGGTGCAGTTGAATCAATGTGCTCTGAAGATAATCAGAGTAGATCGTAGAGCACTTAGCTCCCTGAATTGTGCACATGTTTCTAATTAATCAGAGAGCTGTAAAGCATGTTCCGTATGCATTACCTGCTGTGTTAATTTGTTCAGGCAGTCTGTAAACAATAGACACTATTCTCAGCTCTGGAGGCTGGAGGTCCAGGATCCAGGTGGCGGCAGATCCAATGTCTGGGGAAACAGACGGCGTCTTCTCGCTCTGTCCTCACGCGGTGGGGGACGAGGGGGCTTCCTGGGGGCTCGGTTCTAAGGAGACTAATCCCATCATGGGGGCTCCACCCACATGACCTCAGCACCTCCCAGAAACCCCGTCTCCCGACACCACCACCTTGAGGGGTAGGTTTCAACCACGAATTCTGAATACCACTCGCATATGCTTAAGTATAAAGATGCTTTTCATCGATAAGCTTCATGCGTTCACCGTGCCTCTCATTAGATCTAATAAACTCAGATGAAGAAGTCCTCCTGCGTGAGTGTGGCCTCCGGCTGCGCCGTCTTACCTTCCTGTGTGTCCTTGTCATGTGGTCGGCTGGGTTGTTCAGGTGGCTGGGAGAGGGGCCCCACGGATGGCTGCCTGGGCTTGAATGCAGGCACCGCCCCCCACCAGCCCCATGCCGCGGGCATCACCCGACCCACCGTGATCGGGAGCACCTCCCAGAGCTGTGAGCACTAAATGAAGCCGTGATGTCAGGTGACGTGTGGCCACCCCAGACACAGCCGGGTGGCCTCTCCATTCCCCAGCCCCGTGCACGTGAGCACAGGGGTTCAATATGAGTGAGACCCCGGCACAGCATCGGGGTTATGACCCACTGATGGGATCCACGTCCACTTTTTAAAGTTTTACACGAATGCCCACCCTGCCCTTTAATCCTCGATGGCAGGCAGCTTTGAGAAGGGGACAATGACTCCTCAAGTCTTTTTATTTCAAGTCACTTCGGGAGCAGATGCTGTGGAGCCTAAGAAGTTATGTGCTACAGTGGATTACTCCTGGTGTCAAGTGTGGTCTGATAAAAGGCAAGTCGGGGTGGTTTTGCGGGCACTGTCTGTCCCTGCCTGTGCCTGGATGGGCAGACCTGCATGGAGGCGAGCAGCCACCAGAGGGAGCCCTGACGCTTTGCACCTGCCACAGAGCCCCGTCTGGTCCTCTGCATCCTTAGCAGGATGCTGGCCCTGGCTCAGCGTGCAGGCGAATCACAACAAGCAAATGCAGGATGACAGAAATCCGCAGGTCCTGGAGCTGATAGCATCCCTCAGGCTGGCACTCCACGGAAGCACACCTATTGCCGGACCGACAACAGACCTTTTTGTCTTAAGGACACACCTCCCATTTTTCCAAGGAAGCAAACATGATGAACACTGGTGAGTGTGACTGGAACAGAAGTCCTGCCAGCCGATGGCCGTGGGCTTGCTGCTGCAGGGGTGCAGACGGGACGCAGTGCAGGTGCTCTGGGGACCACACCCCGGGCGGCTCCCTAACCGGTCACCGCCACCCTCCACCGGGACTGAGGGGCTGGTGGCTCAGGACAGCTGCGACCACATGGAGGGAAGGACTCAATTTTCTTTACTCATTTAGGGTTTTCTGTGCACCTCCACTGGAAAGGACGAGCCTTACCTGTGCTAGCAAAGTGACGTCACGACTTGAACCCAAGCACAGCCGAATCGGCTAAGCTTCCACTGTGTGCGTTTGCCTCTATTATATAGAGCATTGACCTCTGAGAGAGATGTTGTCGTGTCAGGGTAACTCCCAGAAAACTGACCGCTCCCAGCTGTGCAGGGGCTTGTTGTCCTGGAGCAGGATAAATCCTGTGGGGCCAGAGAGCAGACATTCAATGGAGAGAGGCAGAAAGGTGGAGAAGTGGAGACAGAGAGGCTGTGTAAAGATCCGCTGAGTGAGCCCAGGAGCGCAGGGGATGAGCTGGGAATTAACTTCACGGTCCTGCGCCCTGATCTCAGATGGGCAGAAGACAGCTTCCTCATCTGTGAAGGGAGGATAGAAATCACCCCTTGCTCCAGGGGTCTGTTGCAGGATTAACTGAGTTCATGTTTGTAGAGAGCTTATCACCGTGCCTGGCAAACAGTATACACAGTAGAGAGGTTTATTCAATACAGAAAATAATAAAAATCAATGATTTGTATACAGAAAATCCTGAGGAATCCACTAAATAATTATTAGAAGTGATAAATGAGGTGAGCAAGGTTGCAGGATATAAGATCAATAGTTAAAAAATCAATTGTATTTGTAAGCACTAGAAATGATATTTTAAACACAATAGCATCAAAAAGAATAAAATATGTAGGAGTAAATTTAACAAAAGTAGTGCAAAATGTATGCCAAAAACTACAAAACATTGTTGAAGGAAATTTAACAAAATAAAAATAAGTGGGAAAAGATCCTATGTTCATGGATTAGAAGACTTCACTGTTAAGATAGCAAGGCTCCCCAAAGTGATCTACAGATTCAACATCAATGCATTTAGAATTCTAGCTCTTGTCTGTGTAGAAATAGACAAGCTGACTCTAAAATTCATATGTAATTGCAAGGGACCCAGAATAGCCAAGACAATCCTGCAAGAGAAGAACAAAATAGGAGGATTCACATTTCCTGATTTGAAAATCTACCAAAAAGCAATGGCCATCAAGACACTACAGTACTGAGGTACCTGGGTGGTTCAGTTGGTTATGTGTCTCACTCTTGGTTTTGACTCAGGTTGTGATCTCGGAGTTGTGACACTGAGCCCCGAATTGGGCTCCACACTGGGTGTGGAGCCTGCTTCAGATTCTCTCTCTCCCTCTCCCTCTGCCCCTCCCCCTGCACGCTTTTTCTCCCAAATAAATAAATAAATAAATAAAATCTTGAAAACAAAAGAACAAGAAAACCCTAAAAACGTTTGTGTTTCAAAAAACACTGTCAAGAAAATGAAAAAACAACTCTCAGCATGGGAGAAAGTATTTGCAAATCATATATCTGATAAAGAACTTGCATCTAGAATATATAAAGAACACTTACAATTCAATAAAAAAAGACAAATACCCAGCTTAAAAATGGGCAAAAGATCTGAATAGATATTTCTCCGTAGAAAAGATACAAAGGGCCAATAAATACAAGAAAAGACTCTCAACATTATTAGTCATCTAGAAAATGTGAATCCAAAGCTCAGTGACATACCATGTCAGACCCTCTCAAATGACTAGAATCAAAAAGTCAGATAACATGTGTTGGGGAGTGTGCGGTGGAATGAGAGCCCTCGCACATTAATGGCAGAGATGTAAAACGGTGAAGCCATTTTGGAAAGCCATCTGGCAGTTTTTAAACATTTAACGTTGTTAACATATGACCCAGCAATTCCGCTCCTAGGTATCTACCCAAGAAGAATGAAAACATCTGTCCACATAGGAACTTGTACATGAATGTCCATCGCAGCATTATACATAATACCCAGAAAGTGGAAACAACCCGAATGCCCATCATTAGACAAATGGATAAACAAAATGTGCTAATTCCATGCAATAGACTATTATTCTGCCATAAAAAGGAATGAAGCACAGATACATGCCACACGTGGATGGACCTTGAGAACATCATGCTTGGTGAAAGAGGTCAAGCACGGAGACCACACACACAAATTCCACTGATATCAAATGTCCAGAGTAGCCAAATCTATAGGGACATCAAGTAGATTAGTGGTTGCCAGGACTTGGGAGAAGGACAGGGAGGACTGGGTAATAGATAAAAGGGTATGGGGTTTCTTTTTGGGGTGATTAAAATGTTCTAAAATTGCCCGTTGTGCTTGTTGCGCATATCTGTGAGTATACTAAAATCCACAGAATTTTACACTTGAAATGGATAAATAGTGCAGTATAATGGGAAGGAGATACAGGGCACAGAGCAGTGGTCCACCTCTACCTTGTTTGGGAAATGACTTTCCAGGCGGTAATCCCTGTCCACCCTCCCAGTGGCCTGATTCTACTGACTTCACCTACCACACGTTGATCTAACTGTAAAATTGGCCTGACTTGATTTAAAAGCATTTTTTCACTCTCTTTGTCCTCAAAAACACTGGTTTTAATGGGAAAAGTGCCAAGATTTCAGGGTTTTGTTTGTTTGTTCATTTGTTTTTAGGTCATATGGGATGCAGGGAGACAGCACTGTTTGAATCTGGGAGGAGCTGTTACCTGGACACCCCCTGAGCCTAGGGAGGCTGGCCGGGGGCTCTGCTCTCTCCATGTCTCACCCCCACTGTGGGCAGCCTGACAGTGCTTCGTGCCTCCGGCCGAGCTAGTCCACCTTGGTACTGAAAACAACTCAAGAGATTCATCACATACAATGGAGCATCTTCAGCAATTGGTAAACCGCCGAGTCCATCAGAATGAACTCCAGAGAGCTCCCCATGGTGGTGGGTGAACTCGGGAAGTGGAGAACCAGCATCAGGACGGTGGCAGATCTGCCCTGTGCCTCTGAACCCCAACACCCCCACGTGCCGTGGGGAGCAGCGGAGCCCGGCTAGCCTCACCTGCACACAGGAAATCTACGGATGGCCGCTTCTGTTCTCTACAGTGCGCCTCGGCGCACCTGACACGATCCTTAATCGTCCCTCAAGACCAGAGCTGCGAACCACAGGCTGCAGTGAGCACACTTTATGTGGGGACCGTGGCCCTGCCAAGCAGAGGACTGGGGGTGCCAAAGAAACCTCAGTGTTTTCTTAAGTGTCATTTCCAGAACGAGGTTACTCTCCCCCCATTGCTTCTGATTTCTTCTGGGAAATCGGAGAGCCAGTGGAGAGAAGTACCTAATTGCTTTCTTCCAGCCCTCAGGGAAGTGTGGGAGGGATTTTCCTCCAAACAGGGACTGGTTTCCGCTGACTTGTCTATGGGTGAGTTAATTAAAAAACTATTGAGAGCCCACTCATTTTCATGTTTGATATTGTCGTTCGTGTATGTGTTTTCCTTGTGAGAAATGCTCATTGTAATGAAAACTACCAAAACGTATCCTCTTCATAGAGATTTACTTCTCCACGACATTCTCCATCTCTCGTGTGTATCCGATGTGTGTATAGTAACAGATACTTTTCTTATCTGTATCTACATATCTCAAGGCATATTTATGGTTATCCAATTTAGTAGTGGAGTTAAGAAAATGGTGCTCTGAGAAAATAAGCGCTCGTGATACATGTAGGCATTTTAAAAAATGACTTGAAAAAAATCACAGTTTTTTAAATTTGAAAAATTTTTGAATTAAAAAAAAAAAACCTTACACATGCTCTGTTTCTCAGGTCGTATACTTAGTATTTAGACTAAGTGAACTAATTACCTATGTAAAGACATTTAAAATATTTTAACAAGATATCAGCAGTCCTCCGTGATATAGCTTGAAATCGTGGTATGTATTTTATTTTAGAGCAACAGGATAGGGAAGTGATGCGCGCACTTGGTGATACGCGTAATTGCTCTCTGGTTGTGTAAAACCACATGGCTGTCACCATCAGAGGTGCTCCAGGAAGGACGTGAAGAGTGAAGCTGCCTCTGCCTCTGTGTTAGTAAAAGGTTTCGCATGGAACGTTACAGAAACACCGCCTGAGCCAGATCAATAAAGCTTTGTCACTGGGGGGGTTTAGCTTTTGGCTCCCACTGCAGGGAAGCCCAGGGTGGCCCTGGTGAGGGCTTGGCTGCATCAGAATCCCGAGTCCTGGTTCTGCTTCTCTCTGTTGCTCTGCTCTCCTAAGTATCCTCCACCTGGTGGGAAGGAGAGGGCAGGGCAAGGGTTGTGATCCGTAGAGAGGCACTCCCCCCCGGCCTTTCATATCGCGTGGCAGGGATGGTTTTTGCTGGTGCCGTGGGTCTGTTGTCCTTTCTGGGCCAGGCACTGGGTCCAGAGAAGGAGGGGGTGGGAGGCTCTCAGCCTGTATTGTGGTCCCTGCCGGAAAGAGTGCTTGCCCTGCAGCCGGATGGAGAGGAACCCAGAGCTCAACCAACCAAAACACAACAGAAAGCACCACAAAAAGGAGGGAGGCCGGGGGGGCAGGGGGGGGATGAAGGAAGGAGTGGGCAGGAGGGAGGGGCCCCAGGGAAACCGCCCACCTCCCTGCCCAGGTCCCTCCTCTGCTCCATCCGTGGCTCCATCCGTGGGAAGGAGCCATACCCTCTAATCCGCTCGCCCTGCACCCCGTACTCTGGAATCCCATTCTGGAAGCAGGAAGGCTGGGAGGAAAACCCTCAGAGAGTGCAGAAAGGAACGGGCTCTTGTGCCCATGGGCACATCTCTTGCAGAGGAACCCGGGGAGCTGATGGTGAGCTGATGGTGAGCAGGCTCTTCCAGCAAATAGAAAAACAGAACTCCCGCTTAACCAACCATAGGTCTTGGAACACCACGGGATTTACTCTGGAGAGTGCAGATGAGCTTGGCGGGAGGGCATAAACCATACTGCACAACGAAGGGGAAGATAAAATCACAGGAGAGTGGGGGCCTGCGGAGAGGGTGGAGGGAGACCAGTGGGGTGACCGTGAGGTCGTGGGAACGGGCGGTGTTCCAGGGGGCTTCACATTCCCCCAGAAGCTAGCCAGGTGGGGCAAACCAGTCTAAGCCTGAAGGATGAAGGCAAGCACAACCGGTCTGGGGTGTTACTGTGTTGCAAGGTTGCTCTTTATTGCAACTCAATTCCCTTTCAGAGGACCCTGGAGATACTCGAATGTATTAAACCAGTTCTCAGTCGACGTTTAAAAAGCCAGTTTCATCTGGACAGGGATTCCCGTAAAAACCTGCGTGCTTCCTGTGTGCCGACTTCAGGTGCAGCGTGAGGCCCTGGCAGTCCTGAATGACAGCACAGAGGTCTTAGTTTTTATTGTTTCTACTGGTTGCAGTTCTTGTGATTGAGGTGCAACCTCAATGAGTGCAGGACTCATTCTGCATGGAGGTGAGCACAGCGCAGATGCCCCGGTTGGGGTGACCCCCCCCAGTCGGAGGACAGACAGAGGGGGACACGGAGACAGCAGCCGGGTTCGCCAGCGCGAGGGGTTCCGTGAAGGGGCAGGGCCTGGGGGCAGGAGGAGGGTCGTGGGGAGGCAGGGGTCTGCAGAGAAACAGAAGCCGCGGGAGGTGGACACACGGGAGTCGCCAGCGTGAAGAACGGGCTCTCGCACCTGCCGTCTGCAGATGAACTGGAGAGCCGGGGAGGACGGAGGGCGGTGGGTCCGAGGCCTGGGACCCGGGGGGCGGATGGTGTCACTCCAGCCCGAGTCTACAGGACCGGGAATCAGGGGCGCCGGGTCCAAACGCCAGTGTCTCCCGCGCGGGTGGGCAGTGGGTGCGCACGGTGCTCCTGGGCCCCCACCCGGTGGAGGGACCCACGCCGCTGCGGAGGCATCTGACTCCAGTCTGTGGAGTCCACCGGCTCAAATGCTCCTGTGTTCCGGGAAGGTCTTCACAGACACACCCAGAAATCACAGTCAAGGGGCGCCTGGGTGGCTCAGTCGGTTGAGCGACTGCCTTCGGCTCGGGTCATGATCCCGGAGTCCTGGGATCGAGCCCCACATCGGGTTCCCGGCTGGGCGGGGAGCCTGTTTCTCCCTCTGACTTTCCCCCCTCTCATGCTGTTTCTCTCTCGCTCGCTCTCTAATAAATGAATAAATAAAATCTTTAAAAAAAAAAAAAAGAAATCACAGTCAACCCGACGTCAGGGCACCAGGGGCCCATGCAAGGCGACATGGTTACCACGGCGGTGGGGGAGAGCACGTCCGTGCCCTCGAGTCTTGTACTGTTCGACATGTGGGGAAACGGAGGCACGGGGACGCTGGGAGACACACTTAGCGCTGGGGGCAGTCTTAGGGGCCACATACGTCCACTGCACAAGCCCGCCCAGCGCACTAACATCCACCTTACGAAGATGCCCTCCCGCAGGAAGCCGGGGACTTTTCTAAATGGGAAATACAGGGCCTGAGTCCGGTGATGGGAGAGCGTCCAGGGGCGATGCTTTGTGGGGCCCTTGCCCGAGGAAGGTGCTCAGTGAGGGGGAGGCCCCGTGCCCACGACCGCGGAGCTGGAGGGCTGCCTGGCTGGGGCGGTGCAGGCGGGCCGAGATGCGGGGCCGGCCCAAGCCCGTTCGTGTCCTCGCTGAACTCACGCCGGCCCCGGCTCGTCCAAGCCGATGGACTGAGGGGACTCCAGGGATGCTGGGATGGCGAGCCCCGGATTTCACAGCTGATAGGACTTGCGTGCACGGACACAGTTCGGGCCACATTGTCCCTGGAATGTGGCTACTGCCGGCCGCCCGGGGTGCTCTCGGACCCTGCTGGGGGTCCCGGCCTGTCATGACTTCGCAGAGCAAAGGGAAGGTGACCCTCAATGTTTGTCTAGAAGATCAGACTGATTTCACACAGCTTCTTTCTTTTTAAAATTTTTTTTAAAATTTAAATTCAATTAACATATACTGTATTATTAGTGTCAGAAGCAGAGTTCTGTGATTCGTCAGTCTTATGTAACACCCAGCACTCATCACATCACGTGCCCTCCTTCATGCTCGTCCCCCAGTGACCCCATCCCTCCCACCCCCAACAACCCTTGGTTTGTTTCCTGAGATTAAGAGTCTCTCATGGTTTGTCTCCCTCTCTGATTTCGTCTTTATTTTTCCCTCCCTTCCCCTATGATCCTCTGCCTTGTTTCTTAAATTCCACATTTGAGTGAGATCATATGTTAACTGTCTTTCTCTGATTGACTTATTTTGCTCAGCATAATACCCTCTAGTTCCATGCACAACACAGCTTCTTTCTTACTGAAAAAATCGCACTGTCCCTTCACTGGCCCTGTCTCATCCTGTGGCAGGACAGGGCAAGGGCATGGCGTTCTTGGTTTGCTCTCCACACCTGCTCTGGAAATCTGGAGGAGACCCAAGAGCAGAGGCCAGAGGGGATGCCCACAGGGCATTTCTCCAGTGGGGGCTGAGACCCTGGAGCAGGAAGTCTAGTGTGGGAATCGCCAGGGGAACAGTCCCCTTGGCCTCTGTGGGCTTCGTGGGCCCCCACCCGATGGCGAGAACCTGCACCCCACTCTGTCCGAGGTGGAGCCTGTTCAGATGTCCACGGACAATCCTTCAGTCCACACGTACCGTTCTGACGGAAAGGCAGACAATCAGAATAAATCCCCTCTTTTCATACCTAAGTGCAATAATATAAGCACCACCTCGGGGCTTGCGTTCTGACAACAGGAGAGGTGCTAAGATTATCCAGCAATAAATAATAAGGTCCTAGGATTAAAATCTCTCATCCTTATTCCGGCATTGATTTAAAAAATAATGGGGGTTATGATTTCTATGATGATCGTGCAAAACTTAAAGTTCGTTATATGTCTCTCTGAGTCTTTTATTTCTTCAACCGAATTCTCAAATATTTGAGAACTGTCTCGATTATAAAAACGTGTCGACAGGGCGCCGGGGTGGCTCAGATGGTTAAGCGTCTGCCTTCGGCTCGGGTCATGATCCCAGAGTCCTGGGATCAAGTCCCACATCGGGCTCCCAGCTCAGCGGTGAGACTGCTTCTCCCTCTGACCCTCTCCCCTCTCATGCTGTTTCTCTCTCGCTCGCTCTCTAAAAAAAAAAAAAAAAAAAAAAACGTGTCGACATAGGATATATATTTAAGTTCAATGCAGTGTCCTCAGCAGAAGGTAACTCTTCAGTTTCAACTTCATGGCCATCGCCTGCTTGGGAATAATTAGCCAACACCTGCTATTCTATAATTTCTGCGCACTGGGATTCAGAAAACCTATTGGCTCAGTTATTTTTTTTTTTAAGTGGAAGTCCAAGTCTCCTATTTTGGGGAATCCAGATGAATTCAGTGGACATGAGACGCACCAAATAGTAAACCCATCTCCAACCTCTTTCTAGCCTTGTGAAGAGAGCCTCTAGCTGATGTGTAGTCCATTAAACAGGAGGAGTATTCAGGCTTTTAACATTATTTATTTATTCAAGCAACTGTTTCCTGAACATTTATAGAAATCATGGGATAAAATGACCACAATAACCAGGTTTGCATTATGCCCCACGGGACATGTCGAGTGGGGAGGAGGTGAGGCATAAGGAGAGAGCACAGCAAACGGTCCCCTTGCAGACTGAGCGCCCCTCAGACCCTGTCCGTGGCTCAGGGAGCTCCACACCCATTGGCTGCACCCCACGTCTTCGTCTTCCTGGACTGCTCGTGGTGATTATTCTTGAACGGTGGTTTGTTCCCACATCGGTGTCTTCCGTATTTCATATAATTTTATAATTTAGTTAAGTGTGAGGGCCATTCATAGTTTCAGAGTTTAAACATTAGATAATTTATCATTTCACAGGTTAAATATTGGATAATTCGTGGTTTCACTGAGTAGTAGAACATTTCACAATCTCACTAAATATTAGATAAACTCATGAAATAGGAGATCGGAGGATCGGATGCAGCGCATTCTTTCTACGAAGCATTGCTTGAACGCTCTGCAAGTCACTCCCTGGAAAACCGATCTACTTACACACGCTGTGGAATGAGATGGGCAGGACGCAGGTACAGGGGGTTGAGAAATCTAAAAACGTCTGGATGGATTCTGCGCTCGCAGGTCTGCAAAGACAACTGAAGTTTTGATCTGTTCAGGAGATGGTGGGCCTTGAGCAGGTCTAAGGAAGGGACAGAGCCGGGCCCTGCTCTCGGGAGGCCTGGCTCAGGCCAAGGCCCGGGGCTCCTCGAGGAATATTCTTGCATTTTACTGTTTGTTTGTTTAATTTTCAGCTTTAAAATCCTAACTCATTTTAAAAATTCACCTGACCTCCTCCTACTGCACAGGAGCCTTGCTGGGAAGTAAGGGGTCACACCGAAAGGACTGGAGGCACACTCAGAGTTGGGGCGATGCCACGTCTTGCATCATCCCTGCTTGGGTTTCTGGGTGGGGGCCATGGAAATACTGTTTGCCATTCTCTGCCCTGGGGGGGTGCCCATGAGTGCACAGATATGGGCATCTACGAGGGTGAGGGGTGGCTCTGATGGCTTGGTTTCCCCTCCCCGGGTTGGCAGGGTGCAGGAGCCCCCCTCACTCTCAGACGTCGCCGGCAGGGACGGCACCCTCCCGTGGACTGCTTTGTGCCTTGCGTGGGCCCGTGGTGCCCAGGCTCCACGTGAGCGTGGGAGGGAGCCCCCTGAGTCTATCACCAGAAGCAGACTCCCGATGGGCACGCAGGACTGGGTAAGATCCCGTCTTTTCTTTGTCTGAAAATCTACTCATTTTCATTATGTTTGCAAACGCCTTGGCATGGTCTTTAAATATAGGAACGCTTTATTGGTTTTCTCTCCATTCTGTCCTCAATAATCACCTGAAGAGAGAAGTCTGTTCATTACCTGGTCCGATTAATTTTACTGAGGCTCTGGGAGTGCAAAGCCACAAGGCAGATTTGAACTGCGGGGCGTGTGGCTCCCAAAGGCGCCCCATTAATGTGATAGTCAGTGTGTTGGTGGAAGAGAAATCACCCCTTTATAGAAGAATAAGGCAATATCAGAAGTAGATATGTTTTCCTCAAGGGACTGCTTTTGTACAAGCATGTTTTAATTTCTCCCGAGAGCGCCTTCCCTGTGGCCCACTGGCCCACTGCCCGTGTAAATCTGGGCCGATCAGATATGTGTCTTGGACGTGGTGGTCATATGGGCCCGTTCCTCATGGTGGGGACTAAGTAAAGTGTGGATCAGCACCCAGCACATGTGAGGACTCAGATATCCGGTGCTATTTCAGCTTTCTCTCCAAAGATAAAAGGTAAGTCTGAGATTTTGTCCATTCTTCCAGACTTTCTACAAACCCAGAGGTCTTGTAAGAACAATGACATGTCCACCGTCTTCGATACCAGGGGAAAAAAAAAGTGATCGATCTGGAAAATGTGGGTATTGCTGTATGCCTGCTCAAGGAGTCCTGCAATAGTCCTACTTGGGGCCAAGTCATGGGGCAGAGAGTCATCCGTTAAGAAAGGAGCTGCATGAGGGACACAAAAATTGCTTCTCTGAAAATTTCCAGCTTCCGGTCAGAGTTGGTTGGCTCCTGGGGCTGAGTGTGCAAGTTCTGGGACTGGGTGTGCACAGCTTTGTTCAGCTCCCAGAACATGCGGCGTGCATTCTGCGCTTCAGACAGCAGAGGGGAGCACTCGACTGAGCTAAGCTTCTGTCTCCAGAGAGGAGAACGATCACACAAAACCTAAATGCTTCTGTGAGGATGCCCTCTTCTGTTTGTCCCCCATTTCTCCCCTCGTTTGCTCCTTCTCTCCCTGCTTCCTCACCTGCCCTTTTTCTTATACTGGCAGTCCTCTTACAAGTTCACCAGGAAATGCCCGCGTGTGCATGTGCGGGGACAAGGAGACTGGGCCAGGTGCTCACACCACGATGGACACGAGCTATAGTGTGAAAACAGCTTCTGGGTTGGCTCCCGAACACCGGTCAAGACACTTCGGGGCTTAGATGAAAGTAATTCTTAGGGCTTGTGTTTCCTGCCTGCATTTCTTGGATTCCCTGTTCTCCTGGTAAAGTGTTTGTCAGCAGGCACAAGGAGATGCAGAGCCACCCCTCCCACGTGCACGACCCTCTGTGATGGCAGTTGGAAAGTGACTTCCATGTGGCCACTCCAGGGTCCCCAACGTGGCGGATGGCAGGTGCGCCTGGTGCCTGGTCCCTCGTGTCCCCGTGGGTGGGAAGGGAGCTGGGCGCTGGGTGCTGTTCCCAGCTCTGTGGCCCAGAGCAAGATATTTATTTCTCCGTGTCCCAGCTGCTTCCCCCCCCGCCACCAAATTTAAAGTCACATTAATAGTACTTCTGTCCTGGCGCTCTGAGGAGTGTATGACCGTGGCATCTGGCATATAGGGAGTGCTCAATTTTGTTGTTACTCCTGTGACCAATTTCAGGTATTTTTTGACCTCTCTGTCTTGGAAAAGCAGATTGGAATTAGTGCACGATTAATCCCTCACTTCTTCCTCCCGCATCATTCAAACCAAGTGATGAGAACCATCATGCTCGCTTGATCTCCTGGGGGTCTCCTGATCGAGGCATCTAGGAATAAGAAATGTCTTCTTAAATATACTTCTATTTGACTTGAAATTATGCCCCATATCACAAAATCCCTACATTTGCACCTTCTGATCGCCAAGAAAATAATGTCATAGCACAGAAGGTGTTTTATAATAAAATCCTATTGAGAGCAACAGATTTCTAAAAACGTGGTTAGACGAGATATCCTAATTCTGTATTGTCCAGCATGGCAGTCACTGGCCATGGGTGACCATGGGGTACTTGAAACATGCCCTTCTGAACTAAGAGGAGTGGTTCGTGGAAAATACGCCTGGATTTAAAGACTCGGTATGATAGGAAGAATGT
>NC_138373.1:38459714-38498666 GCF_054177405.1 Leptonychotes weddellii | reverse complement strand
GAACTAAGAGGAGTGGTTCGTGGAAAATACGCCTGGATTTAAAGACTCGGTATGATAGGAAGAATGTAATTATCTCATTGATAGATTTTGTTTCAATTACATATTGAAATGATATTTTAGATATCTTGTGATACATAACGCATTATTAAAATGACTTTCATCTGTTTCTTTTAACTTTCTACCTTTTTTGGTTTCTTTTAGGTTTTTAAAGTGCTTTTGGGGCACCTGGCTGGAACACAAGACTCTTGATCGTGGGGTTGTGAGTTTGAGCCCCACATTGGGTGTAGAGATCACTTAAAAAAAAAAAAAGTCCTTTCAAAAATTTAAAACTCCCAATGAGGCTTGTGTGTATTTCTAGTGGACAGGAAGCTCCTAAGTAATTTTGCGCTGACAGAAAACTCAAAGTGTCATTTGTTACGTTATTTTTGTTAAAAGTGCAACACGCAAACAGAGGGAAATATATTGAGAGTCCTGTCACTGGACTGGGTTTGGAAAGAGGTCCACTCAGTAATTCACTGAGCTGCCTTTCTCATCGCCGTTTCTGTCAGTTTTGTGACCCCTGAATAATTTGTCTTTACTGAAATGTGACAAGTAAAGGCTTTTTCCTTTTCTCCTCTGCTTTCCTGGAAAAGCTGGGTCTTAATGTGAATTATCAGTAAATCCATCAAACGAGGACAAAAGAGGGCGCGTATTCTATTTGCAAGATTTCACATCTCTAATCCCATGCCCAGCTCCCCCTGGCGGGGCCCGCTCCTCACTCACCCCCCGTATGCCCCCCGGCGCCCAGTTCCCCCTGGCACCCCGCTCCCCCCGTGCAGGGTATGTGCTGAGGATGGACCCCCAGCGCATGTCCTACTAAGAACCCACTTCCTCCGGCCTCGCTGGATCCATTTTATTGAAAAATTCAGGCATTTACTCCTTAAACAAATACGCTGCATTGCGGGCTGAAAAATACCACGACACTTTTTTCTCCCCCCTCTCCTTAAAATGTCGGAAAGTGTGTGCGGTTCATAAAAATTCATTCTCATGTCAGAAAGTTTCCCCTCCTCTTTCTCAGTGTGATGAAATCAGTGGTGAGAGATGGTATTGTACTAATTTCATGTCTGCTACATGCGTTACATTTTAATTAGGTCTGTGGCCATGCTGCTCTCGGTTTATTATGGATCACAGATCGCCGTGATGTCCGGGCTGACTGCCTTTTCCCATGCCCCCACATGTCCCCCCAGCTCTACTCGTGCTGTCCTCTTCTTCGTTACATTCTGGCCATGCTGTATGTGTAGGATTCTAGAAAGCATTTTATGATACACAGGGCTGGAAAGGCATCGCTTACCCAGTAAATACTTACCCAGTAAAAGTTACTCATTTTTTATTTAGAAATCATTTTGTTGGGAAGGCCTTTACTTCCACGCATGCAGTGGATCCTCAGTTCTGTTGAGACAAATTCACTGCCTCCTCGTGTGTTCCCATTTTTTTTTTGAACAGCTCCCATATTTCTAGGTGTACGCAGAACCTACAAATACATTCTCTGGCTGGATTGTGTTACTTTGGCTCTAACACGAGCACTTCGTGGCCGTTGGCCACGAAGATGACCGAGACACAAGAGCGATCCTGCCCGCCATGGGTTCTTCAGTTACGGGACACAGTTCAGACCTAAAGAAACAAGGTGATTCTTGTTTTCAAATGGTGGAAGCCACCAGAATAAGAGAGTGGCCTGGAGGTACAAAGGCCTCCTGCTCTCCACCTGACGTGGCCTGGCCATGGGACTCAGCTTCCTGAGCCAGCTTCCTGGTGTTGAAGATGGGGAAGGATAGCACTTTTGGGATAGGATGGTTGTGAGGACTTAGGTGATGGTATTGGAAAAGACCATGTTGTCAACCACACAGCAGGATGCAAGATTGCCCTACTTTTATTGCTCCCATCGACAAGTAATTAAAGTCCCAAACGCTGGGATGGTCAGCCGTCCACACAGCTTTGTCAGGAAGACGTCACATTGCGAATCTAGGAGTGATGACATGGGACGTGGTAGAAGTGCCCGCATCCAGGAGCATTCCCAGAATGTTTCTCTCCTGGGTCCCCATGACCGCACGGCTCTGGGGGGACAAATCTTGAGAATACAATGCAGATGTGCCAGGACCAGCAGAGAAATGCCTTTACTTGTTGGTTCCAGGTTCCTCACGTGTGGTCCGTTGCTGCAGAGGGTCTCCTGAGAGCCAAGGGTCTTGAGCGTGGGGTCCTTACGGAGGAGAGGGTGGGAGAGGTCGGAGGTGGGTGATGGGGACGCTCTCCGACAGGTGCACGGAGACGGGGGTCTGGTGCCGCTCAGGGGCCGGGTGAGCGCGGGTCTGGAGTGGAATCTCAGGCTCCCTCTGCCTCAGTCCCCTCTACTCAAACGCTTCCCTGACTCCTGTCCACCCTCTCCCCTCGCAGGTGAACATACGCAAGCACCGCCAGCCTAAGGCAAGCCATTGTCGACCTGGAAAAAATAACGTCCCAGTTTGATGTGGATGAAACCGAACAGCGTTGTTTATTAATTTGCTGTAGATTTTTAAATAGACTTTTTTTTAGAGCATTTTTTAGATTCACAGCGAAACTGAAGAGAAGGTGAAGAAATGCCTGCCCCCCTGCCCCCAGCCATGCACAGCCAACCCTGCTCTCAACGTCCCCACCAGATGGTGCATTTGTCACAATCAATGAGCCCGCATTGTCGCTTCATCACCACCCGGGCTTCATAGTTTATTTTAGGGTCATTCTTGGTGCCGCGTGTCTGTGGGTTTGGACAGATGTGCGATGACAGGAGCCCACCCTTACAGCATCACACAGAGTGGTTTCACTCCTTTAAAAGTCCCCTGAGCTCTGCTGAGTCATCCCTCAATAATGAGCTACAGATTTTTATCCTGAATTCTTTAACTGAATTCTCAGTTGGACATTTTCCCTGTTGAAACCTTAAGGTAATTTCTCTGCGATGTTGCCGTGATAACAATTATCGGCACACGAAGGCAAGCCCCGTATTTCGATTTCTGAACGTTTTATCAGAACACAGTCCTTCTTTGAAGTTGGCATTGCACCCCGTAGAAATACGTTCCTCTGTCCCCCAGATGACCCGCAATTCCTGGCGGTTGCTTGCTGGAATTTAAGACCAATTTCGAGGTGCACAGCACTAGGAGTGGTATAATTTGATATTATAATAAATCCTACTCTCTAGGACAAAAGCGTCACCATGCTGTGGGTGGCATTTGGAGTTCCCTAAATTTGCACCCAGGCCCTCCCATCCTCTCAGTCCCGTCTCACCTCCGTGTCCTGCCAGGAATTGCTGTCCTGTGACCTGTGCCCCCCCATGCCATTCTCACCACGGGGGGATTCCTTTGGGCTTTAGGCTTGAAGGAAGGGGTACATGAACAGTTAGCATTTTTAGTGTACGGGAGATAGTTTCTAGCTGACTTCTGGTTATGTTCTCCTTCTTACACTCGGCAAGAACACCTCTCAGATAATGCTCAAGATTATCCTGTTACCCTGCAGCCCCCCGCCCCCCACTTTTTTCTTAGCCTGTCTTCCAATGAATTAAAAGTTCTGATTTATTTCTAGGGCCTTTAAAAAAAAGCTCCCCGAAAAGCAAATACTATTTGTAGTGGTGACAGGCAATTAGCAAAGCATTTAGATTTATTATAAAGCACCAGGGAAAGTGGTGTTTTATTTTGCTTTTACAGGAGTGTTGAAAATTCACTTGCAGATAATGGGCTGAGATTGCTTCCCTCCCGCAGACCAGCTCTTGGTCCAACGTCCAAGGTGGCAAGTCCCCACGGCTGGGACATCTCCCTGTGACCTGTCTCCTTACATCCAGCCTTTTTGATTCCCCCTCGAATGAAATCACTGGCTTAACTTCTTATGTGGACTTTGTTTACTCTTCCTGTGATTTGCTCTACGTATAAAACTGCGTTCAAATGATAGATGACACGTCGGTTCTCAGCTCTGGGTTTGAATCTTACTGAGTAGGGGCTCATGAGAGCACTTGGGAGGAAGGCGTTCTCCACCTTTTGGAGAAGAAGAGGCCGAGGCTCCCACAGGAGCATCAGAGAGGCCTGGATGTGGGGCCAGCGTGACTCGGTTCCCACACCCCTTCCTTCTCCATCCCGGCTTCTCTGTTTCCTGCCAATAAAATGAATGTCATTGCATTCACTTCCAACTCTCTCACTCCTCCTAATCTGTATCTTCCTCCAAAATGTCACTGCTCATCTTTCATTCCCAGACCACTTAGGATGAAAACAATTCGCTCTCCGCTGAGACATTTCCCGCATTTTCGGTCTCACCAAGAACATAGAGCCAACTCACGGTCAACGGCGGAGCGAAACCCGTAGTCACTTTCCCCAAATCATCTCCTTCTCTTAAGCTAGAAAATACCTGCATGTTCTTGCAGAACTAGTGTTGCCCCCCAAGGAACCTATTTTATAGACACACCTGTGGACATATACACGTGCACACGTGTCTATTTACACGTATGTGCACAAACATACATACGCATGCATGAGAGCTAAGCGGTGTAACCAAGTCTTCGGCACGTGAATGCCATTTTATGTTGTGTGAAACATCACTGGCAAAAAATATGACTAATACTAATAACACAGTATACTGTTAATAGCTATCTTATCCTAACAATATGATTAACAGCTCTTATTTATTATTTTACTTTACTCCTTATTATTTTATTACTATTTATATATTATTACAGTCATATCAATAATAGCTCTGCTATTACAATAAGTATGTTATTTGCAACAACATACCATCGGTAACTATGTTATCACAGTAACTGTGGGGACTAGAGCATATTTTAACAATTACTGTAACAACGTCGCTAATCCCCTGAGCATCTTTCTGTGGTGTGTGTTCTACTGGACGCCTGCAAGCCGTCGGCGTCCATGACGCGGGCAGGAACGCTGCCGTCACAGGCGAGGACACGGTATCACACTAACTCCCCCAGGGGGGACCAGCCTTGCCCCTGTGGCGTGGGGCCACTGTGCCTTCCCCCCCCCCCCCGCCAACACCGACAGTGTCCACTCTGCCTAACACGTGGCCTTGCTTGGGAGCCAGGTTCCTGCTGGGGAGCCACCTCCCCGATCCTAACGCACGTGAGATACCGTGTGTCTGATGAAAAGCCTGTGGATGTGCTGTGTTAGAGAGCTCAAACCCTCCCTCGGAGCCAGCTAGCAAACACTTCGGGGCTGGTGTCCCGCCCTGCCTTTCTCCAAAGGCCACTGAAAATTTCTGTAAGTTCCAGTAGCTTGGCATCAAATCACAGCTCCTAAACTGCCTCTGACATTAAGATGTGGTGTACTGAAGCCCCCCAGGGGGCCCCGTCGGGTGGGCGTCCGGCTCTTGGTTTCAGCTCAGGCTGTGATCTCAGGGTCCTGGGATCGAGCCTGTGGTGGGCAGTCTGCTCAAGATTCTCTCTCCTCCCTCTCCCTCCCCCTCTGCTCCTCCCCTCCCCCTCACTCTCTCCCTCTCAAATAAACAAATAAAATCTTTTAAAAAAACCCCACATAGTATACAAGTGCTTTAGACAGTATCTGTTGTGACGTTTTGTGAATACCGCAGTCGTGTAGCCCGTGGGCCTCAAATTTCGCAGAGGAGAAATTCGAATGTCATGACGGCAAGGCAGTGTGGACGTAGCTGGTGCCCGCTGTGCATCCGCGGGTTTGTAGGGCTTCACCGAGGATTTTATGAAGAGCCTTTAATGACTGGCAAATGAACAGGTTCAACGAATAAGCAGCACAATCTCAAATATGCTAGACTATGAATGCACATTTTCTTTTTAAAACAGGACCGGAAACTACCAAAACGGTCATACCCAATAACAGTTACCATCTGTGGGCCTTGGGCTTTTGAGTGATCACTGTATCTGATAGTTTGGTACACACACAGAATTTTCCGGAGTGGGCAGGTGCTTCTGTTACTGTGAAAAAAAAAAAAGAGAGAGAGAGAGATGTATATAAGCTGAGAAAGACCACACTGGTTATTCAGTGATGTTCCACCACATGTCATATCAGGAGGGATGTTCTGGAAGGTTCCATGGTCTCTGTTCCAGCCCATTTTGTGCTGGTATTTGTGCTGATCACCTCATAAAGCTTCTTTCTGGAAACCACGCGGCATATCTGACTCCAGCCTTATGCCGAAATCTCCGCTCTCTTTTGTCAATTCTGGCATAAAAGGAGTGAGCACGGGGACAGACACTTGCACGAAATGTTTCCTGAGGTGGTTTTTCACGACCATTAATTTTCCACTTGCCTCAGATTTTCCTTTGACTTCAGGAAATTTGTTTTTTATTGTCCTCCTAGGAGGCCGGAGGGCACAGGGTATTCATACCCTCGCTTTCCCCCAGACTCTTATTTAAATTTAGATTATGACCACATGAAAAATTTGTTGGGAGAAGTAATCAGCAGGGCCATATGTTAGAGTTTCAAAAATCACCCTAATTTCCATTTGACTCACATCATAAAAATCACCCTCCCATTCAATCCGACTATTAGAAGGTGTTTTAGATGAGTGATGTGGTGAACGCCCGTAATAGCAAGGCCTTGGCCTTCCAGAGCGCCATTAATCTTTGTCTCGCTCACACTTCAGGCCCACATGCACACACACGCACGCACACACACAAGCGGAAGCCAAACCATCAGAAAGAAAGCTCTTAAGAAGAGTACATAAATGTGCGAGGAAGACTTTCCATTTTATTTCTATTTACTAGAGATGCATGGAGCCGCGGCGGAAGCCCGAGGGGGGTGAGCAGCCCCCACCTCCCTGCCCTGCCCTGCCCTGCGCCGCGGCCCCAGCGGCCCCAAGGGGCTGGCCCTCGCTCCAGGAGAAGCAGAGCTGGCCCCTCTGAGTCTCCAAGGTCCACAAATCGGTCCCCGTTTTGACCGCTATGTTTCTAGCGGGTTCTGCCGTGGCGTTGGGTCATTGTTTCTACGACCCACCCAGGTCGCCTAAAAGGATGCTTCGTTGCTAGTTAGGTGATGATGAGAAGTAGACCACTTAACACACCCAGCGATTCCTATCGAATCTGAGGATCCCTCGCAGGTTTGAGCGGCCTGCGTCCGGCACTGTGATATCTTTGGAAGGAGACGATGCACAACTCGCGTGTGCTTGGGGGAGGGCCACCGGCACGAGCTCCGGTTTGCTTCAAAACCCATGCACATTCCATCATGCCATGTGTTCGCACACTACCAGCACCCACGTGTCCCCTCCCCAGACATCCATTCCTGTCGCTGGTTTCTGTCACCCGTCCTGTGAGGACCCATTGGCATCGCTCTGTCTGCTTGTAGGCATCTGGACAGCCAGGGAAGGGCATTTTGTTTGCTGCCAGGGACCTGCTGCGGATCCTGTGTGGATGTTCTGTGATAACCCAGCAGCGTCTGCAGTTGGGCATTGCGTAGACGCTGCCCATTTCGAAAACCGGCTCAGTGAAAACCGATCAGAGTTGTGAAAATCCATCACGCTGGAGAAATACCTTCAAAAGAGAAAGGCTTCATTCTTTCCAGTTTCATTTTCTGAATTTGGTTATTAAACTTCAAATGACTCCATGGAATCCCACACCTCGTCGGTGTGGGCTTCCCCACAGAAAGGATGGACCACCTAGGTGAGAACCGACCAGAAGTCACGCCTCAGTTCTCACTGGTCAGTAGGCTGGTATTAATTTCTGTGACCACATCAACCCCAAAGGGTGGAGGTGGTTCAGCCCTTAGGGTCCCCAGCGCCGCAGTGGCTGGCTTGCCTGGCAAGCCCTATTTTGAATTGAACACTTGCATGGATTTGCAAGGGGACTGGGAGCTCAGCTTTGAGGTCTTGCAGCAAAATTGCCAGTAACTGGTGTACATTTGCATTTACCACTCCCCTGCAAACAAAGACAGATGTGGCAGGCCCATGTGACTATAAATAAGAGGACAGCCCTCAGTCCAGCCAGCGGGGACCAAGCCCGGACCCCCAAGGCCTGTGGTGCCACCCCACAAGGCTAGAATATTGCTTATGTCTCTCTGCTTGGACAGGCTCAGCCTGCAGTCTGCATCTTCCCCCAAGTGCAGAGAGAGCTCACACATCTGGCCATATGATAACTCGCTAGCTGCGCAACTTGTGAGATTTGGCTTTCTGTGGAGTACAGGGAGATTCCTCCCCTCACGGTGGAATTTTTACGGCTTTAATTATTCCTTGCAGACAGCATGGGAAATCTTCCTTCCAGTAAGATAAAAAACAACAACAACAACAACAAAAAACAAAATGGTTTCATTTCTTTTCAAGAGAAACCCTACTGTGTTCTAAAGTGAACATCTTTTACTGAGAAAAGCCTTAATTTTAAATAAAGAAAATCAGGGTGGCTTCTTTCTTTCTTTTTTTTTTTTAAGAGGCTTGGAAAACATTTAAAAACTTGCATATATACATACTAGCACGTGCTATTTGGAAACGTTAAGAATTTCGCATGTGTTCTTCTGCTAAGGATTTGCTGTGTTTGTGGCCCTACAGGAGATCGCAGGAGTGTGGCCAAAATAATGCCGCATTCAGGGAGAGCGTGAAGTGTTCTGGGATTCACATGGCATCGCCGTTTTTCTTGGCGTTCTGAATAAAATACAAATTAAGATAAAAATATCCCTGGAACACTTTGAAGTCCAAGTACCAGTTGTGCATAAGCTTTCCATTAACACACTTTCAAAACCCTCAACATGCATTCTGTTGCCACCTAATGTTTTACTAATATTTAGAAATACACTCACAGTGGGAATTTGCAAATGTTCTCCCCAGAACTTGGGTAAACTGTATTAACATAATTCCAGATCCGATTGCTTTTATGTGGTGAGAGAGAGAAAGCAGTGTTGCTATTTTCAGTCATGAATTTGAGATGAAAAAAAGAACACTGAGGGAAACCGTGAAGATATTTATAAAATAACGATAGATTCACGAATAGATTCATGCTCAGGGTGGCGCCCTCTGGCCACACACTGTCCAAATAGCACTTCTCCAAATTACCTTTTGAAAGCTTGTTATGCAAATTTTCAAATACCCCCAAAGCAGAAAGAAGAGTGTTGTGCATCCTCCCATACCATCACTGAATCTCAACAAATATCCATGTTTTGCTACATTTGCTTTGTTTTTCTGGATTTTTTTTTCCTTATGGAATTATTTTAATGCAATTCTCATGGAAGGTCATTTCAACCCTACATACTTCTCTCTGCGTCTTTGAATAATGAGGATATTCTCCAACAACGTCATTAACATACACAACACAGTTAAGGATGCTTTTCGGTGTTGCTGAATGCCCCATCCACAATCAAGCATTCCCTGTCGTCTCAGCTCTCCTGTTCTGCAGTTGATTTCTTTGGGTCCGGGTCTGAACAAGGTCCGTGTATTGGCAAGGGTTCTCTGAATCTAGAGCTTTGCCTTCCCTCATGCCCCTGACTTTTTCTCTCTGCCTCTGACTTGAAGAATGCCCCGTGTGTTGGTTAATTGTATGTGTCATCTTGACTGGGTCATGGGGTGCTCAGATATCTGGTCAAACATTATTCCGGGTGTGTCTGTGAGGGTGTTTTTGGAAGAGATTAACATTTAAATCAGTGGACTTGGAGGAAAGCAGATTATCCCCCCACCATGTGGGTGGGCTCCATCTAATCAGGTGAAGGCCACAATAGAACAGAAAGACCTACCTTCCCAAGCAAGAGGGAACTCTGCCAGCAGGCAGTCTTTAGACTTGAACTGTAACACTGGCTTTTCCTTGGGCCTCCAGTCCACTGGCTGGCCTTGCAGATTTTAGGCTTCTAAGACTCTGTAATTACATGGGCCAGTCTCTTAAAGGAACGCACACATCCTATTGGTTCTGTTCTCTGGAGAACACTCACGCATCTGCAGTCTAGAGGTGTCTTTTTGCTTCCTTGGGGTGCCTTTCGTGAACGCTCTGTCCCCCATATTTCCCATCAGTGGCAGCAAGCTCCAGAGCTGCAAGGTCTAGTGCAGTAGGCACTAACCGTGCGTAGCTATCTAAATTTAAATGAACCGAAGTAAGATAAAATGAATTCAGCTCTTCAGCCTCACTAGCCACACTTCAAGAGCTTAATAGCCACCTGTTTCTCGGCGGCTGCCCCACTGGAGAGCACAAATACGGACCATTTCCATCACTGCAGAAAGCTCTATGGGACACTGCTTTTTTAGGAGCCTGGATGTGTTTGCAGCCAGCATTTTAGCAGGAATATTTCATAGGTTATGCATAAACTGGCCTTGAATACTTCCTTATTGTCTCTCCTTCCCACGGTTTTCTTACATGAGCTCTAGAATCGAGCACTTTCTGAGCCGTTTGTCTTAGTTTGTTGGGGCTGTTGTAACAGGGTATCACAGATGGGGGGGCTTAAACAAAAGGCAATTGTTCCCCACAGCTCTGGAGGCTGGAGGTCCTAGCTCAAGGCACCAGCAGATCTGGGGTCTGGTGAGAGCGCTTCCTGGCTCACAGTCGGTGTCCTCGCGCCGCGTCCCAGCACGGTGGAGGGGAGGGGGAGCTCCCTGGGGTCTCTCTTACAAGGGCACTAGTCCCACCATGAGGGCTGCACCCCCACGGCCTCATCCCTTCCCGCTGACCCCACCTCCTAAGACCTCCCCCTTGAGGGGTTCCACACATGAACTTGGGGGAACACAGCATTCAGACCATCGTTCCGCTTCCTACCTAAACGACTAGTTTATGGAGTACTTTACCTCAACCAGTCTGTTCTTCTCCAAACTAAAATGCCCCTGGCAAACGCGGGCGGTTCTGTCCTCCCCGGTGCAGGGGACTGCGTCGTTCCCAGTGCCGCACGGCAGCTTCCCGGATCCCCCTCGTGTGTGGGGGCTTCTCCACCCTGACGAGACGCCACCCAGACTCTGAGACTCCCCGCCGCACCTTGTCTTCCCGGCTGTGCTGGTTGTTGAAGTCACCAGGAAATGTGCAATGCACTCCGAGCCCGAGGAGCTCAGAAGCTAGCGGGGAGAGTGCTACTGCTATTGCTATTGCACACCCGCACGCGCACAGCACCGTCGTCCCGCTCGACCTGGCTCCCTGACCACAGGCGCGCGTAAGTCGCTGTCCCGCCACCAAACCTGCCTGACGGCCATTCCAGACAGCCGCAATTTCTAAATCCAGCTCTCTGGTGTCAGATCATCTCCCCCCTCTCAATTTCATTCAGATCCTGCTTTCTCCAAAAATCGTTACCCTTTGTGTCCCTTTGCATTAGTTTCCTGGGGCTTCATCACCTGGGGGACTTAGAACCCCAGAACTCTATTGTCTCACCGTTCTAGAGGTCGGGAGCCCTAAATCATGATGTCAGTGGGGTTGGTTCCTTCTGGAGGCTTCAGGGTACTGCCTGATCCAGCCCCCTCCCCCACCTCTGGTGGTGGGGCCGGTGACCCGGGGAGCTCCCGGGCTTGTGGACACATTGCTCCGACTTCTGACTCTGTTGACACACGGTCTTCTCCCAGAGGCATGTCTTAGCTGAAATTTCCTCCTCTTACAAGGACACCCTCATGTTGGCTTAGGGTCCACCCCACTTAACTGATCACATCTGTAAAGACCCCAGTTCCAAACAAGGTCACATTTCCAGGGACCCAGAGTTTGGGCTTGAAAATACCATTGTGGGAAGACAGTTCAAGGCCCCATGTTTCTGGTGAGTGTTCCTCACAGCTCCTGTAAGAAAAATAGCAGGTCACAGAGCGCTTCCTTTGTGGAGCAGTGCTCTGAGCTTGTGTGTGGATTTTTTTTTTTTTTTAAGATTCTATTTATTTATTTGAAAGAGAGAGAGCATGAATGAGGGGGTGGGGGGGCAGAGGGAGAAGGAGAAGCAGACTCCCCGCTGAGCAGGGAGCCCAAAGTGGGGCTCGATCCCAGGACCCTGAGATCCTGACCTGAGCCGAAATCAAGAGGCAGATGCTTAACTGACTGAGCCACCCAGGCGCCCCTGCCTTGTATGCCATTAGGCTCTTTCTGTCTGTGACCATCTGCCCAGCGGAAACACCCAGCGTCAGGGCTGCACAGACAAGGTCCCCTGTCCCCCACCGGGTACCCGCCACACCTGACCTGGGACAGCCAGCTGGCCAGGGTGGCCTCCCGCGCCCACTGTTTCTACCTGTGACTGGGATGGGCTGTGTCCTCACTGAGCGATTTCATCACGTCTCTGTCATTTCCCTGGCAATTTATCCATACGAACTCGTGGGGTTGTCAGACTAGCTTAATTTCTATGCTTGGTGGATAATTTATAATTATACATGGATTGTGCCAAACTCCCCCGGAAGGAAGCAGCTGTCCTGTCTTACAGCAGCATGCTGATGTGGCCCAGAGTGGACATTTCTATTTACTTCTCAACTCGGACAGGAGGCTGTTAATGCTAACCTTACGTGTCCAGGCTTTTCACTTTAACTCAGACTATTTCCAGCACGGATTTTCCTAAGGGCTCTTGGAGGGTCACTGCCTTGTGCCGCACTTGTTAGCTGGGGTGGCTAATGAGCAGTGCAGTGATTCTTTTTCACCCAAAGGCATCCTCCCTGGACCACGGGCACGATAGCTCAGGATGTGGGGTGTGGGTCTGAGATGCAGAAGCAGACGTTACTCTGCAGAGATAGTGTTTGAATTGCTGGTTGAAGCAAAGGAGCTGGTAGGAGCCGTGGGGCCTGGCCTGGAGACGGGGAGACCATTCTCAGCAGCCTCCGTCCCACCCCACCCCGGGCAGGAGATGTGTCCGCAGTGCCCTTGCTGCTGGCTGATTCGGGATGATTCGCCCTGTGCCCTTGCTGGGGCGCCCTGGGGAGCAGGCAGCAGGGCGTGGTCAGGTCAGGGGTCCCTGCGGCTGCTTTGTAAAAACTTATTAATGCCCCTTTCAATGCCACAGCAACAAAATAAACACCTTCCCCCCAAAAGAAGCTGAGCTTTCATTTGGCTGATCACCTTACAGAATCTTCTTACCCTGACCTATACCTAGAATGCACTGTGTCTCTCCCTGATGCTCTTGAGGGTGACCAGAGACCTGGGAGGTGCCAGGGTGGCCGGTGGTTGGGCCAGGCCTCCTCTGAGTTGTGGCCGCAGGTGACCTGCCAGTGACCCTGTCCATGCCTGCACCTCCCGTCTGTGGAGACTCTCTGCAGCTTGCTGCTCTCTTGGGTCATGGCGGGGTTGGTGGCCCTTGCCCAGGCTCCCATACATGGTTGTCAGCTGCAGCAGGATGGATGGTGGGCCCCGAAAGTTGTGTCCATCTGGAACCTCAGAATGTGACCTTATTTGGAATAAGGGCCTGTGCAGATGTGATCATCCTGGATCCTAAATCCAGGGACAGGTGTCCTTAAAGGAGGCAGAAAAGGAGAGGACATGGGGAGACACAGAGGAGAAGCCACGTGGAGATGAAGGCAGAGGAGGAGGTGATGTGTCTAGAAGCCGAGGGTCGCCTGAGGCCACCAGGAGCTGAGAGGGAGGCCAGGAATGGAGTTTCCCTGGAGCCTCCAGAAGGAACCAGCCCCACGGGCATCTGGATTTAGGCCCCCAGCACCACGAGAGGGCCAGTGTCGGGCATTTCAGCCACAGGTCTGTGGTGCCCAGTGACAGCCGCCCCAGAAACACACGCAGCAGCTTAAACCAAGGCCCTGTCCAGCCCACACCCCAGCGAGGCCTCCCCAGATCACCCAGCACAGTGCCCTTCATTTTTAGATAAACAAGTAGATTCAAGGAACACCTCGGGAAACATCCTCTTTCACTTGAGGGCCATGGGACATGAAATTACACCATTAGAGGGTCACTCCTTAGGCTTTAACAAGCATAGTACTTCCATGCAGGAGGGATAATACAGAGTCCACAACATTGTAGGGAGAGTTAGATTTGAATTCACTGACAAGAGACTCCTGCATTCTGTAGGAGCCCTTGGTGCCCTGGGGCAGTAGAGACCATCGGGGTGGGGCAGGCCTGAAAACAGGCCAGCAGCCCTCAGGGCCCCGACCACGCGTTCATCCAGGCCATGGATCAGGGTTGTTTATGCAGCCAGTCACCTGGAGAGTTGAGGTCATGATGCCTTCTTACCACAGAAAACAGCAGGTGCCGCCGTAATGGTATTTACATAGGCTTTGCTACCTGCTGGGAGCTGGTGCGCGAGTCTGTGCCAGGCACTTCACCCTCTCCACAGCCCGTGGGGCAGACTTCATCACTTTAGCGACCGGGACCCTAGGGCACAGCGGGTGCATCCTCTCCAGGACCACAGAGCATGGAGGTGGCAGAGCAGGGACCGGGCTGGTCTGCCGTGGTCTCGGAGTACAAGACTGAACCGCACGGAAACAAGGTGACGTTTGTGTCCACGGTCCCCTCCCGCTTGTCCGAATCCCTGCCTGAGACTCGGGGGGACCACTAGAGAGAGTGTGCGGGGGTGCGGGGAGCGCCGGGCAGACCCTGACGATGAGGCGTCGGATCCAGCATGGACAAACCAAGTGGCCACCAGTGCGCGGAAGCTGCCTGCCCAGGTTGGAGCATCCGCGAGCACTGCCGACCATCTCGCCACTGCCACCGTCCTGCCATCCGAGGCAGCAGGGAAAATGTGCACTCCTCTGATGTTTTTAGTGGTTATTTATTCCCCCAGAACATTAAGGGAGGTGAAAAAATACCGAAATTTAAGAGTATTACAGCTCACATTATTTTAAATTTAAATATTGTATTTATACCTGAACCAGAATTTATTCTAGTTTTACGTTCTTGGTTTTAATGGAAACAAAGTCATCCCCAGTGTTTCCAAAATTGGCTTCGTTGCTTGCCTCGTTTTCAAAAAACAATTGTGAATTAAACCTAGAGATAGTGATGGAAAGGAGAATTTAAAGGTGAATTTAAAACTTTACCAAAAGATATGAATATTGAAAATAAATGAAAAGGAAAAAATGGGAAATGTATGAGTCATCAGATGATCGTACCAATTATTACAGGAAAGTGGATACGACATCAAAGTTTAGGAACCGATACGCCTCCCAATTTTGCATTTCAAGTGGAGAAATGCAGAATTAAACAAACTGTCTTCGGATTTTGAATTTTTAACTAAAAATAAGTTATTTAACACGAGAATATCTGCTTTTCAAACAGCAGTCTCTGTCTCGGCTCTGAAAATCCCGAAAATTCAAGTCCTGGAAAAATTTTGTCTGAAATAGTTGATTTTCCGCAGCCCAAGTTGTCAATAATGGGTAATATGAATCTGGCACTGTGTTTGGATCTTGCAAAAGTCTTTTGTGAGTTTTGCTTCCTGAAATTTGAAACAAGTTGAGAATATTTTTAACAGTATGACTTACAATGGTGTGTCACAAAAAATGTTTTAATAAATTGAAGTGAATTAAAAAAAAATGTTAAGGTTGATACTTGGTCAAAAGAGATTACCAAACATGGTGATTCTGTCAACTGAAGACAGGATAAGCAAAGGATAGATTTTGAAAATACTATTGATTACCTTGCTTCCATTCATGTCAAGAAAGTAAAATTATAATAAATTTTGCTTCCGGTGTAAATACAAATCATTTAAACTTAAAACAGTGCTGTGAAATTGAATATACCTATTTTCTAATTTTTCCGAATTTTTCAATGACCTTATTGATTTGGAAAAAAAATTCAGCCATTGAAAAAATTAATGAGACACGTACATGGAGGTTCATGCCTTTCCTTTGACTCAGCTCAGCACAGTTGGTTCCTGTCTTGATTTAAAATTTTGATTTTTTTTTTTTGTTCATCATGAACTTTTCTGCATGAATGTTGATTTTTTAAAATATTGGATGAAAATGTTAATTACTTTATGACCAAGGGTTTTAGGGCCCCAGGGTGCTGCCGCTGAGTCTCCAGCTTGTCCCCTTTTGGCTGGACACTGGGGTCTAGTTAATTTAACCAGGAGTTAGGTGTCTGAGACGGAGCGATTTTGGCTTGATCTGATCAATCGAGACGTGCATTTTGAAATATCCCAGACATTTGGGAAATTCGCAGCGTCTGGGGAACGAGGAGCCTGTCCGTCTGGAAGGACATGAGGCGGGCGAAATCCCTTCCTCCTCTGTTTCTGTCTCCTTCGCCGAGAACAGCTGTGGTTGTGAGAAATAATGGGAGGGGGGGGTCAGGAGGACGTGGTGAGGAGTCTGATGATTTCCTTGCACAGATCTTGTCCTCTCTGGGGACCTTCTGGGTGCACCCTTCCTGTGGGCCGAGCAGACAGAGGTCAAGCCAATGTCAGAAATCTTCCCCAGCCCTTCTTGGATTTTCAACATGGACAGACTTATAAACTGTGTCAGCAAGGCGAGGGGACAGAAATTACACCCCATCCAGGAGACATTTGTTAATTCCTAGAATGTCATCTTCACCTTCAATGGCCACCAGCAGGTGTTCTGGGCGATGAATGTGCTGGATGACTGGGTTGTAGCCCATCCGGGAAGCGCTTGCTCCTGGGGGGGGCCTGTCCCCCACTTCCCATGGTGAGGTCATCCCTTGCTCACCCTGAGCTGAGAACCCGAGATCCCGAGGGGAAATCGAGGCCCAAGACCATGGGCCCTTCTCAGCATTTAAGGACAAGGGGAACCGAGTCTCTGCTCCCAAACCTTACGTGTCATACATTCTGTGAGGGGTGGAGAGCTTCCACCGGGGATCCAGCTTGCTTCTGTTTTTACACAATTAAATTAACACGACTAGGAAAAAATAAACATAATATAAATGCTTCAGCTTTCGAACAAATAATATTCAGTTTGAAAACTATGAATTTGAGCGGGAAACAGGGCTAGTCCTGGAATCTTGGTTCAGTAACACCCTCTGACGGTAAACCAGTGTCATGTGCTAGAAATAGCACCAATGACTTCCTGGTTTCTGGAAGCTTCTCTGGAGACAGGCAGATGCAGCACGGAAGGGAGCCGGCGATGAGCACGTGGCCGGTTTGCTCCCGTTCTTTCTGCGTCGGTGGGTTTCCTGGAAGATACTCTCACCTCAAGTTCTTGGAGTCTGGTTAAGGAGGATGATCTCCTTTCTCTCCTGTGCTCCATTAACCGCTTTCTGCAGAGGGGCGGGTGGGTGCAGTCCAAACGCGCACGGCGAGCTGACCGTCAAGACGGCCAGGGGGCGTTGGAGGGACACCCCCTTTCCGGAAAGAAAAAGTTGCATTTCTTCACGTAGACGGTTTCAGAAAGGGCCTTCTTTGGATTTCTTTTCTTTAGTGCGGTGCCTGATGCAGAGAGTATAACCCAGTTTCAGCAGAACGTTTAGGGCCCGAGATGCGTGGGGATCAGCTGCGTTTGCTCATTTGACAGAAGCGCCTCCTGGAATGGTCCAGGCCGGCCACCCTTAACCTCATGAACGTTGTTGTCGTTAGAATTTTAATGAGAGTCTGGTCTCGTTTCTCATTGTCTGGTAGGAAATGCGGAAAACTGACCAGGGAGGATTCATGCTGTTCCTCTGGATCATTAAAAAATATGATTTCTCTTATGCAGCCTTGCCTTCTTTCTTGGCAAGGAGACATGTGCAAAGACTCCGACTCATTAATGATTCTGGTCCTGGTGATTTATGCGCCGTACATTGTAGACCTGAGTGACGTCTTCTTTCTTTCTTTTTTAACAGATGTTTGTACAGTTTCTCATGGTTTGTAAAGCCTCTTCGTACATATTTTGTTTGATCCTCAGAGAAACCCTGCGAGGTGGGCAAATGACATGGAGGCTCCTTGGACAGAGCTGCAGGCGCGAAGTCGCCTCCCAGGTGCTGTGATGAAAGGATCTTCCCAAAATTTGTGTGCGAAGCCCTACCTCCCAGCGTGGCTGTATCTGGAGATGGGGCCTCTATGGAAATAATTCCGGTTGAATGCGGGCATAAGGGTATCCACACCGTCAAAACTGCCAAATACCATTGGTCATCGGTGGCCATAGGTTGGCTTCTCCTGAAACAGATGCTGAGCTTGGGACCCACAGCCGTGGTGGTGGCAGGGTGCAGCCCGGGGGGGGCCGCCTGGCAGTGCAGTCCTGGCTACAGCTTGCCCCGGTGGGGACTCTGGGGTGATGCCGTCGGTCAGGGTTTCTGTGTGTGGCTGGCATCCTGGCCACCTGACCCTGTGACCCCGAAAGAGCTCACTGCTGACCCCACTCTCTGAAGCCAGGCAGCATCTGGGAGGCACGTCTCACGTCCACCACATGGGAAACAGGTGGCCTTGTCTGGGTGGCACCCAGTAGCCTCATGCCCCTCGCTCTGGCACCCCACCTCTGCAGGGTCCTTGGACACAAGTGGACCCACCGGGGAGGGCCGTTGGCTTCCCCCCGCCCAGGACACAGCCTCTGGTCAGGCTGACTCACGTCGCAAGAGGCTCTGGCAGGTCATTCATTACGGTGTTTCTCTTTCCAGCAGATCCGTTTTTCTCTAGTGGCTTCCTGAAGATAACAACCAAGCCCATGGAAACGTCAGAATGCCCAGAAGTAACCGTCTCTGCAGCAGACCAAAACGAAGACCAGATTTCATGGCAGACGAGACTTCCCCATCTCACCTCAGAGCCCGGTGACGGTCCGTGGCTGCTCTCGTGGAGTGGAGATGCTGCTGTAGCTGGTGTCCTAACCAGTGGGGGAGGTGGGAAGGATGAAGATCCAGGACACTGGAGTTTGCTCAGTTAATAGATGCACCAAGAACCTATTTTTTGATCCTCTGACCCATATGTTCCTAAGTGGACTGAATTTGCACAAAGGGAAAGGATTGCAATTAACGTTCATCGAGGACACACCGTGCTTTGTTTCAGATGCTTTGTAGGATCTCCCTTAGTCCTGACTCTCTTGATGTCAAGGCAAGATGGTGGGGGGGAACGGCTCAGGCTCACAAGGTAGGAGAAGGCGGAGCGGGGTGCACGCCCAGGTTCCCTGGGCTTTCCTGTCTCTCCATGTCACACAGCAGGGGGCAGTTTAGAGAGTCTGTACCCTGTGTGATGAGGTGCCTTCCCGGGGATTTTCTCCCCTGTCCTGTGCGTGACTGACACTGTGGCTAAGCCACTGGACTTCCCTCTCCTCCGTCCACGAGACCACTTTGGCTTCACATGGGGGCAGTTTTCTTTTCCTTGCACGATGGACAAAAGCTGTGTCTTTGTGATTTCCTTTCTATTTTTGTGCTTCTCCAATGGCCAGGTAGGGGGCCTCTGAGCACACCGACGGTAGGTGCAATCAGACGCACAATTAGACTGTGATTCACATTATGTAAAAGATTCATCACGCCGATTGATGCAAAATGACACACCATCCCACCTGCCGGTGATTGCCGAACCCTACAGTCTCCATGGTTTGGTTGTCATCACGGTTAGGCAAATGCCCTTCCAAGATGTCATTATGGGCAGTGTGTCTGTGTGTGTGTGCACGTGTGTGCGTGTGTCCGCACGTGCCGTGTGGGAGTTTAAATTTCCCATTGCACTGGTATCTGTACAATTCCCAGAATCTGCCTGCTACTTTGATGTGATTTGAGAGTTTCAGCCAATTTCAACCCATGTCTCCAGGCGTGTTAGATTGGCTCATGGTCCTGACGGCTAGCTCCTCCCAGAAGGGTCCTGAGCATGGACTCCTCTGCTCTGGTCCCTCACCTGTTCCCCCTCCCGCCCTCAGACCTTCCTGCTGGCCAGGGCCTCCCGCTGGGCTGAGTCTCCGCTGACGGGGCGTGCAGGCCTCCGAGGCAGGAGTTGTGTTGCTGCTGCAGAAGTGACCTTATAACTCGCTGTTAAAAACATACAGGACAAACGATCATTTATGGGTTCCCACAGGAGAGCAAATGCTCATCTCAGATACTGAGCACGTGTGGCTATATTTGCCATAAATCCAGCAGCTGTGCTCCTACACTGTGGGGGAGGTTTTCTGTTTCTCTTCCTTCCTTTCCTCCTCCCTCCCTCCCTTCTTCCTTCCCTTCTTTTTTTCTTCCTTTCATCCTTCTCCCCTCCCATATTTTCTTTCTTCCTTTTTTAACGTTTGAGTTACAACTTGATGTACTTAATTTCCAAGATTACTGGGGCACCCGGGTGGCTCAGATGGTGAAGCGTCTGCGTTCAGCTCAGGTCATGATCTCAGGGTCCTGGGATTGAGTCCTGCGTCAGGCTCCCTGCTCTGCGGGGAGTCTGCTTCTCCCTTCCCCCACACTGGCTCGTGCTCACGTCCTCTCTTCTCTCAAATAAATAAATAAAATCTTAAAAAAAAACAACCACCCAGAAGTCAGTGGTTTGATATTCCAGATGTCTAAAGTAAACCTGTCCACCTGCTACTATTTCTCCTGAATAAGGAAAGAGAGCCCCTGACGGTTTGCACATTTCATCAGACCCCACCTGACCCCACCTGATCCATGAAACAGGCACGCTCCCTTTTTGGGAAGACAGTCTTCTGTGTGCGCTCCTGTCTCGAGTTCTGAAAATCCGCCTTCGCTTTCCTCCACTCAGTGGTGCAGAGCTCAGAATTCGTTTTCATACCCACAATTAGTAAGATTCATATTCTAGAGGAAAGCTAAATTGTTCATTTGTGTTAATTCAGCACTTGGAACCCATAAGCTCACTGAGAGAAAGCAAAGCTGCGTTTGTCTTCTCAGGATGGAGCCCAGGCGGGTGCCTCCAGGATGATCTTACACCTGTGGGACCCGAGCAGGAGCATCGTGTGTAAAATTTTTACAAGTCATCTTTCCCAACTGGATATGGAGAGATATGGTGCCATGTTTGCGCTGAAATCTTGAGAAGAGAAAATGTGTACCTATAAACTTTGCATCTGAGTCTAGACTCAAATCGATCTTGTCGGAAATCTCTCTCTCACACTTGAAAGCCTGCGCCCGAGGCGGGGTCTTCCGTCTCCACCCATCGCACCTGTATGCTCAGGATGTCGGGCATGCACAAACTCCCTGACTGTTTATTTGCTACAAGGTCCGTCCGGAAGACTGTGAAAGGCGACATGTGACAGGAGTCAATGAAAGTAAAAACTCATCGTTCTCCGGGTTCTGCTCCTGCATGGCACGTGACTCCCGAGGAAGTGTTGCTACAAGTCGTCAGAACTTGCCCGAGGTGCTTTGTCTTGAAGCATTTTGCACCTGTAGCTCGCCTTCCAGCCTGTGACGCTGCAAAAGGCCTCTCTGGGACGGCCGCTTCGTCCACCCCCAAGTGGGGATCTCTTCTCTGCTGAAAGCAACTTCCTTTCCCAAATCATGTTGAGCTGGTAAGTCAGCCGCTTTTCCTGGAGTAGCAAAACTGAACCCTAATCTTGAGAATTTTTTTTAAAGATTTTATTTGTTTAGTTGAGAGAAGAGAGTGTGAGCACAAGTCAGTGGTGTGGAGGGGGAGGGAGAAGCAGACTCCCCCTGAGCAGGGAGCCCGATGCGGGGCTCCATCCCAGGACCCTGGGATCACGACCTGAGCCAGAGGCGGACGCTCCATGGGCTGAGTCCCCCAGGTGCACCTCAAGCTTGTATTTACCCAGGTATTCACCTGACAGATGTTACTGCATGTCGGCTCTGGGGTGGGCCAGGGGCGAGGGGCCGGGGGTCCCGGTGAATTAGTCATGGCCTCTGCTTTCACGGGGCTAGAGTCCATGGGGAACACAGGATTTGAGCAGATTAATGTATCTGTTTAAATGTACGGATTGTTATCTTAGTCCATTCAGGCTGCCTAACAGAACACCACAGACTGGGCAGCTTATAAACAACAGAACTGCATTTCTCACAGCTCTGGAGGCTGGAGTCCAAGATCTGGAGCCGGCAGCCTCCAGAGTCCGGTGAGACCCCCTTCCTGCTTCACAGACGGTGTCTTCTTGCTGTGTCCTCACGGGGCGGGAGGGGCGGGGGCTCCTGGGGTCCCGGGTATAAGGACACTGATCCCGTCACCTGGCCCCCGCCCTCATGACCTCCTCCCCTTCCAGAGGACCCCCTCCCAACGCCCTCACCCTGGGGTTGGGTGTCACATACGGGTTCAGGGGTACGCAGACCTTCAGACCGCAAGAGGAGGAGAGTGCCCAGGGAGCTGTGACGGAGAAGGGGGCGGAGGGGCCTCAGGAGGAGAGGAGAGGCCTACGTCTGGATGGGGGTGTGTGAGGCTGCGCGGAGGGGGAGGGGCCCTGCGTGTCAGAGGTCACACACTGCCGCTGGGGTATAACGCCCAGACGAAGGCATTTCACACGACACTTTGAAGGGTGAGCTGAAAGCGAATTGCCGCTTTTGGGGTACAGTGCAGCGGTGTGTCTGCAAGGCTTCGGCCCGCGCTCCGTCCTGTGCGCTGAGCGCGTGCGCAGAGCTGCGGCTCCCGGAGCGGTGGTCAGGGCGCGCCGCAGGGCCAGCAGGAGGCGGGGGGCTGCAGGTGCTGCTTCTGAGCACCCAGAGGTGGTGTGTCGGTCTGCTCCGGCCGCCGTCACGAGCACGCAGCTCGGGCGCCCTGAACTTCAGACGTTCACTGCCTCGCGTCCTGGGGGCTGGGAGCCGAGGTGCAGGCGTGCGCAGGGCTGGGGTCTCCCGAGGCCCCTCTCCTGGGCCTGCGGACGCCGTCCCCTCCCCGGGTGCTCACGTGGTCGTCCCTCCGTGCGTGTCTGTGTCCTGATCTCATCTTCTTATGAGGACCCCAGTCAGACTGGATCAGGGTCCACCTAGTGACCTCATTTTACCTTGGTCATCTCTGTAAAGACCCCACCTCCAAATACGGTCTCCTTCTGAGGTCCTGGGGGGTTAAGACGTGCACATGTGAATTTTGGGGACACAATTCAGCCGGTGACAGGTGGTGTCACCCAGTCCAGGTGGCACGAGCTCATGCTGTGTCCTCAGGGATCACTGGCACAGTCTCTGAGCGCACACAGTGTCCTCTCCGTCTGTCCAATGGGGACGCTGAGACCTCTGACGGTGCCAGGCTGGGAGACCCTTACCCCACAGCAGCCCCTGGTAACGGCCCTGGGGAGATGCCACCTGACAGAGCCTAGAAAACACCAGAAAGCTGGAAACCAGGGGAAAGCCTGGTTCTCTATAGCTTGTTAAACTGAGATGCTTAGTTTTCAGTGATGCTGTATCCATGAGCCATAGAGCTTTGCAGCTGCAGGTGGCTTCAAAATTCATCTTCTGGAACCTTCCATCTACAGAAGAGGCAGCTGAGCCCCACGGAAGCCACGGCAGAGCGACACCTGTTCTTCCTGAATCCCCTGGTCTCCGTCCAGAACACTCCCGGGAAGGGGTCTCTGCATAACGGCAAGACTGCTCTGGCCTCAGGGACGCGGGACTTCCAGCCCAGCCTCTACGTGTTGCCCGCATGTTCCCTCTGCAATGACTTGGAAGTTGAATGGGGATATGGTTCAAGTTCCTCCGGCATCCTGAGGGCCCTTTACACACAACATAACATTTGCTCGCTGTTTGACTTTGACGGATGCAAATTTATTCTAAATGAGCCCAATGTTCATTACTGTGTAAACATATGTTGTTGGTGGCGGCATACGGGGCCACTCTCCGGGTGTCATGGCTGGTCTCCCCTGGACACCGTCCGCCCGCCTCAGCCCGCCTTGCTTCTGGCTAAAGCTCCAGATGTTGTTTCTCTTGCTCCACGGAGTCCGCACGTTAGCTACAGGGCCCTTCTCTTTCACGAGGGAAGCACAGACAGATCTGCAGAAAGAAATTAAGTTTATAGGCTGGTCTACCGAAACGAGCTTCTTTGAATGTTGGCCACTTGGCCATCTGCCTTGACTCACAGACAGATCTTTCTGTTCCATGACTCCTCGGGCTGAATCATTGTTCGATTCTACCTCTGCTCAACATTTCTCTTCAAGCAATGCTGATGCTGTTTCTGGTGCCTCTAGAAATACCCGTAGTAAGCTCAACATCGTTCCAGGAATAGAGCGCCATTTTGCAGACGCCCATTGAGCTAACACGCACACACACGCATGTAGCAATATAACAAGAAAATAGAAACACTGTGCGGGGTTTAAGCAACACAGGTCTGCTGAGTTAACCCTTTCCTGCGCACACATTAACCCCAATGAAAAGGAAGCTGGAGCTGCTAGTATCTCAGACAAAGCAGATTTTAGAACAAAGAATATTATCAGGGATAAAGAGAGACATTTTATAATTAAAAGGGATCAGTTCTTCAAAAGACTCGCCAATCCTAAATGTTTATACAACCAATAACAGGGCTTCAGTTTTTTCCAACAATGGAAAGAGACAGCAAGGAGAAATAGACACGTCTGCAGTATATCACAGACTCCAACATTCTCTCAGTTCATAGAACAAGTAGATAAAGAAATTAGTAAGAATATAGGAGACTTAATATTATCAGCCAACTTAAGCTCATTGATATTTATGGAATACTTCACCCTCCACAACAGAACGTATATTCTTTTCAAGTGCACACAGAACATTACAAGATAGTCCACACTGTGGAATATACACTAAGTTTCATAAATGTAAAAGAATTCAATCATACAAAATATGCTATCTCTCCACGATGGAATTAAATTAGAAATTGGTAACATTAAGAGATCTAGAAAAGACTCAGGTATGTGGAAACAATAACTCACATCTAAACAACCCATGGGTCAAAGAAGAAGCCAAAAGGGAAATTAAAAAGTATTTTGAATTTAACAAAAATGAAAACACAAAGCATCAAAATTTATTTATTTATTTAAATAGTCCTATATTTATTAAAGAGTTTAATAGGTAGTTAAAACCTCCCCCTTGGGGGTGCCTGGGTGGCTCAGTCGGTTGAGCATCTGCCTTCAGCTCAGGTCATGATCCCAGGGTCCTGGGATCGAGTCCTGCATCAGGCTCCCTGCTTGGCGGGGATCCTGCTTCTCCCTCTCCCACTCCCCTACTTGTGCCCTCTCTCTGTCAAATAAATAAATAAAATCTTCAGAAAACAAAACAAAACAAAAAACCAAAAAACCCCTCCCCCCTCCCTCCCCCCCACCCCCCACTTCAGACCAAGATAGCTTTCCTGGTACATTTTACCGGGCACTCAAATATGAAATAATACCAATTCTACACACAACCTTTCACAAAATGTTACCAAAAAGATAATTACTAACTTACTTTATAAGGATGACATTATCCTGAAGCCAAAACCATGGACCAATATCCTTTTTAAAATATAGATATAAAAATTATAAACAAAATGCTAACAAATGAAGTCCAACAATATATAAAGCAGCATCATGACCAAGTGGGTTTTTCTGGAAATTCAGGATCAGTATAACATGTGAAAAGTGATAAATGAACTTCCCACATTAACAAACTAAAAAGGAGAAAAATAACCCATTTTCTCATTTGATAATTTTAATAGACACAGAAAAAGCATTTAACAAAATTCAACATTCATGCCTTATAGGAACTCTTAGCAAGGTGGGAATGGGTATAAACTTCCTTCGCCTAATCCAGGGCCTCGACAAAAACCGTACAATCAACATCATACTTAGTGAAGGAAATTGCAGTCCCTCACCTGTGATTAGAAATGAGCCCAGATGTCTTCTTTCCCACTTTTCAACACTGTTCCGGAGGCTAGCTAGTGCAATAAGGCAAGATAAAATATATAAAATGCATTTTGACTGGAAAAGAAGATTTAAAACTGTCTTTACATGCAGCTGAAGTGATCATCTATATAGAAAATCCATTGGAATCTACAAAAAGCTATTAAACTAATAATAGCAAAAACTCACTAATAAGTGAGCTTGGCAAGGTTGCAGAATATAAGATCAATACACAAAAATTAATTATATTTCTGTATACTTGCAACCAATAATTGGAAGTTGAAATCTAAAAGGCAATTAGCATTGGGCGCCTGGGTGGCTCAGTTGGTTAAGCGACTGCCTTCGGCTCAGGTCATGATCCTGGAGTCCCTGGATCGAGTCCCGCGTCGGGCTCCCTGCTCGGCAGGAAGTCTGCTTCTCCCTTGACCCTCCCCCCTCTCATGCTCTCTCTATCTCATTCTCTCTCTCTCAAAGAAATAAATAAAATTAAAAAAAAAAATAAAAGGCAATAGCATTTACACCAGCATCGAGAAATGAAATACTTAAGGATAAATATGGCAAAATATGTGCAAGATCTTTTGTACACTAAAAAGTAAGACATTTTGCTGAGAAACATTTAAAAAGTACTAAATAAATAGAATGATAGATTCTATATTTATTCTATTTTTTGGTAGAAACTGACAAGCTAATTCTAAAATTAATCTGGACATTCAAAGGATCCAGAAGAACTGAGATGACGTTGAAAAAAATAGTAAGTTTGGGGGGATTTGTATTAATTGGTAAGGCAGTAGTATTGGCATAATGATAGAAAAATGGATCAAGAGAAAATGCCAGAGAGTCCAGTCATATATGCAATTGATTTTTTTTTTTTTTAAGATTTTATTTACTTGTCAGAGAGCACAAGCAGGGGCAGCAGAAGGCAAAGGGAGAAGCAGGCTCCCCACTGAGCAGGGAGCCCGATGCGGGACTCAATCTCAGGACCCTGAGATCATGATCTGAGCCGAAGGCAGACGCTTAACTGACTGAGCCACCCAGGCATCCCTATGCAATTGATTTTTGATAAGGGTTCAAAGGCTTTCCATGAGGAGGGGGTGCTGGAACAATGAAATGTCCATATGCAGAACAATGGATTTCCTTTGGACACCTTTGTGCTGTTCGTATCATTCAGGCAGATCTATAAATAGAACTGATCACTCCTGTCCCTCTCCCCACATTTACTCCATGGAGATTCTGATGGCTTTCAGTGAGGCTTTGGAATTTATTATTTTTAAAAGAATCGTGCATATTAAAATTCATGAAGCTATGTAACCACAACTTATAAAATCTTGTTCTAGCCCTTGGAATCACATTTTCCCCCTTTTCCCACCTATCACTGCTCATTTCTATACATCCTCATTTGAAAATGCCCCCAGAATATCCTCCCCATAATATCCATACTGCAGTCCTTGTAGCTCAGGTTCTTACTACCCTACTTCAGCCCTCAAGGTGGTCACCTGTGTGCTCTCCCCTTCCAGTCTCACACCCCTGCCATCATTCTTTTGTAACTTCCTATCTAAATCCACAGGTCTGATCTTAGAACCAAAGGGTCTCAGGTTGGAAAGAACCTTAGGGGTTATCTACACCAATCCTTTATTGAGTTCATAGACCCCTTTGGGTAACTCCATTTCAGAGCTCAGGAACTTTGACCTGCCTACGGAATAGTCCGAAGGGCTTATTATGATATTCCAATTCTTTGCACACATGACCTGGCACTTTCTTATCCTTATCTCATTACTTTTGCTCTTCCCTCTCTCATTCACTAAACCTAACACTTCATTCACATCAGAATATTTATGCTTCTCCAAACACCATGTATTTCTAACACCGTGTCTTTTGTTACATCGTTCCCTTGCTGGAAACAACATTTTTCCAAGATCTCTCTATCGAATTTGCACATGTTCTTCAAAGAACAATTCAAATATCTCCCACTCCACCAAACTTACCCAGATTCTGTCACTTCATCCCCCGCTTTACTATAGCTTGGAGAATAGTCTTCTCTCGGCCAATAGTATTTGTCAAGTCCTTCTTTATATTAATGTCTGAGCAGAGGAAAGAGGTCAACTTAAAAACTAAGAAGCGGATTCTCCTCTTAGCAGTAAGAACTGCCTAGTTCAGCAGCTCTCCTGGAGTTGCCATTTTGGTTGTAGAGATAGAGCCCTTGGGGCATGGTTGGGAAGGAGAAGAAAGGATACCAAGAGAGGGGTGAACTGCAATGCCTAAAAATGAACAGTCATGTTGGTGGTTGGCAGATGGGTCCAGTGGGGAGAAGCAGCCAGAAGGAAGAAGGTAAAGGACAGAAAGTGGCAGTAGGGCGATGCACTAGAGTCTGAGAGGAGACCTGCCTCCTCCTTTGGGATGGGGAGGCAGAAGCCCGTTAGGAGCAGAGGTGTCTGATGTCCTCCTCTGTGATGCTCTTCTGTGATCTAATCATTGTCCAAACTTCTACACTCCATGAGTGGGTGAGTGGAGTGAGGGGAATTGTGGGAAACAGAGCTGGCCTCCACAGTGGGGTTACTATGCATTGGAGAAAAGGGAAGAACACTAAGAGATAAGTGGGAAGTGAAATAAAAGCAGAGACTTGGAGGAAGTTCACCCTGAAAACAGAAATCCAGTTTCCAGAGACATTGTGAAGAATGCTGTCTTCCTCACATGAGAAGGGGATTCCAGGTGATTTTATTCAAACCTCATAAGACAGGCGACCATTGCCTCCCAGACAAATTATAACATCTTCCCAGGGAGGTAGTAATTAAAAGGTTATGTGCCCACTTATCCCAATCTGGCAAGGTTACTATCTTTACTTCCGTTTCATTGATGGAGAACCTGGTGCTTATGGAATTTATTTGCTCAGGGTCTCATGGTCAATAAGTGACAGAAGACAGATCCCAGCTTGTCCTAAAAGCTGCGTCCTGAGCTGACCCTTCATATGTGGTCATAATGCCTACAGATTGTAATCTGTCTGAAGACAGGAACAGCATTTCGCTCCTTTTTGTTTCCCTGTACCACCAGTCAGTGAGCTTTGCTCAGGCTAACGTTGGCTGTTTTATTGAATTGAGGTGAAAAGAATCAAAAGACCTAAATCCCATGATTGAAGATCAATATTCAAGGAACGTAGATGGTTCAGTGTCAGGGATACCAATCAAATCCGTGTTAATATGCAATTTTATTCTTCATGTAGGGAGTAAGACACCAAGCACAATGGAAAAAAGTGACCCAACTATAAAAAATTTATCACAAAGGGTGGATTTAGACAGACATGAGAGTGGCAAAATAGGTTATAAAGTGCTCAACATAATCCATTTTAATGAATTGTTAGCTGAATCAGGCAGAGCATTTAGGATTTCTGGGAGAAATGTACAAATATCTCGAATATTTATTTGACATTTTCTTTACGGATTCTTTCTTTCTGCATGGCTGCAGGTGTTGTTGACCAATGGCCTTGGGAGGAATGATTGCAGCTGAGTCCACACCTTCTCAAATCCTTCAGACTGTTTCTATTTTAGTAGAGTAATTTTTCATTAACAGTAAATCCCTAAGATTTGCTCAACCCGTACCAAAGTGGTTGGCCAGAATTCAAATTTCTGATTCTAAGGTATCTGATTCTTAGATGCCAGTTTGGAGTATTAATCAATGTGTCTTCATATTTATAGCAGGTGCATCTTTGCTTGACTAAAAAACATCATAGGAGAGCATGGGATTGGGGAAAGGATGAGTCCAACTAGAGTGGTTTGTGCTGAGGAGGAGAGTGAGGGGCGGGGACCGGATGGTCATCACAATGTGCAGTACACGCTTTGCTGGCCCATTTGCCAACCTCTAGGGGTGCAATTGTCAAAATCCTGGTGACAGGGAGGGTGGGCAAGCAAGGACCCTGGGTGTTGTAGGGCGGGGGTGTCAGGGCCAGACTGGCCATGGGGATCGAAGCTGTGGAAGCCACCTCTCGAAGCTAAACTGACACCTGCCTTAGGCTCCACCTGATCCTAACTGTTGATTTGTGAAGGTGTGAGGCCCGGGAAGACCTTGAAGGAAGGAACGTTCTTGTGGTTTAAGCTCAACTCCCCTCAGGGCTCTCCTCTCTCTACGCCAGCACATAGTAGATGCTCATCAAAGTTAGCAAGGAGGCAGAAGGGATACCTGCAGTAGGAAGAGCATCGGGTAGCCTTTCTCAAATTGCTGTGCTCAGAATCGCAAACGGGTGAGACCTGGACACACTCAGGAGGATTTCTCCAGTTCTTTCTTCAGTGGACATGGATGCACAGCTGTAGGTCTGCCTTGAAAGCCCCGGGGATCCACCGATCTCCTCTTACCAGATCCCCACATCTCCGTTCCTTCCCCTTCAGGTCCAGAAATGTAATTCTAACACGAAAGTATACAGGAGTGCCCGGGTGGCTCAGTCAGTTGAGCATCTGGCGCTTGGTCTCAGCTCAGCCTCGATCTCAGGGTCGTAAGTCCAAGCCCCGCATGGGGCTCCATGCTGGGCGTGGTGCCTACTGCCCTTCGTCCCGTACAGGGCGGCACAGAAAGTGTTCTGCTTCTCACTTTTCTCCGTGTTCTCTTTCCAGCATCCATCTCTGTCTTAATAGAAAAAGTCCTTATTGACTCTACAGAAATAAGAGGAAAACAGGATCACGAGTATTGAGGTGGTGGCAGAAGTCATGACAAAGGGGGCTGGCTGGAATGGTGACTGGGCCATGAGGATATGGACAGATGCCCGAGGAAGACCCTCACACCAGGAATGAGAAACTCAACTGTCAAGAGACCAAGAACGGGCTGGCAGACATGAGACAGTGTGACAGAGAAAAGTAGGTGACATTTGGGTCAGTGTCCTGCCCCCTCCCTGGGGAAGAAGCACCTGTCAGGCGGGCTTGCCCCATCTCTGCAGAGACGCCCTCTGTCCTCGGGGACCCTGTTCCCCGGCCTGTGGTGCTGGTCGGTCTCTTCCACATCTGCCCCCACAGTGGTGAGCTTGGGGCCCCCGGATCACAATCTTGTCCTCTGGGGTCTTGTGCACAGGGACATTGCCTGAACTGCAGTGACCTGAATATGTCCAGAGAGTTGCTGCCTGGATGCCCGCAGGGACCCACGATGGTGAGGGCAAGAGAGCTGGCGTCCCGGGGGCTCTGTGGCGGTGAAGAAGAACAGTGAAACCACCAGGAGGGGACAGCATGGGAGACATGCAGGGGCGGCATTTAGGACTTGAACATGGGGACAGCTCACGGCGCTCGCTACGTATTTCTGCATAAGCTGATGGCCGAGAGAGACAGAGACTAAGAGAGACAGAGAGAGTACAGAGTGAGAGTGGCTGAGAAGGAAGGCAGTCTTTTCCAACAGGATCACAGAAAGGACATATGGCCCCTCACAGACCAACAATGTGTGTTCCCGGGGCGGGGGATCCCTGGGGCCATCTTGGAGGCAGCCCACCTCACTCGTGGAGGTTGCGAGGGAAGACAAAGCCCACAATGGAAACAAAGTTGGGGCCGGGGGTAGATGTAGGGAAGACTATACGCTGGCGCATCTCCAGTTGAGGGGCTCAGGGAGGGAGTCCGCCGGATTTGGAGATGTGGCCAATGGGGATGCAAAGCTTTGCTTCTCGGGTAATGCTGATGAAGCACCACTGTGGAAGGTGCCCGGCTCCCACCCCGTTTTCAGTATCGGTGTAAACATGCAGAAACACACAGCAGGGAATACGAACATCCTACAGACAAGGTGGAAACACAGCAATGTACTTGAGAGGATGCTTTCGTTGAATTGTGGTATTTCTGGACGCTCCAAGAGTGAGAGGAAGAGTAGACAGAGGACACAAGGGGGTGCATTTTACTGCTCTTTCTGGTTAGGGGCTCAAGGGGGCAGTCTGGGGCGATGAACCCACACAATCAGTTAAAACAGATAAAATAGTATAGCTTTGATGAAGATGTATATTATATGCTCTTTAAATACAGGCCCTATTCTTCCATATCCAGAAATTCTGTCCCTCCCTCCCTTCTTTCCTTTTCAAAAAAAAAAAAAATTACGAAAGTGTTCTGTGCATTCACATGGGCATTCAGAAAGATCCACTAGCATGTGGCACCTGTGGTGAAGTGTTTTGCAGAGGATGAACCAATACACAATTCCAGAGTTTTCTTCTCCTTTATATGTCAATATCAGCACCCATTTATTTCAAATCAGTGAATGCAAGTAGAAAAAATATGACCCGAAAAGGGGTAAGAACGTAACAACAGGCAGAGACAATTAAATACGACCCCCTCCCCCTCTGATCAGTCATCACTGTTTTTGTGGTCTCTGGTTCAGATAGCTACTGTGTTTTATGTCCAATGGGCATTAACTTTTCTTCCCGCCTTACTTACGGTAAAAAATTTGAACTCTTTTCTTTCTAGATTTTTTGGGCGAGATAATACAATTTCCCATTGTTTCACAAAGGTGTAAGCAGTTAGTTTTTCTCTGCTGGGCTGAAAGCACCTTCTCCCTCCTTCCTGAAGCTTTGGTATCAATCAGGCAGGCACGGTGTGTGGAGCCTGAGCCCCCGATGAGGTGTCAGGTGGGGCACGGGCGGTTTGCACTGGCTAATGTGAGCTCCCTCCATTTATGCTCGACAGGAAGGCATTTTAGCCTATCTTTCAAGATTCTTTTTAGCAGTGTACCAATTTTGAGAAGTTTGTCCTTTACCTATCATCCCTGTAACCTATTTTTGAGCCGAAGGCAGACGCCCAACGACTGAGCCACCCAGGCGCCCCCCACCCCCGTAACCTATTTAAAAAATGTGCATCTCTGCTACAAGATTTTGTGTACACGGACAGAGAAAAGATTGCTTGTATGCAAAATACCTACAAAACCCAACAACACACTCACTTCTCTCTCGAGTTCATCCCACAGGTTCCCTTAAAATTAGATGCTATATCAAACAGTTTGTATTTCAAGGATGCAAAATGCATGAGGACACTTTTCAGTCAGAGAGCTCTCGGGAATGAAAAGGAAGGCGGTGTCCAGAAAAACCGGGCCCAGCTGGGGATTTATGCTGGAATATACCATCAGATCCCTAAAGTGCTGGCCACAGCCTTTGCATATGTCTATGAGTGTAATTAATCCGGTGTTCAATGCTGTTGAGTGACTTTGGCAAAGTAGGCAGCGGCAAGTGCTGTAAAACATTTCTGGTTTGTCTCTCCACCATCTCTGCTTTAGGCTGACCCGTTTTAAAGGCACCTGGCAAGTGCTTCGGGCTTGTGCACTGAATTAAACTCTGTGCTTCTAAGGATTGGAAACACTGGCCTGGATTAGGCGTGGGGCTGGGCTGTGAGCTTGCTCTCCTCTGGCCTCCGCCCTCCCTCTGCTGTCCCTGCACCTGCCCCATGAGAAACAGCGCAGGGTGGCCAGCCTGAAGGAGCTCTCGGTCAGATCTGCGAGGGATCGGTGCATGCCCTCCCTGAGCCCCCAGCTTGGAGAGCTGCAATGCTGTGCCACACATCCGTTTTATGTCCTCACTTTTATTCACTGTCATGCCTCGCTTTGGGGCTTCAGGCGTAGCAGGAACAATTCCAATCTTGCAAAAATAATTTCAGTGTTAATTCAGGTGTGCTGAACATTACTAATTTGGGCATCATTTCTTTCAGCAAAAATGAATTAAAGAGGTGCCCAGACTGAACTGTTAATGGTTTCTCTAGCTGGACTTGAGGAATCATGGGAGGCAGACAAAAACCTTCCCTCTTCCCTTCTCCTTCCCTCCTCCCTTCTCCTTCCCTCCCTCCTTCTCCCTCTCTCCTTTCCCCCCCCCCGTCTCTCTCTCTCTCTCTCTCTCTCCCTCTTTTGACAGTGAGGATGCTTTATTTTTCTAATCAGAACCAAAGAGTGATTGCACAAGAGGTGCCCAGATAGTTGTCGGAGAAAGTAGCTTTCGCAGCGCTAGGAGCTAGGTTGTTTCTCAGGACTTCTTCATTCTTTAAACATCTGGCGAGCGTCTGAGGAAGGGCCTTGCTCTCAGCAGCCCGCATTCTCTGACATCTGTAGCTGAGTAGATCAGGAATCCCCGGTGGCCCAGAGAGGGAACATTTTCCCTTGACTTGATGTCTCTGGGTGTGAATTCCAGGGTGGTTGACTCAAATCTAAGGTAACTGCCCCGCTGGTGATGGGGTAACCCTTCTGTGTGTCTCCTTGGGGACCGGGGCGGGTTGGCCCAAGGGCTCGAGGACGTGCTCAGGTCTGACCAGACGAGCACTCAGATGGCTTGGCAGCCCAGCTTCTGTGTGCCCCTTGGATCTGAGGGCCCCAACGGGCTGCTGCCCCGCCCCTGCACCCCTGCCCTCGGGACATGGGTGCACGCCTGTGTCCCTCCCTATTGGTCACAAGGACCCAACGCTGCCCTCCCCAAGTCACTGCCTCCTTCCCTCTTGTTCCCATAGCCTGGGCGCTTTCCTCTGAGGATTGCATCACAGGAATTTATTAGTAACTCTGCTGTGCCAACCCCAAGTGGGGTGGCCAGTCCGGTCACAGATTCCAGGGGATCACACTCTCCCACTTGATGCTGGGCTCCAGAATTGAGTCCTGCAGGTCTCTGTCGGTGACTGCTAGCTAATCCTGCCAGGACGCATGCACAGGCCTGGGGAACAGGTGCAGGACGGGGCGGGGGGGCAGAGCCGGTGGCCTGCCGGGCCCTGGGGTGTCCCAGTCTGGGGGGCACTCTTTTCATTCACTGTCCACTGAACAGTGTTCTGTAGATCTGCAGAAACAGAAGGTGACCCAGGAAACTGATACCCACACACATGGTGTTTGTAGCAAAGCCTGAGGGTTTCCTCTGATGGAGAGACAGTCGACTGCCTTCCTGAGGAAAGTATAAGCAAGGCATTTTCATTTGCCTCCAGGACATTTCGCGGTTCTGTAGCCATTGGTGAGTTCATTCAGCCTTCTGACGGCACATCTTCGCTCCTCCCAGTTTCTGTTCAACTCGTCTTAATATCGCATTGTCTCTGCATTTATTAATGAGTTAAATATATTCTTGGACACTTGCCCTGGGGTCATATGTCTAGCCTTGGAAATAATGTTTTATCACTCTCCAAACTCAAGGCACCCAAACTCATGGTCACATATTCTTGGTTTCTCTATTAATCTCTGAGCTCCCACGTGCAAGAAGCACGATCTGCCTCCAGAAGCTTCCTCTTCCCCCACATTAGAGGGACTTCTCTCTTGACCTGGGGGCTTTGCGCATGCGCGCGCGCGCACACACACCCACGCACACACGCACACACACAGTAGCAGGTGGAATTACAGGACTCAGCAACTGCTTATAACGCATGGCCGTGCTGTGACAGGACAAACACAGCACCCGGCCGCTTTTGTTTCCTGCACCTGCTCAGTTAGAAACACCTTTAAACACAGGCCGTGGAAATTACTGCAGGAACAGAACCACACAAGGGGAAATTGAAGACTGTCCTCCAACAACCCTACTTTTAATCAAGGCTGGAAGCCGGGAGAGAGAGGCGGGGCAGGACTCTGGATTCGACTCCGCTTCCCAGGAAAACCATCTGTGTGACCAGCCACGCGTCACACGTCCGTGCAGCTTCACCGACAACTGAGAAAATCGGTCCAGGCTGACTGACTCCCCTCCATTGAATAATCTGGCTCCACACCTCTGATGTTGCGTGGGCACGCATTTACTGATGTGGGTTTACCAGCACTCCCGGGCTGTTCCTGCCCCCTGCCCTTTGCAGGAATGTGGGTGACGTACAGGACCCACGGGGAAGTGGGAGGCGTGCCAGTCGCCTTTCTGTCGGACAAATCCAGGGTCCAGATGTGGTTCTCTTGTGGCTCTGAAAACACCAGAGGGGCAGATTGGAAATGCAGGCGAGCTCGGGGTATGAATAAGAGCCTGCCCTCCTCTGTGCTTCTCCCCAGCCTGGGAGAGAGGCTCCCCACTTCTCACCTCCGTGTCATCCCTGCAGCAGGGAGAAGGTAGCATGTGCCTTCTGCTGGGGCATGGTGATGTGTGGGAATGTGCACGAGATGCTCCGGGCACCAACGGTGTCCTGCACACACACAGTCATTGTTTTAAGTGACTCTTGAGGCTCTGGCCTGGTGAGTTCCACACGTGCATGGAGATACTCGGGGGTGGGGGGGTGTCTTCAAACCGGGTGTTTGGGGTCCTGGAGCATCCCACATGCTGGATTGTTCGCTGAGTATGAGTCGATTCTTCTGGATGTCAGAGAATCAGTGTGAAAGGAACCAGGGAGATTTCGTGGCCAAGGTCACGTCCTTGGGCAGTAGAGTTTCTAAAATGTGCAGAGAGAACGTTAATAGTAGACTCCACGTGCAGGAGAACCTCACAGGGAGCTCAAATCGGGGACGGAGGAGGACAGTAGCAGGAGAACAGCCCGCACGGGACCCCCGCACGTGGGAACCCTCAAGGTGTTTGGGAAATTTTCAGATTCGGGGAGCTGCTTCGCACGCTGTGATTTTGACCCGCACTGAATCTAGACTTGCAATGTTTCACGGATTCTTAGCGAACAGACAAATCAGCAGAGTCTTGATAATGAAAAGTTGTCCCTGCCCCTCTTCCCTTTCCCTCCTAAATTAAAAGGAGTTGACGTAGGAAGAAGAGAAGAGAGATTTCAGTTATTTTTGGTGATTGCAGTGTCAAATTGATAATTTGCTCAATTTTCTTGCAAAATTGCCTAATTGAGAACAACTAAGCAGATGGTTCTTTGTTTTGCGGCCTCCAGCCACTAACCCTGAGCCAGCCCTAGGCTCGCTTCCCGAAGAACGCACAGGCTGGGGGGGAGCGGCGCCGCCCCGCAGGCCCAGCTCTGTTCCTCCCGCTGTGCCCACAGGAGGGCGCTCACGACATGCGCAAGACGGGCCGGGCGAGCTCGGCAGAAACCGGATTTAGCTTCAGGCTTCTAAACGGGTTTTCTTGGCTAATTACCAGGTAATACTCCTTCTTACCTCAAATCTGCCCATTCGTTTCCCCTCTTCCCTTTTTACAAAACAACCCTTACCAAATGTGACAAGGGCAGGCCGAGGGGTTGCTGTTTTTCGTGCGATGGTGATTCACGCCACGCAAGACTCCAAGTTGATAAGAAGCTGACGGAGCTCAGGGTTTCTTGTTGGGACCGTGAGTCAGTCCTGAGCCAGCCCACCACGGGCAGGAGGGCCCCAGCAAGCCCCCACCTGCGGGCCATCAGGGGCACCTGCCTGCCCCCGATCCTGCTTCCCCAGTGCTCGCTGTAGGGTCCCCTATGCTTCCTGTGGAGTCCTAATCCTTTATATGGTTGTGCTCCTGCCCACGAGACCACGGGGCCTCTTCAAACTCTACCAGGTACGTGCCTCCATACCCAGGACCGCGTGGAGCATGGGCCCTTGAGCCTAGCCACGGACCAGAATTGGGTGTGGAGCTTCCCAGATACAGGTGGCAGGTCTGCCCTGGAGCTCTGCTTCTGTGGGCGTGGTGTGAGGTCTGGACACACACACACACACACACACGCATGCACACTCATTTCAGCCTTCCTAGGAGATGTGGACACACAGCTAGTTTTGAGAACCACTGTTCATTCCATGCTGTAGCCCGACCACCATGCCTACCACTGAACACGCCGCGTCCTCGCGGTGCCTGCACAGAAATCGTACAGAACGGGGCAGGATCCAGCTCAAATGCCCTTAAAGTATTTGGGTGGTCCCAGGAGCTCCCCCCACTATGTTTAGTGTGGGACCCACAGCTGCAGAGCAGTTTCTGCTTTGTGCTCTGCTGGGCTCTGCAGACCCCTCTCTCCCTGGGGGGCGTTCCAGCCCTCAGAGTCCTCAGAGAAGCGCATCTGTGTGTCATTTATCTTTGGAAGACATCCCCCTTGACGAATCTGTGGCTCTTATTCCAGAGTGCAGTCCCATCGTTCTACCGGATGATTTTGTTGTCAAACAACATAACATTTCCCCTAAAAACATGCTCTTTCTCCCTCTTCAACTCTACCGGGACACTCTTAGTTGGGTTATTCTTTTTCCACAACACACGGTAATGTTTCAGATACTGACAGCTTCGGCAAAGCTGGTGAGAACGTCCTGAGTGGTTGTCAAAGAACGCCTCATGGAGTTCCTCCTGGGAAATAGGGTTTCTATCCAGAATAGAAGAAGGGTTAAAATACGATGGAGAAAACCAAGCTGTTGAAACACTTGCCATGTATTTATAAGGGTACTGACATAGTGTGGTCACCGCGAGCCTGGCCTCCGGGTGGCTTAGGGTCAAGTGCTGTCCACACTGCCGTCTGTGATCCTTGTCCCAGCCTCATCTGCTGGCCAAGTGCCAACACGTGTATCCCCGGCTCTCACAGGCTCCTGTGTGCTCCGAGGACGGGGGCGCGGCAGGCTTTGAAGACGGAGGCCATGTGGGTAGCGAACAAGGCAGGCAAAGGCCGGAGTATCCAGGACCATCGCCACGCAGGACAATTAGGGACACGCTAGCCATTCCTTTGAAATTTCCCCAGGCCCTTGAGGAGTAGAGGATGATGATGCAACTTTTGAAGGAACAAGATTCTCAGAATGGAGACCATTTGCACCATGCAAACTCTCCTCTTCCCGTCTCAAAAAATGCATCGTCCCTCCTTAGGAAAGCAGAAAATATTCAGAATTTCTAGATGAAAAGTACTATGATGGTCAATCACTTGGAATCAGAGTTTCAAAAACATATTTCGAAGCTGTTTAGCTGTTATTATATTTTTTAATAGCATGAGATCAGAGTCCTGTATTATAAATCAAAATAGAAACCGCTTACATCCGTGACAGCTGAGAGAGATTTGAGCTGAAGGCCATGTGTCCTCCTGTCACACCCGCCACCTTGTTTCTCCAGAGTGTCTCGAGGGTCAGCGAGGGGGAGCGTGGGCGTGGGGTCCTCATGTGAACCCAACTTCCTACCTTCGACAGTGAGGGAGAGGATTTTCGGCCAAGTTTCGAGTCTGGAAATGTGGGTGCAGAGTTTTCTCTGCTAGCAGGATCGCCTTGCATAAATGCTTTTGAGCATTTCGTTTTATTTACATTTGTTTTTCTCTTAGGTATTTACTGCTGGCTAATATGTTAGAGGCTCTTTCCTTATTTGTTCATTCTGTGAACTCCTTTCCACATATCCCCTTTCTTTCTTTCTTTCTTCTTCTTTTTTTTTTTTGCCCTAGATAGCCCATCAAAAACTTGAAGCATCTTTTTTTCTCTAAAAAAGCCTGGGGTGAAAGAGAATCTTTATAATAGAAATGTAGACTACTTTCTAGAACTAGACTATTCTCATGATATTACAACTAGCACCCGCCTTCAAGAAGTCACTTCATTTTCTGGGGCGCCTGGGTGGCTCAGTTGGTTAAGCGACTGCCTTCGGCTCAGGTCATGATCCTGGAGTCCCGGGATCGAGTCCCGCATCGGGCTCCCTGCTCGGCAGGGAGTCTGCTTCTCCCTCTGACCCTCCTCCCTCTCATGCTCTCTGTCTCTCATTCTCTCTGTCTCAAATAAATAAATAAAATCTTTAAAAAA
>NC_138373.1:38384417-38459614 GCF_054177405.1 Leptonychotes weddellii | reverse complement strand
GCAGGGCTTGGAGTATAGACGCTTGCGTGTGTTCTCCCCTCTCCTGAGACTCGTGAGAAATGGGTCGTGTTGGGGTGTGCGTTGTGGCACTGACCGGTGCAAGGATTTACTTTGAAACCTCCTAAACCTTTGGATGTATAAGCAAGTCTGGGGAAGACACTAGTGCAGCCTCTGGAAAGTCCCCATCTTTACGTTAGTGTCCGACCTTAAATGGTTTTCCCAGGATAAGGAGAACCTGACCACATTTCCATCAGGATAAGGATCTTGGCATAATCTCACAGCATATTTCCCTTGCAATATTCCATTCGGTCATCTGAGAGTTCACGTTTTTTCTTATCTCAGGAGGTTCAGGTCTGCTTACGAAATAGTGCTACAGAAAAGTCGGTGATTTGGAAGGGAAATTCCAGCTTCTTTGGCTTTCCACTTACAATGGCCCTGATAAAACATAATTGGTCCTCGGTCCCTGTTGCTTTCCTGGCCGACTCATACCTCGTGGCCTTTCAAGAAGGAAGAAATCTTACAAGCACTTTGGTCCCAACCTGCGTCTTTACAGAAGGGGAGATTGAGGCCCAACGAGAGGGTGTCCCTCAGCTAGGCTGTAGCAGGATAACGTTCTCAAGGGGGGACCTCTAACCCCAGAGGCAACTTTGCTTATTTTTATTTACTCCTCAGAGCAAGAGTTACCCTTTCCAGATCGAGGAGGAGAATGTAAGGTGCACAGCCAGAGAGGATTTCAAAATACAGACATGATTCAGTGTTAGAACCAAGTGTAGGCTTTTGGAGAAGTGGGTATTTCTTCACAACATTTGAAAGAAGGTCAGTCCAAGGAACTAGTGAGCGTCGCTAAATACTTAGGGTGCCCTTGGGGGTCACTGGGGAGATTATTCAGGTTTGACTGTTGTCAATTCTTTTGAAGATGAACAAAGCATCTTTTTTTTTTTTGAAATTAATTATCTCCAAGTGAAGAGATCATTTGGGAAGGACGAGTTGGACACACCAAGATCAGCTTTCCTTTTCATTCTGGGCGTTACTGGGAAGAAGCGGGTGAGGATGAAGCCAACACACAGCCCGAGAAGAAAAGCACTCAGGAAAACATTGTGTTTCTGGGGCGCCTGGGTGGCTCAGTTGGTGAAGCGTCTGCCTTTGGCTCAGGTCATGATCTCAGGGTCCTGGGATCGAGTCCCGCATCGGGCTCCCTGCTCCACGGGAAGTCTTCTTCTCCCTCTCCCTCTGCCCCGCCCCCCACTGCTCATGCTCTCTCTCTCAAATAAATAAATCTTGAAAAAAATAAACATTGTGTTTCTGTCATTAAGGGGACCTAAGAGGGGGCACTTCTGGCCAGATTCTGCAAAATCAGACTCAAGTAGGTGAGTTGAATCGGGTGCATTACTGCATTGACCGGGGGTATGGTCTCAGGGCGTCAGACCCTAAGCAGGGGCTAGTACGGAATGAGGTTTTACAAGAATTAGACCAGAAGTGACAATATCGAGAGGAAAAGGGCTGGAAAATCACCCAATTTGAGGGGGTAGTATAAAAGTTCCTTTTGGCAGAGCAACAATTAGAAAAAAAAGGGTATCAGCCTTCTGGGGTTCACGTTCCTGCCTCAGGTGGGCAGGCACTTGCTCACGGGGCTGGTGCGATTCCTTTCTTAATGGCCATGTATTTTAAACCTTGGGAAGGCTCCGCCTGAAGACTCACGCACGTAAAATAAGTCAGACCCAGAGCATCAACACTTCCTGGTTGTGGGGGACGATCTGTTTATATTTCGTATTTTAAGTAATTGTAATATTTAAGAGATTTTGACATATGGACTATTTCAGAGATTAGGCTCATGATTCCAAATTAAAATGTGTAATTGCTCAGTTAAATTTAGACTTGTTATTTTAAATTGAAAGGCGTAAGATCATTTAGTAACACTTGTACGCAGGACTGCCGTGTTGAAGAGAAGGGGAGAATCGCTGTGTTTACGGATTTAGTTTACTGCATTTACTCGAGTTGTTAAATATGTGGGAAGTTTTTGTTTATTAAGTGATGGCTTGGAAATGAATATAAGGAAACCATACTAAGTTAAATTTGTAATATAGTTGGAGGTATTTAATAGCATTTGATGAATTGAGTTTTGAAAGCCCCTGAAATAACTGATAAAACTTACCGCATTTATATGTAGAATAAATTAGCATAAATCTAAGAAGTCAGGGAATGATGTATTGGTATTTGCTATGTTAAAAGTAATGTCAATAAAATAACAACAACAGAGGAGGAGCAAATGGTCTGGGTGGCCCCAGGATTCTCTCTGAAGGACACCAAGAAACTCTCTGGGACACGAACCACGACTGTCTGAAATGCACACATAGACATCCTTGCTCTCATTAAAAATGACTCCTTGTATTAATTAATAGAAAGAGACTAATGTAAGTGGCCTGTTTCCGAGTAGACTATGAACCTTGGGAAAACAGACCCCTGTGTGCTAGGCCTCAGTAACCCCCTGAGGATTTCTTGTGTCCCTGCTACCTCCGCATGCTGCTTCAGGTTCCTGAAATGCATCCTGGACTTGGTGTCCAGCTGCAGAGGGCAAGGTGAACTAATGCACGGAAGGAGGAATTCCCCAGAAGTGCAGGTAGGGCACCTGTCTACGGGCAGCTGCGAAGGCTCCCTTGGGCAAATGATGGTGAACTAAGGTATGAAAGGTGGGTGGTTACCGAGCAGGCAGGGGACCCTTGGGCCCAAAGGCCACTCAGGCAGGGGGGTAGGCAGCATGTCTATGGCCCGCTCTTTTCTCCCTAGAGTGAGGCAAACATCAAGAACTCAATGGGCCTGTGTTAAAGGGAGGGATGAGGGCCCAGAAGGAGGGAGTATGGCACTAGAAAGCTTCCAGAGCCCCAAGAATGAGAGGAGAGGGCATGACAAGAGGTGATGGGGGGTGTGGGGGTGGCAAGAAGCTCGGTGACGACTGGATGGGTAAGCCAACACCATGGCCATCCACCCGCCAGGTGCAGAACTCAGGTTAGGTCCCTGGGGCACCATCGTCCGCCATCTTAACCCACAGGTTGGCTTTGTCACCAAACTCCTGAGCGACCGTGTCACCTCACCTGCCTGCAAACAGCCAGTTTCAGGACGGATGGTTTCAGCTCAGGGGGTCAGCTGTGAGCTGCGCTCTTCGGCACCCATCCTAGGAAATCCCACGTTGCTGTAGGGTGTGAAAACAGAGGTGGGCTGGCGAGGAAGCCCAGGACGGGAGGGGTGTTAGGAAGCGCTGCCCCTGGCCGGGCTTCTGGACACTTTCCCCCAGCTGCCCCAGGCAGGACGAGACAGAGCCCCGGGTCTACAATGAGCTCCATTTGATCAGGAAGAATTAGAGATTTTCCCTGTTATTCCCACGCCCCAGTAAGGAATCATTCTGTGGTTCACCCAACAGAGCGGTCTCGGGCTTTAAGTACGACCTTGAGAGGCCAGCTCGGTTAACTCCTGCGACGTTGGACACAGCCCTGCGCCAGGCTGGTGGATGCTGAGCGCGCAGACGCCCTTCCCTCCAGCTCCTGCCGTGGGCTCCCACGGACCCCACACACGGGGAGGGAAGGGCGCAGTGAAGAAAGTCCTGCTCTACCTCTGAAGTCAGATAGGGAAGGGCCATCTATATGGGTGGGATGGGGTAGAGAAGGAGGAAGGCACCTGGAGTCATGCTGTCCACACCGCTGGGCTAAGGAGACCCCCGCCCGCCCGCTCTCAGATGTGGACCCCTCACGCTTGCACCATTAACCTTCCAGCCCAGAGGAGAGGTGAGTAGCTGGTGTTTTGTTTCTTAGTTTAGAAAAACACAAATTAGAAAATCCAATTTGCTGAATTAACCCTTGGTCACATAGACTTGGCTTTCTCTGCTTTTTTGAAACTATAACTTACACATCAGGGTCTTGGATCTTATAGACATGTGATCACTCTTTCCCCCAAGATGAGTAATACTTACCTTTACTGCTTATGCACTGCAGACGCCCTTCCGTGAAGAAATTTTGACATGAATGCACAATTACTAGGAAGGGCCAGAATTTGTTTCTTCTCCAGACTTTTAGTCGTCTCCTTTTTGTGGTGGTCGATCACACGAAAGCATGGGATGGTTTTCTGAGTTCACAGGTGGCAACAAGACATGACTCAGAAATGCGCTGATGCATGCTTCCCCCCGGTTGATTGTCTGTCTGTCTGTTTTAAATTTCCTCATCACAGATTTATAATTGGTAATTGCATTTTTGTGGTCTCAGGAACTCTAAGGAAGCTGGCTTTCTTCACGCTGTGGTCCGCAGTAAGAGCTGTGCTTTCCCGGCAAAGGCCTGGGTCCTGCAGGCTGGACTGTAGGGATGTGCTGGGACCGTTCGCCAGCTCGCACCCCTGCCACACAGCACCCCTGGGCCGTGGGAACACCACCGAGGCCCCGAGGAGGCTGCACCCCTTCTCTGTGGGTTCCTTGACTCCTTGCCTGCTTTGTCCCGCGTGGGTGGAGGGAAGGTCTTCCCCGCCCAGTCTGCATGTCTCCCTCCCTTTCTTCCCGTGCACCGCAGGGCTGTGACCCCCGTCTCTGCTGCGTCACTGTTGGCCTGATGGGTCCCCTGTGCCCTCTGCTCCCCATATCCCTCCTGGTCCCCTCTGCCCTGCTCCGTAATTCCCTGTGTCGTTGGCGTGAAGGGGCACAGCCCAGTCATCAGGCATTTCCAGTCATGAGATTAGTTTCCATGTTCACAAAAATCATTAACGACCAAAATTCAAACCACCCCCTGACCAGCCTGCACGGCTGGCAAATACAGAGTGAGGGGCTGGTATGCACGACTGCAGAGGCCTCCGTGGCCAACGAGAATCAGCGGTGTTGGGACGGGGAAGTGAGGACGGGCTGGAGTTCTGGGTAACTAACTGCTCGTGACCGTTTGCATCAGGGACGCACGCGGCCGCAGGGGACCAATACCCGTGAAAGCTTCGCCACGTCACGGGTAACGAGAAGTGAGGACAACAGCCGGACGGGGTAGGGCAGGCCTGTGCTTCTCCCCAGGCCTGGTGCCTTTCACCTGCCTGACGCTGACCCGCTCCAGGCTGCCCGTCCAGGCCCAAGGCACAACGGGGAGAAATAGTGCCCCCAAGTGGCTTTTCCCAGAAAAGAATAATCTCCTAGAATTCCGTATTAGTCAGGGTTCCCCAGAGAACAAAAAGGAGACAGATAGATGGGTGGATGACACACCAGTGGAGATTTTGTGCGAATTGGCTTGTGCCGTACGGTGGCTAAGCCCAGGGTGAAGGTCCGTTGAGTCCGAAGGCCTGATGTTCGAGGGCAGAAGACACCCCAGCTCTACAGAGAGACCGATCCTCCCTCCCTCCGCCTTGTTCTATCCCGGCCCCCCAAGGATTGCAGGACACCCGCCACCCTGGGGAGGGCAAATGCTTTACCCAGCCTACTGATGCCAATGCTCATCTCGCCTAAGACACCCTCTCAGACACCCCAGAATAATTTAGCCAGCATTCTGGGCATCCCTTAGCCCAGCCAGGCCGATGCCTAAGACTAGTCATTGCAGATCCGTGGTGTGACCTGGCCTGTGTCTCACTGGAGATCACGTGTCCCGTTCCACCCGTGAGGGAGGCTGGGGGGTGGTGGCAGCTCTCGGGGCCTCGGGAACAGCCAGCAAGGGAGGGGCGAGGTTGGACGTTGAGGTCCCGAGTGTATTGTCACTGCCCTGCGACTCCGGGCTGTCTTATGCAAAAGCACATGAATTTTTAAATTACTGAGTACAAATTAAGGGAGCATCCTATCACCACTCATTCCTACGTATCGGGGTGATTGTCAGCCTCGGTGTTACAAAGATTCACAAGTGAGCAAAAGTGTGCATTATAAAGATGTATGGGGGTCGATTAATTTCGAGTTGTCGGCGTGAGTCATTCTGGCCTACGATAGTGTCTCATAAATTTCACATTTCCCAGGGAATGTTGTTTTAGAATGTGATTTGTGAATTGATGCAAAGATGTGTCAGAAGGCATTGTAAATCAGGAAGGACTGACAGCAGCAAAGGAAATTATTCAGATCATTTGAGCCAGTTTATTTAGAAATAATTTCGGGCCATATATTAGAGAAATGGGAATCATTGTGGCCTAAAGAAGGATGGAAAGGGCAAAAAACATCGCCCATGCGTGCGGGGCATGTTGAGATTGACGTCACGTGAATACCAGGTCCTCCCCTGGAGCTCACACCCCGGACATCACTCATGCCTCCTCAGGGCCCTGGGTGCGTGTGGGAGGTGTCTCAGTTTACGGACAGGGACCGAGTGTGGAGAATTAAGTCAATAGGCCAAGGTCACAGGTATCCAAATGGGCTATCTCCGATGCTTCCAAGTTGGTCTGAGCACTAGCCCACCTTCGACAGGACAGCACTTACCTGTGCAAGAAATATTTGTGGATTGACCTCCAGAGACACTGGCCGGCGTGTGAGGGCCCCACACCATCGGCTCCCCGATGCATAATGGGCCTCCTTGGATGCGTGTGTGAATAACTTGGCAGCTAGAAGTTTTGAAGGATCATGTGCACTGTTACCCTGGGTGGGGGAAGCTCTAAGCAGCTCGTGATTCTTTAAGACGGTAGCCTTTTTAAAGATGTGGAGTGACAGTTTTTGAAGAAGGACAAAAGCAAACCATAGAAATTATTGTTTTCTGGGTCTCAAAATATCCAGTGCCCAGAAAGCTTCATCCCTTAGAAAAACCCCATGTCTCCTCTGTTTTCATGCATCTCGTGGAGGCTGATTACTTTGTGCTTGGGGTTGGCGCTTCCTATTTTCTTCCATTTAAGGAGAATTTTTTTTTTTGTACCTTTGTCTCTTCACATAAATAATATAAGAGTGTTCCTAAAAGCCCAGCGCCAGGCGCTTCTGGGTTGCACGTCTTCTTAAATTTCAGGGCCGCGTGGCAGCATTCTGCCAAGCCTTATCTCTCACGCCAAGAAGAAGAGAGGGATCACAATGGCGGGCTTCCTTCTCATCTGTGTGTGCACGCAGAGCGAGGGAAGTTCAGACATCCCCAGCTTCAAATGGCAGCTTTCAAAGGCATTTAAAAAGTCGAGGGAAGAAAGGGAAATAAATCTTGAGCTATTACAAAGAGGTTTTTTTTTTTTTTTTAAAGCAAGACATGTTTATTAAGCGGACTTCATTCTCTCTCACATATTCAAAGACATCTGATTAAACCATCCTGGGGAAACTGACAAAGCTTTTGTCCGTCTGTGCAGGACAGATAAACCCTCTCTCGGAAGATTGTTATCACCTCCTAAGTTCTCGACCGGGGAGAAACCCACGGAGCGTCGTGGGAGGCGAACGTGCCAAGCACAGGACTCCAGATCACAATGCACGTGATCCCTGTCCCGGACGGCAGGGACGCGGCCGTCTGGGGCCCAGAGCAGCTGGCGTGACTCAGGCTGCAGCTGGGGACCAGCCAGGGACACGGATAAAGAAACGGCCAGGAGGAAAACTTTCCAGAGATACTGTGTGCGGCCCCCAGGTCCCCGCCCCCCTTGGGCTGTCTGCTCGTGCCCCAGCCGTGCGTGCAGGATGATCGCTGGGCCCGGATTCTGATAAATGCACGGTTTCCCGCCGGTCAGCTGCGCGCCGCTGACCCAGCGAGCTTCCCCCAGCACGGTGAGGACACGCTCGATTTATGCAGGGCCCCTCCTCCAGACGGTGCAGCTCACGCCTACAGAGACCCGTCCTTCAGATTTCCCACAGGCTTCTCTTCTTGGTATTGCTGAACAGGTATTTTTGGGGGGAGGGAAAAGCAAGTAGAGAAAATACTCTTAATGGAAGTATTTCCCCGCTGCTGAGTGATTCACTGGTCTTGTTTCAAGCGGAATTACAGACTCACGTTTCTGTATCAATTGTTCCTGGCGTCCTGTTACCCACACTGTATCCTTCCCCCCATTATATTCCCTGATTCCTGCTTTACCTGCATCTTCCCTGCTACAGAGTGTAAGTTGTGTGCCCCACATCCGCGTGTGCAAACCGAGCTCCTCAACATCCTGATGGGATAGTGTTAGGAGAGGGCTCGGGGCGGGGGTGCTCAGGTATGAAGGTGGGACCCCCGTGAAGGTTAGTGCTCTTCTAGGTGACCCCAGAGAGCCCCCTTGCTCCTTCCCCTGCGTGTGGCCACGGGGAAGGAAAGCTGCAGCTGGTGAAGGGAAAATTCCTATGTGTTAAGGAGGAGGAATAAGCACATGCAGTAAGTTTGCAATTCACAGAAAAGCTGTATTTTCAATCCTAGTGATGGAGTTGCTAAGGCATATTCTGAATACATGATTGGACGTCCCAGCACTGAAATGGGAGATGGAGAAGGCAGCCAAGGCTGTTCATTCTGTGCTGCTTCCCACCGGTATCCACGGCCCATAGCTTCCTTCTGTAGGGAAAACGGGGGTTCACGAGGCCAGTACCTTCCAGTAACCGAAATCCCCTATTTCTCCGGCTCCAATACACGCACAGCATTTTCTTCCAACCCCACGGACAAGCACGAGGCTGCACGTCGTTTCCCAGGGTTGGTAAGAAAGCCTGTGCATATGTGCGGGGTCAGGCGGTTCTGACCGCCAGGCTGGCGCCTGAAGGGGAAGGATGGGCAAGGGTCTCGGGGAAAGCTGGGCACTGTGCTCAGGCGTTTGACTTCAGCTCACAGGCCAGAGGAGACCAACCAGACTCCCGGCCCACAGATGGACTTGTTTGTTGAGCACGAAGTTAACGCATTGCCTTTATTGCATTCGTTTCCAGCACTTACCACTCCAGATATTTTAATTCAAGTTTTAGGTTTCTAGCCTTTCTCGAGAAATGAAAAGATGTGGGGTTCCGGGGCCCAGGCGCCTCCAGGACCATGTTCAGTGGGAGCAGAGTGGCTCTCCTCCTCGGGACTGGCCACCTGCAGAGAGCCCGGGCGTCAAGCACTGGTGTAACTGAGCACACGCGTGTTTCCTCGAGTGTGCGCGGCCTGTGTGGATCCGCCTGGCCGGATCCGTGTCCGAGTTTGCACCTGCTGTGGTAGCAGTGGGGGAAGTGAGGGGCTCGAAGCCGTCGGGGAGAACTCAGGAGCACCGTGCTGGAAGCAACACCGGGAGGATGTCGGGAAGGGGGAGCGCACACTGGGGGGTGGTTAGGACATTCGCTCAGTACCCCGGGGAGTCTACGCCTCGCAGCAAGGGAGTAGCGCGTGTGAAGGGCGAGCCCCGGGCTGGGCAGCTGCTGCGTTCTAACTCTGCGCCACGGACAGTGCGACTTTGGCTCTTTGTAAAAGGGACACCTTTCCGAGGCAGGCAGTCATCTGTGCGTGTTTGCTGCCCCAGGCTGCTGGCTCCTCGAAGCTTGGTGCGTGTCTTCACTGTTACACGAGGATCAGTGGGTCATCATGACAGACGAGTGACCGCAGTTCCTTTGGCAAGAGCGTCCCGAGCGGCCCCGTGGAGCTTTTCCAGTGCGCTTCCTCCGGTTCCACCAGCTGTTCTCAGCGGAGGGGAGGAGGGCGTGCACATCGGAGGAGCGGCGGTGTGTAGTCTGGGGAAAAGCTCGTGTAGTATTATTTTCATAATGCAAGCAACCGAAATTAAATTCAGAGACACGTCTCCTTACCGCCTGCCACCAGCGGGACACAGGGCTCCAACTCTTCCCCACAATGGTCCTACTAAGAGTCATGTCTGTGGAGTCCAAAGTCACGAAATTTTACTTCCAAAGGCTACTGCGTGTCACCGTCTGCTCCTCGGACCCGTTGTGCTCAGTTGCTGTCTTCTCACTTGCCCGGGATAAAGTTGGGAAGCAGTGTCATCGTAGAACACATGATCCCGAGCACATCGCCGAGGGTGACGTCACCACGGCTAATAACCTTAGAGACAGTTCTCACCCCTGTAACGGACACCTGTGAGCTTTTCTCAGCCCCGGGAGCAGACGCCGTGCGTGCACGTAATACTGTCTCATTGTTTCCTCTGCCTAGCACGGGCATCTTCTGCAAACCAGAGAGTGAAATTTAGTTAAACCAATGTGTCCTCGGGGGTCCCTTCCTACTCTTAGAAGGATAATAAAACTAAGAGTAGGGACGGAAACTGAAAGCAAAGACAGCAGATTTATAACGATGTGAAGAGGATGTCAGGCCCCTGGTGTTTTGTTGCTTTTATGATGGTTTATTCAATAAACAGTTAATTTGGGAGCTCGCGGTCAGCGCCCTGGTTTCGTGTAGGTAGCTGGTGGGGTCGGCGGCCAGGGGCGGGGATCTAGGACTGGTTCTGCTGGGAATGAATGAGTGGAAAAGCCATGAAACCGGAAAGAAATCAGTTGCATAGTGTGCCGGAGGGTGGTGAGCTCTCGTTGTGAGTGCAGGGTGGGTGGAGGTTCCACAGTGGTTTCCTTTTCTGCTCATAGACGATGTTTCCTTTTATAAATTTTTTTTTAAATTTTAATTTTTGTGTACTTAGGGTGTGCAACATGTTTTGATATATGAGTGCATTATGGCATGATTATTACACCCAGCTAATTAACACCTCCATCACCTTGCATGATTCACATTTTTATTCTTTCGTGGTGACAACCCTTGAGACCTAGTCTGTTAGTAACTTTCAAGTACCTACAGTACTTTATTATTAACTACAGCCACCGTGCTGCACGTGAGACCCCGGGACTCATCCATCGTCAAACTGAGTTTGTTCCCTTTGACCACCATCTCCCCATTTCCCACCCCCAGCCCCCTGCAACCACTATTCTACTGTCCGTTTCTGTGGGTCTATTTTAGATTCTACAGATAAGTGAGAGCATGCAGCGTTTGTCTTTCTGTGTCTGACTGATGTCGTTTAGCATAACGCCCTAGAGGTCCACCCATGGAGTCAACTATTGCAAAATTTCCTTCTTTTGTATGGATGAATAATATATCACATTTCCTTTATCCATTCATCCATCAACGGACACATAGGTTGTCCCCATGTCTAGGCTATTGTGAATGATGCTGCAATGGGCCGGGGAATGCAGATACCGTCTTTCAGGCACTCATTTCATCTCCTTTGCATATATGCCCAGAAGCAGGATTGCTGGATCATAGAGTACTTCTATTTTTAGTATTTATTTATTTTTTTAAGATTCATTTATTTATTTTAGAGAGAGAACGCTCGTGGGTGTACGTGCATGAGTGGAAGGAAAGGCAGAGGGAGAGAGTCTCCAGCAGACGCCCCTGCTGAACACGGAACCTGACGCAGGGCTCGATCTCACGACCCTGAGATCATGACCTGAGCCAAAACCAAGAGTCGGACGCTTCACAGACTGCGCCACTGGTGCGTCCCTTGTAGTTCTATTTTTAAGTAGACACGGGGAGGAAACTGGGACCAGCATTCGGGTCTTGAAGGGGACCCATGCCTGACTGCAGAGGTTTAAAGGGAAGAGACACCAGATGAGGGTTAAGACTGACGAGGAATATGATTGTAAAAGGGAGGGGGGAGAAGTGGGATGGGGTGGGATCTTGGGGGAAGGTGAGGTGAAGAGGGGTGTGTTTCAAGATGGGGAAAGGAACAACCCCCTTCATGCCCAAGGAGTGTCCCTCTGCAGAGGGGGTCTGATGCGGAGGGAAGGGGCAGGATTGCTAGGTGCTGCCCCAACTCCACAGGTGATGGGGGAGTGGTCCCCGCTGAGCCCCGAGGAGGAGCTCTGTCGTCCTGGGGGCAGGAACGTGAACAGGCCATGCCGGGAAGCAGGCGGGTTCTAGTCTAGTAGCTCCCTTTCTCAGGAAGGAAGGGAAAGAGGGTGTTGGAGGTTTGAGGGGAGAGGGAAAATTAAGTTGTCTCATAGGAGAGTGGGGCAGACAATCCTAACACGGGAAGAAAAATGTCGTGAGAAACATGGGGACACATTTCACAGCGGGGCAGGGGATCAGTCACGGACACAGAGGTGGGATGAGAGGCTGGAATCAGAGGTTTCTTCCCTATCACTTCCACTTTGCTGTGCGTGGTTGTGGGACCCACTTCCATACATGCGAAACCAGGGAGGAGGATCCGGAGGAAGGAAAGAACGCGAAGCAAGTGGGTCCCAGCATCTCGATGACGTGGAGGATTTGGAAGGCCATGTCTGGCTCGACTGCAGTCAGGGGCAGAAGTGTGGTCCTGTGAGGGCTGGTCCCGAGCTCCTCCAACAGCCTGAGCCCCCTCGAGCCCCCACGAAGGCCGGCCCGCCCCTCTGCTTCCTCCTGGACCGTCACTGTGGAGGTGATGAGGGGATGATGCTTCAAACACGACTTTTTCTGTGTTAAAGTGCGCCGTGGGTAGACTTGCAAACTCGTAATCTAAATCATTGAAAATGTCCTACCTTTTAATAAAATGCCAGCAACAGATGGGAGGTTGAGGTGGAGAAGTCCTGGCTGAAGAGGCTGCAGGGAAAGAGCATGGGGCTGACAGCGGGTACCCTGGGGTGGAGGGAGTCCCAGGGGTCAGGCTGAGTCAGAGAGAGAGAAGGAAGAGAACGGATGCCCAGCATAAGGGCAAGGCGAGGCCGGGCTGCAGGACACAGCACACGCCCAGGGCACCAGGCCTCGCTGGAGGAGGCAGCCCTTTGGGATGCACGTGGCAGGGGCGGGGGGACTTTCTGGTGGCTGCATTAAAGCTCAGCAGGCCACTTGGTACGATGGCAGTAATAGTGAGCTGGTGGTGGCTGGCGGCAGTTGGGGCTTTCTCGATCCAGGAGGTGAGTCCTGTAGATCTTTCCAGAGTGGGACGGATGTGGTTATAAAGGCTCCCGTGGGGTACAGTGTGCACCAGGAGGTGGCGCCAGATGGGAGGGAGAATTGGGGCAAATTGCTTCCGTAGATGTCTGTGGAACTCGTAGATTTGGTGGGTGGCCGAGAGCGGGGCGACCGGGTCACAGAAGCCATGGACACTTGGCGTCTGAGGGATTGGAAACGTGGGTGCCTTACAAAGGAAGGCGAGTAAATGGAGGTGTTGAAGCTTGGGGGCTGCAAATCCTGACTTCAGGTACAAACGAACGGGGTCTGCGGGGCTGGGCAACAGTGGGGTTGGAGACGGAACGCCTGAAAAACAAAACGTGTGGTTGGATTTATACCCCGCCAGGTGCTCCATGACCTGGGCCTCAGCCTTGTTGGTTCTTTCTTGACTGCTTGTGCACAGCCCCTGCGGCTCTCACTGCCGGAGGGGCTGCCCCAGAATCCACCCGGGCATGCAGATTGGGGTCCTCATCAGGTAGGCCCGCCCGAGCAGGAATGACCCCCCTCCAGCTGATCCCCACGCTCCCGCTGCTGCCGGGCCACCCGGGCTCAGCGACCCCCTGGCCCTCCACGGGGGCCACATCCGACCCGCAGCCTCTCCCCCCACCACCCCCAAACCCGTTTCTTCCCGTGTCACCCATGCCGAGCTTGCCCGTCAAGGTGGGGGGCTTGTGGATCCTCTGACTCTGCTCCAGAGACGGGCGTTCTGAGCTCAGGAGGGGGCTCGGAGGGGTCTTAGGTGACTCGGTGGGTGTGATCCATGCACACACTCGGGGACCACTGCTCTGGGTTCTGCTCGCTGGCTCACACCCGCTTCACCAAGCTCATCACATGCCCAGACTCGGGCGTGCGCTGATGAATTTCCATATACACACATTACATGTTCTAAATAATGAATTCTCATCTGAAGAGATCGTCAGAGTTTTAGAAGGAAAATATTTTTCATGGAGTGAAGAGAGTTTGGAAGAAGATCAACATTTCCTCCGGGACACTGAGATTAAGCAGAAAATTGAGACAAGGGATGAAGTATTATTTTCTCTTACTGTCAGCTCACCATCTTCTAAATCTCCCCCTGCCCGAAAACGCAGTTTAAGTGATCTTTTTCTTCAGGCCTTCTCGGCTTGTAGCTTGAGCTTCAGCTCACACTGACTTTTGCAGCTGAATTATAAGGCTCCGGAAGCGGGGTTTAGCAAAGGCAGTGCAGGCACCCCCGAGCTCAGGAGGGTTGGAGCCGAGGCCGTGGGGGATCTCGATGTGCTGCCCAATCAGTAGGAACCGTGAGCCATTGAGCAGTCGTGAGCCGGGAACGCTAGACCAAACCTCATTGTCCAAATTCCTCAATTTATGCAGCTTTTTCAGAGGCCAGCGTCCTGACGCTTCCAAATATCAAAAGGGCTCGATATCTCACGGAAGAAGTACTTAAGGAAAATTGGCCCCCGAATCACTGTGCTATTATTACCCTATGTTCTTATCACATAAAGGCTAAAGTGGAAGTGATTTCTAAGGGATGTTATAAAAAATCCTCTCAAGTTTATCAGGAGGTGAATTTAGCTTTTCTTTTTTTTTGAGTGTGAGATAACATAAATGAAACCACTTTGAACTTGGCTTTTCTTTTTGGGTCGTATAGGCAAAGTTCTCTCCCCTTACAGACAGACTGTAACACTTGAGCAGCTAAGGAAAAGGATCTGGGGTGCGTGTCCCCTCGTGCATGGGCGCAGAGCCCCAGGGGGTCTTGGGGTCAGCTTCGGAAGGCGGGTAAGGGGGGACAATGAGGCGGCACAGTGGTCTTCCTGCGGCTCAGGACCATGGGCCAGAGCAGACTCCATCTCCCTGTGCTCTGCACACACGCTCAGAGCTCGGAGGGAGGGACGGCTGGCAGAGCCCGAGGGTGCGTAGGGCAGGGAGACTGCTCCATCTCACACTGTTACGGTGGACATGGTTCCAAGCCCACAGAATGCAGGGCACCAAGAGTGACCCTTCTGTGGACTGTGGACTCTGGGCGGTGGTGGTGTGTCTGTGCGGGCTCATTGACCGTGACAAATGCACCATCTGGTGGGAACGTTGACAGGGGAGAGGCTATGCCTGTGCGGGGGTGGGACGTATCTGGGAAACCCTCTGTGCCTTCCTTTCAATTTTGCTGTGAACCTAAAACTGCTCCAAAAAACACAAAATCTTAAGAAGAGAGAGAGCAAGAGAAAGCCCCTTATCCCCAGGCTGGGGCAGCAGAAGGATCAGAACACGACAAGGGAAGGGCCTCCGTCCATCCCGTGGCTGTTTCTGGATGCCTCGCTGCGTGTCGTTATGTGAAGACAGTATGTATGCTTCCCGGAGATTTGGAAGAGAAGATGATTTTTGAGAGTGTCTATTAAAGGGTTTGGAGGAAGTAAAGGTTTTCACTGCAGGAAAAGTCGAGAATTTATCTGTGGCATTCACAGAGAGCGCATGATGAGGGTAAATTACCCGGAGCCCGCACGACTTGCTTTGGGAGCCTCGTGGGGGAGGCGCGGCACATCCAGGAACCGTCCCTGCCCCGCTGCGTGGCTCCCTTTCTAAAAAATTGATTCCATTACCGAAGAAATAGCTGAGAGAAGGAAGTCCGCGACACAGGTTATATTTTCTGCAGAGGCTTTCAAAAGGCATTTGATAAAGTATCATATAGAAGGCTCCCATGAAAGTAAGGATTTATGAATTAGAGAAAAAAAGGAGTCACTTGAAAATGAGGTAGAGAAGAGACCAAGGAGCATGATCAGTCACTCTGACAGACAGTCGGGAAATAGAGCTCGGGGCTGCCGAGCAGAGCCGGCCCTGCACGCGCCCACCGCCCCAGCCCTGTCTCCCGAGGAAGTGCCTTGACCTCTAGGGAATCTCCGCCTGGCGGGCAGGGGTCACTGAGGGGCGCCCAGGAGGATGGCTCCCAAAGCCCCGCTGCCTGGCCGAGGCCCTGGCCGCTGACTCAGTGTCACCCCGTCGGTCACGGACTCGCGTGTTGGTCAGGCGTCTTCACTCCCGGCTGTCCTAGATGTCCCTGCCAGGCGCGGCGGCTCCCCTCTTGCGGGCTTTGTCTAGAGCGCGGTCCCAGGAACGCTCTCCAAGTGCCCAGGGGGCTATTCAGGGAAAGCCAGTGGAGGGATGATAAAGTCCAGGTTTCCTCAGGGTAAGGGCAATTCCACAACATGGACAGCGTGCGCCCTGCGATACCGTAAATCCCTCCAATCATGGTCTAATGCTCCCCCTCCATGCACCCGCTTCCTCGCCCTCCTTCTGGCTCCTAGGAGAGGAGCTGCCTCACTGAGCATCCCACGGGGATGCGGGAAGCCGGTCCTTCCCGGGCTTAGCAACAACAGCTCCCAGCGTCTGCAGGGAACAGCTACTGCACTTGTGTTTTGCACTTTTCCCGCCCAGAGAGAGTCACGGAAGGTAAAAGAGCCTCTCCTCCATCCCGCAGAGCTGCCGAAGATGTCCGCAAAGTCCTGTCCACGACCCTGGGGTTGTAGAGGTCCCCGCCTCGTGCAAGTACTGCAGGCAGGAGATGGTCGGGCAGCACCATTTCTTGGCTGTGTTTGAACTTAACCTTCTAGGGGATTGTTTTTCTCCTTAATGCCCTGGAGGCCTGTGCAGGATTTCCCGGCACTCTCCCTGCAGTTATGACCTAGGGACAGATGGTCTGGAGACCCAGGATCTGCAGGGAAGCTCCAAACCAGAGAAGAGGCAGCACATTAGTGACTTACAAACATTTAAGGGATATATGTTTAGGCCAGAAACATCTTGAAATGAAGAAGTAAAACAAGATAATTATTTGGGTAAATTGGGGTCAACCCATATCATTTTAACGTTACACATTTAGTTACCATAGAGTAAAAATATCTGTTCCTGCTGTAAAACCTCTTTCGTCCATCCTCCCACCCTCCTTCCCTCCCTCTGTCCTCCTCTCCTGTTCTTTGCCAGGATTTTCTTCTTAATATACCATAGAATTGACAGTGCATGTCTCTCTCTGGAGGACCAATCTTATGATGCACACCACCACTGATTAAACCGGTTTGAAGAAAACGTGCCCTTAAAAAGAGTATCTCTAGGCTGAGAACTAAGCTATTTTAAGGGAACCAACCAACACCTCCAAGCAGATGGTCTTTAGATTATACCCAAAACGTCTGGCTGCTTTTTCTACTATTTTGCTACAATTATCAGGACATTTTACAGCTACCCGATTAATCAAATTTGATGAGGGTTCCTCCAAAACGAGCATGCAGACTCAAACTGGTAGGAGGCATCTAGGTTATAAATCAGTACATTTATGCTGTTCATTTTGCTTTGTAGTTGGAATATATGGGCTCACATCCTCACTCTCAAAGCCCCTCTCTGGGAGTCGTCCAGGATTCAGCTTTGACCTCCATTTGTAGAGGAATTCAAGGCTCTCCAGAGGTCCAGGGTCCCGAGGATGGCTACCCACGGAGGCTGCATTCAGAAAGCAGAACTTTTCTATCTTGGGTGGGTGCTGTGGACTTCAAGGATGTCTTGCTCATGTCCCTGCCCTGCCACAGGCTTCCAGAAGAGGACAAGGATCCTGACCGTCTTCACTGAAGCAAAGACCTTTGCTTCTCCTCTCATTTCCAGCTCCAGGTCACCAGTTTTTAATATGCCTTCAAAGCTTACTTGTGATGATTTCTCCATTTTGGAAAATCACTTATTTCTGTCCTATGTAAGGACAATTTGGGAACACACCCAGACAAACGCACAAATACACAAATGCACTCACACAGTGCACACAAATATGTGTGCACACGCATGCACATGCAATCAAGTGCGTGCAAACATGCATGCACACACGTGTGCACACGGACACATGCGTGCACACGTGAGCATATCTGGTTTCTCTTCCCTGCGCTTTTCTTGCACTGTGCTGGAGAGGAGATAAGATCTCGCCTCGCTGGGCTGTGCTCTACTTAGAAAGCCTTATCTTATCTGATGCAATCATGAAACCATAAAATTAAAAGTCAGCCCCTGAGCGGCCCTCTGGTCTGGTGCCCGGGCCCAGGTCCAGGGGTGTCCACGGGAACGCCTCACCATCAGCAGCCTGCGACTCACCTGCTGATCTGTGGGTTTCTATGCAATTCAGTTCAGAAAACAAAACTGCTTTCCTTTGGTTAAAAACCACATCTCTAGGGGCGCCTGGGTGGCTCAGTTGGTTAAGCGACTGCCTTCGGCTCAGGTCATGATCCTGGAGTCCCAGGATCGAGTCCCGCATCGGGCTCCCTGCTCAGCAGGGGGTCTGCTTCTCTCTCTGACCCTCCTCTCTCTCATGCTCTCTCTCTGTCTCTCTCAATAAAATAAAATAAAAAATCTTTAAAAAAAAAACCACATCTCTAAAAAAAACAAAAGCAACAGAGTTTGCCTTGAAACAAGCCATTCTTTGCTGGCAGAGTGACTGGCTTTGGCCTTGGACGCCTTTCTTCTGTTTCTAGAGGTAGGGGCGTCGTCAAGCCCCCTTGTCCTTATTTGCCACGAGGAGAAAATGAAGTCCAGTGTTTGCTGAGCTCGAGCTCCTGGCCGCTGTGCCCAGAAACATCTGCAGAAGGTGCAGACTTTGCGGGGAACTCTGTCCTAGGTCACCCCACACGTTTTTCCACGCGTGATAGTGCTGGGCCGAGCCCCTGAGGCTTTCATGACCTGTGCGCCACCCTCTTGGGAGCACGAGGAAGGAGAAATCTCTAGGAGGCTGGGTCCCGTCAGAGCCATCTCTGCGGCCTCTCAGTAGCTTCCTGGGTGCGGTGGTCAGGAGGACGCTCAGTGCGCATCTTCCCTGAGTTTGCAGACGCCGAGGGGCCTGGCTCCCAAGCAGGAAGTGTGGCCTGAGTCCCCAGCGCTGGGACAGGCTGACGTGGGGCCCCGGGGCCTGCCGACGGCCACCAGGCTGCGGAGGAAGCCTGGGACCACCCCTCCCTCAGCAGTGACAGAAGTTTCAGGAAGGAGCCTGGCGGGGGCTTGGGGCGGTGAGCCTGGTGGGCCGTCCCCCGAGGAACTGTGGCTATGGGGCCGTGTTTCTGGGTTCGGGCATGGGTGCCTCCCTTTTCGCCCTGATATCTCGCTCCCTGGCATGGCCCCTGGATGCTGGCCTGCTGGCCTCAGCTATGCACGCCATTCCAATCATGGACGTTTGGGTGTGCTACTTAGGATTTATGTCCAATTAGTGTGCGGCACGGTGACAATTATGCGTACCAGCAAACGTGTCCGAGAGACTTCGCCCCTCACTTCATCTGTTTAAAACACTGAATGCTGTTCACGTACGCCTGGTTTTCCGACATTGCTGCCCACGTAGGATGGCGACCTTCAGCTCCTCACCCTCTGTGTAGCCCCCAGCGAGCAGGGACTTTATCCAGAGGGCGGTCTGGCCTCTACCCGTGGAAGCCCTGGGTAGTGCTGCTGGTACTGCGTGCAGGCCTAGCACTTAGCCGGCTGTCCGCCCGACCACAGCCTTCCCCGTGGCCCGGGGGCTGGGCGGTCTTTAGGGTAATCTGACGTCGGCATATACAGAGCATGATTAGTCGCGTCTAGGCGAAAGGCACGAAGGTACGGTTTACTTGGGGGCCACATAGACACAGCTCTAGTAGGTTCCATCAGGCGGAAACTTTCCCCTCACTCCATACTCTTAGGGTCTCTGTGCAGACTGGGCCTGAGCATTAACCCAAAGCAGGGGAAAAGCACACAGGGCCATTTAGTGTAAGTTGTAGGTGACGTGCAGACTTCACAAGCAATGAAGACCCAAGAAGAGGCAAACCTGAAGCTTTCCTACCAGACTGAACCAACAGAGGAAATTTTGGAAAAATAACTCAATATACAACGATGCTAAAGGAAGATGGGATTATTTAATTTAATTAGTTAATTTATTTTTTTAAAGATTTTATTTATTTATTTGACAGAGAGAGACAGCGAGAGTGAGAACACAAGCAGGGGGAGTGGGGGAGGGAGAAGCAGGCTTCCTGCAGAGCAGGGAGCCTGATGTGGGGCTTGATCCCGGGACCCTGGGATCATGACCGGAGCCAAAGGCAGACGCTTAACGACTGAGCCACCCAGGCGCCCCAAGATGGAATTATTTTAACAAGGTCTATTTGCACAGAATTCTCTTGGCTTCAGCTCGTCCTTGGTGATGAGAACGTTACCTTCCCCTGGGCACAGGAGGACGTCCTCTGGGGGGGGGGGGTCTTTCATCCTGCTTCCAGGACAAGAAGGGGAGGGCAGAGCACCCTTCTTGGACCTGAGGTTTTTCAAGTGCCTTCAGCCAAATCATCTTCTCGCCTGAGTGGCATATCTTCAGTGGCATATCTTCAGTGGCATATTCTGCTTTCCTTCAGTGTGGTGGATGGTTTGGTCTACCTCGTCCAGACAGCTATCACAACACCCAAAAAATTCTTGAAAATATCACTAAAAGAGACAAGAAAAAAATCAGGTGAGAGTATTTGAACCCATATAAACGTTTAGCACATGATAGTCGGCAGTGAATTTAAGAGGGTTCCGTGTGATAAACTCTACGTGACAATAATAAGTCTGTAATGTGTCCTTCAAGCGTCTTTTCACCACCCATGCAGCCGGGACAGCGGCTGCTTCTCTCATCACTCTGGATGGACCTTTGGTTGTGGCACAGGCCATGTGCATGTGTGTGTGTGCATGTGTGTGCGTGCATGCATGTGCGCATGCATGTGCATGCATGTGCATGCATGTGCACACGTGTGTGTGATGTTGTTCACTGGTAATTCCACTTTTTGAAATCAGCTCTTTTAGTGTGAGTTGTAGTTCGCCTCTTTGTGCACAGTTGCTCAGAGGTTAAGTTTTGAGCATGGAGCTTGTTCGCTCTTGTTGGAAAGAAGCTTACTTCCTCCCACCCAGGCTGCTGAGTCTGGCCTCTCCGTGCACACAGCCTGCGGCTCCCTGCGCCCTCAGAGCCCCCCCGTCCTTCTGGCTTTGAAAGCCAGGTGATTCCGGTGAGAAGGGCCACTGGCAAGCCGGTGGTGGAGACAGATGGCTCCCCTTCTGCTCGGGAACATGGAGGTTTGCATTTCCTGGGGAACATCAGTAATATCAGTAAATGTTCCCCTGGCTGTGGCAGCCCGGGCTTTCACTCTTTACCTGCGCACAACCAGAGCTGTGGAGTCCAAGGTGCATTCACCAACCACACTGTGGTTGCTTGTTTCTTTCCCTCCCTGGCTTCAAAGGGAGCTGATCTGGTCTAGTACACAGAAGGCACCTGACTCATGTATTTTTAATGCATCAGTAAATGAAGTGATAAATTTAGGAATAAATGACCATTTACTCAAAAATAGTACTTATAAACTGTATTGTTATGTACCTGTGGCATTCCATCTGCCAGGGTATTATGGGTTGAATCGTGTTCCCCAAAATCGTGTGTAGACATCCTAATGCCCAGGACCTGAAGGTGTGACTGTACTTGAAGATGGGGTCTTTAAAGAGGTGACTAAGGTCAGATGAGGTCACTAGGTGGACCCTAATCCAATCTGACTGGCGTTCTTATAAGAAGAGGATTATAGGACACAGACACAGGCAGAGGGACGACCACGTGAGGACCCGGGGAGGGAACGGCGTCTGCACGCCCAGGAGAGAGGCCTCGGGAGACACCAGCCTTGTGCACGCCCACACCTCGGGCTCCCAGCCTCCAGGATGGGGAGACAGTAAATGTCTATTGTTTTACCCCAGGCTGGGGTGCTTGCTACGGGGGCCCTATGACGCGGATACTCGGTCTGTGCTAAGCAGTTTAAACCTCCTACCCCATTTAATCCTTACTCTGCCATGTGAGGCAAGCACTTTCAAGCCTATAGCGCATCTGAGGAAGTTGAGTTAAGAGAGGTTAATCACCTTGGCCAAGGTCACACAGAATATATTTGACAGAAGGGGATTGGAGAGCGGGTAATCTCAATTCAGCTCATGTTCTTAGGCCACCATGTCTCACTTTCCCTTCTATACAAAGCAGTGTCTGAGCTACGTAAGATGACCAACACATGAGCTCGCTTCTTCCCATGATGCAGGAATGACCTCCATCCTGTTTTGTTTGATGCAACATTTATTGAATGTTTACTGTTTACTGAGCAGCATGCTATGTGTCGGGGATTCAAAGATGAGGAACATAGAAGCCCAGCTTCAAGGGGCTCCCACTCTGGCAAAGAGACAGGTCGGCACACAAAAGTGAAATACTGTACCATCCACACAATAAGTTTACACTCATTCATTCCTACAGTGATTACTGAGTGTGTGCTATTTGCCAAGATCTGTATTAGTCTCTGTAGACACAAAGGCGATATGGTCCCGATCCTCATGGGACCCACAGGGACATAGAGCCTCACTCACGTTGTGAAATATGGCACTTAACATGATACAATTATTTACAAAGTGGGCATACACAGGAGAGAGTGGATTTCCACTGTGATCAGAAAAGTTTTATAGGAGAAGTAACATGTTGCATCTCAGAAAATAGATCTCTCACGCAAGGTAGAAAAAGCAGAAAAGCTTTCTGGGTAGAGAGTGAGCTGGGAGCAAAGGCATGGAAGTCTGAAGTAGCAATATTCTAAGGAAACCATAGTTTTGAATATGGGATATCTGGCTGAGTGCAGGCAGCGAGAGCAGGAAGGCTGGAGAGGTAGGACTGTGGAGAGGCCTCTGGGGGATGTCGCGATGGGATAATGCATATTCTCGGCTGGGCAGGAGCATGAATTTTTCCAACAGGGTGGTGATCAGCTGTCCGGCTTACAAAAATGGTGGCAGCATGGCAGGTGGATTGAAAGATTGGGATTCAAATGTAGGTTTAATTGTGGAGTAACCAAAGCTAGAGATGAGGAAGGTAGAAGGAAGAAGTACTAATGAAAGGAAGAGAGGAAGTGACTCCAAGAAGACCCGGCCAGTAGGTAGGTAGGGAAGAAGAAATAGGATGAGTTTGTGAATACGCCCAGACTTGTTGCTTGGGTCATTAAGCCAGTTAGAGATGCTGGAAGGAACAGATTTGGGGCAGGGCACTGTGTTAGTTAGCAATGCCTCTGGCTATAGGGCCTAGAAGATATTTACTGTATCTACTTAGTAACTAAAACTTAGTTTTACTTAGTAAGTACTTAGTAACTTAGTAAGTAGAAGTGCGGCATGGTCCCAGACTTGGAGGTCGCTGGCTCCCTTCTTCCCCTGCTGGCCTTTGTTTTGATGTTTTCACCTCATGGTTATAAACTGGCTTGCTGCCGTTCCGGACATCACGTCCATGTCAAAGCAGGGCGACGGGAAAGGGATAGCCTCAGCAAGCTCGCCCCTTGCATCTTCCTCATTGTCAGGGAAGCCAAGTCTTCCTAAGAAGACCCTCAGCGGGTTCTGCCTTCTGTGTGAGTGGCTGGAACTTGGCCACCAGCTGCCCCTTTCCCATTCGTGGGAGGCTGTGTCTGAGTCCGGAGCTGGGGTTGTCCTGACTGGCTGAGAGCCTATGGGATTCATCACCCAGAGTGAGCACACGCGGCCACCCCAAATGAGTGACAGCCTGGGGGCTGGGTGGTGAGGGGGAGAGGCGGGGAGACTTGGGGACAGATATTTGCCTCGGGACTTTGTTCTATGCTGAAGCGAGAGGGAGGAGTCTGCCTATGGTCAGAGGGGCGGGTCGAGCAGGTGTGCAACAATCGGGAGAAGAAACCATGAGGACAGCGAACACAAGCCCCAGGGTGGGATGGCAGTGAAGTGCCCCCCTCCCAGTCTCCCCCCCACCCTATGATAGGAGCAATCAGCAGTGTGTGGAGCTCAGCTGGGCGCAGAAACTTCAGGTGCAGGACCAGAAACGCTGTGTCCCAGGGACAAGGCTTTTGCCCTCGGGACTGTGTCCCACCGTGTCAGTCTGCACAGCTGGGCAGGAGATGAGTCTTAGACGCTAAGGCGGCGGGAGGCCAGGGGCAAGCCAGCCGGGGGCGGGGCCCGCGGGAAGGTGAGGTGGGGCCACGCGGGGCAGGGACGGATGCGGGGCCGCCGCGGGGAGGCAGGGGCACGCGGTCCCCGGGCTTCCAGCCGCGCGCACCTGTGCGGGTGAGCTCGGGCCAGGCCTGCTGTGGGGACCCGCGTCCTGTCCGCATGGAGGCCGCAGCGCAGGACGGGTGACACGGGCGGTGCCAGTGACAGGGACCAGGAGCATGTTCGGGGACAGGGCAGGAGGTCCCGTCGGAGCGAGGGGCGTCGGGGCGCGCAGGTGCGGGGGCGGGACCGCCCAGAGCCCGGGAGGCAGGCTGAGCTGTTGGCATCTCCCTGTGACTTTTACTCAGGAAATGGTGGGTCCTTTCCTGCGTTCGCAGCCGCTTTTCAAGTTCTGGACTGTTCTCCGCATGGGTATGCGGGGGCTCCTCGCATCCTTGTGCTTCCCCTCCTCCTCCAAGACCTGATCCCCATGTCAGGTCTCACCTCTGCGCTCCGGGTCCCTTGGCTTCCGTCTTTAAACGTGCCCCAGATATCCGCACGTATTTCTCAAAGTGAGTTGTCCTGATTCGATTTTTTTTTTTTTTTCCCTGAACAAATCTCTCGTAATTGAGTAAGACCACTGCTTTTCAAACCAGGGCGATTGGTGCAGCTCCTGATTCACCAACCCCCACGTCCTGACATGCATTTGGGGTCCCCGAGCCCAACTCCATTCCCCTGCTATGAGGTTTCTGTGGCTTGTTCTTAATGGCTGAACCCTCTTTCTATAAGGTAGGATGATTGTTCCTTTAAAATTTTACAGTTTTCTCCTCCAGTTTGTGTGCTCCCAGAAGTGGGACCGTCACAGTGACCTCTTCAGCGAGCCCAGCCTGGTGTGGCCTTTCGTTTGAGTCTTGCAGGTCACTCTGTCACCCCTGCCGGACCCTGAACAGTTTCCCAGACCTCTCCGCTCTCAGGCCCCTCCTCTGAAGATGGGGATCAAATAACACCTAGCTCACTTTTCTTTTGAGGTACAAGGAAGTCACCCATGTAAAGCATTTAAGCCGAGAGCTCGGAAGGCCCCCTATAAATATGAACTTTTATTAAGAAAATAATAATTGTGACTATGTATGCAAAGTCATGGGGTAAATTTAGGAAACAAAATAGAGTTTTTTTCCTCTTACCATCTGTGATTTTTTTTTTTAAAGGCCACTGCTTTTCTTTTCCATTTTCCTGGTAGACTATATTTTAGAGCAGTTCTAGGTTGACAACAAAATTGAGGGGAAGGTACAGAGATCTCCCATGTACCCCCTGTCCTCCCACAGACTCCCCACCATCAACACTCCCATCAAAGCCAATCATTTGTCACAACTGATGAACCTACGGGGACCCGTCGTCATCACCCCAGAGTCCATAATTTACATCAGGGTCACTCTCTGTGATGCACATTCTATGAGTCTGGACAAATGTGTAACGACACGCATCTACCATCACGGTGTCATACAGAGTACTTTCACTTCCCTAAAAACTGTCAGCTCTGCTCTCCCCCTGCCGCACCCCTGGCTTCGGACATTTAATGCTCTGGGGTGTGGACGCGTCCTCTGTCTCCTTGGTCCTGTGTGGTGCTCCATTCTTCCTTCCGTGGGCGCTGATAGCTTGGGTCTGGCAGGTGGGTGGAGAGATGTGTACGTGGGACTCCCCACGTCCTCCAACGGGCCGACCGCCCACTGTCTGCTAGAACTTAGGTGATGCATTTTGACAATATGGTTTGTAGAGTTGTGTCACCTTCCTTTGGGGCCTGGAATCAACACTCCAGGTAGCAATTCTAACAATTGACTAACAGCATCCTTGGCGCTCGTGAGCCTGGCAGGTGATGGCTACACTCTTGGCCTCAAGCTGGGAAAATGCTCATGAAATCATGTGAAGCCCCATATTAAATCTTAAGAGAATTTCTGGAGTTTCTAGAAATCTAGTTTCTATTTTTATGAGAGTGATACTCTTCAAAATCGGAGACCCCAGCCTAGGGGCTGCTATGCTCGGTGGACAGGCACCCTCACACATTCTCGCTGCTGAAGCTTAAGAGTTGAACTTTATCATTATACGCCACGGCTGTCCACTTCCCAGAACTTGTGCGTCCCTTTCTCGCCTCAGACCTTCATGATTATGTTTCAATTCAAAGTCAGATTTAAAGTAGTTTCTCTCTCCCTTGCATCTTTCAGTTTTTACTCTTTTTTCTCTTCCATTTTGAAAATTTTGAAAAAGGTAATATTGGGGTGAGGATAAATTCAAGAATGCTGATATAACTTTTAAGGGTCTTTGGAAATAGAAATTTGAGAGGGTGGAGAATAAATAAATATATAAGTAATAGCTGAGGTTTTCAGGAGCAAAGTATAACAAGACTCTTCTCGGTCAAATACACTGTAACACAGCTTTTGACTAGAATGAATACATTGTTTACAGAATAATTTGCTACCCATGGACACTAAATTGATACCCCAAATTTTTCTCCTAAAATAAAAAATGTTAGCTGGTTATTTGGATTTATTTTTAAATAATGACCATAATTTTTTGAGTATTTTATGACATGCTACTGTGTTAAATGTTTTCTCTACATTATCTTGTGGAAGTCAGAATACTTTCCATGTTATTATTATTTTTAAAGTTTTAATTAAGTTTACTTTGCAGATGAAGACACTGAGACACAAAGGGATGGATGAACTAATTCACCTACAATCACACGGAAATGAGGAGTTAGAGCATCAACCCAGGTATTTTTGTCCCTAAGGGTGGTTCTGCCCCTCGGGGGATGTTTGGCAATGTCTGGGGGCATTTTGGTTGCCACAGCTCAGCAGGAGTGGGTGCCCCTGGCACCTAGGGGGTAGGGGCCAGAGATGCTGCTCCCCACCCTCCACTACCCAGGGAGTCATCCTGTCTCAAATGTCAGCAGTAGAGTCAAGGATGGAAAGCTGGCCCAAAAGCCTAGTGCAAGCCTTTTGTCTTGTAGCATGAAGAAGCAACAACAGAAGAAGTGGTGTTGGCAATAACGGATGGGCCCAGAACCAAAGGGCCAGTGCAGAACACAGCGTGAGGTGGGGGCAGGGGGGACATGGTCAGCTGCTATCTCCCCGGGGACGCTGAACGTCAATGTCCACCTTTGGAGTCTAGGAAGCAGTAAGGGAGAAAATGGAAAGCCAAGGAAGCTTCACCCCTATCCGAGACCACAGATAGGTCCCTCCCCTTGACATGTGAGATGAAAGGGGCTCTTCTTTTTGTTTAGGCGGGCTTGGGATATTTTTGTTCTGTGCCGCAAAAAATCCTGGTATACCGGAGAAAGTTCTTTGGCTAGAAATCTTTTGAGAAAGTGTTAAAATGCATTTTTTAAACTTTAGTCAAAATAGAATAAAATTTTCTTAATCTTATGAGTCAATATCCAAAGGAGAGGGCTTTCTTATTCTTATTTCTTAGACTCTGTCAGATGGATCTCCTTCCAAAGGCTAAGGGGAGTGGGTCTTTAGTCAGCCAGGCTGTGGACCACTAGAATCGATTTCTTGAGGACCCCAGAAGTTGTTGCTCAGTGAGTGAATAAGAAACACAGGATCATCACATTGCTGACTCGAGAGCCACTTCCTTCAGGAAAAAAAGATCATGTCCCAGCTCTGGAACAGCTATCAAGTTATGTTTTCCGAAGCCAGAATTTAACACAATCCAGTCCCATGTTGTGTTGCTGGAGAGGCCGTTGGTGCCTGAGGCGGGAAGGGAAGTCAGAAGAAGGTCTTGGTTTCAGCCCCGTGGCCGTGTTACTCATTCTAGGCCAGTGGCCCCGAGAGTTCGAGGAATCTAAATTCAACCAGGAGAAAAAGGACCGTTCACCAAACATGGGGCGGGAGGATCCCCCACGCACAGTATCTTTTCTTTCAGAGAACATCTGGGATTTGTTCTGCAGCTCACGGTTGAGGGCTTGTCTTTCTTGTGCATCAGACATACTAGAATCTTCTTATTCTCCATTTTCCCTCTGGCATCCTAATCCCCATTTCAGGATGGTTCTCCCTGTAGAGTGGCACAGTTCAGCCCCTCGGTTCTCCACGGTGCTTTGGCTCTTCTTCTAATGGCAAGTCAAAGGCAATTTATAAACCAGTCCAGGCACTCCTTAATATCCTGAACAAACCTAAGACCTACAAACAGTGTTCCAGGTACAAGCCTGTTTAATTGATTTCTTAACTCTTGGATGGTAAATACTTTCATTAACTTTTTTCTTTACCACCTGAAGTTGGTAGCATTTTCCCAGTATGATGAGGCCCATCCCTTTCTATGTGTTGGCTAATAAAATCCACCACCCTTTTGTGAGGTGAGCAGCAATCAGGATCCTTTGAAATCTTCTTTTTAAAAAGATTTTATTTATGGGCGCCTGGGTGGCTCAGTTGGTTAAGCGACTGCCTTCGGCTCAGGTCATGATCCTGGAGTCCCTGGATCGAGTCCCGCATCGGGCTCCCTGCTCGGCAGGGAGTTTGCTTCTCCCTCTGACCCTCCCCCCTCTCATGTGCTCTCTTTCTCTCTCATTCTGTCTCAAATAAATAAATAAAATCTTTAAAAAAAAAGATTTTATTTATTTATTTATTAGAGAGAAAGAGCGAGCAAGTGTGCAAGTGGTGGGAGGGGCAGAGAGAGAGAGGGAGAAGCAGGCTTTCCACTGAGCAGGAAGCCGGATGCTGCTCGATCCCAGGACCCTGAGATCCTGAACTGAGCCGAAGGCAGACGCTTCACCAACTGAGCCACCCAGGTGCCCCAGGGACCTTGAAATCTAAAACCATAGTTAGAGTTGGTGTAATGAACAGATGCAAGGCTGCTGGGAGACTACAGGAGGCAGGGGCTTGGGCGCTCATGATGAGCTCCGTAATTCCCATAGTTCGGCCCCCAGATCCCTCCTGGGCGCTGAACCTCTTCCCCTTAGTTTAAGACAGTGGGGATCCGGTAGCCCACCTGGTATAGCTCACATTGTTCCAGAGCCAACTTCCCAGGTGGCTTGGGACTGTCTTGACCAGGGTTCCTGTCTGTGTAATTATTAACACCCTCCCTTCTTAAGCCAAAATGTGCAGTTTGCATGAGAAATCATATGGTCACCTGAGCTGTGCTGCCCAAGCTGAGTTTAGCACACTAGTAATGTATTGTACAATCCCGAAGAGCTGGTTGAGAAACAGAGTAAAAGCAGCAAAACACTGTTCTACCCACCCATGCCCACCTCTCCTGGACCTGTTGCTCTTCAGTGTAGGAAGAGCCTAAGGCAGGACTGAGATGTTTTCTTTGGCCACCGTCATATTGGTATAGTCCCATCACCCGTAAGATTTAGATCAATAAAACCCAGAGACGTTTTGCTGTGGTGAATACCCATTTTAGAGGTTTGCGAGAGCAGAGGAAATTAAATCCCCCTTGGGCTGTATTTCAAAATGTGAGGAACTCGATTATGAAGGAATGTGCCAGACTGTCGTCATGTTGAAACATCTCCAAGCCAGGTCAGTGCCGCGCAGCCAAAGCTTCATGAGAAGCGCCACGGCATGAATACATAAAAATACACGAAAATCCCAGCACAGTGGCACATCTCTGACAGGTCAGGGAAACGCTTTTAGGCGGTGAGTGAAATCTCATGGGAGGGTCATAAATCCTGTGCAACAAATTATACACTAACAGGTTCTTAGAGGAATTCAAATAAATCCTCACAACCGCTTAGCAGGTAATCTCCAGATCAGATTCCCATTTTTCTTAAGAGCAAAATAATATATGGCTTCTTATACTCTCCTAGTGAAATGCTATATATCAAAGATATGAATTTAGTCGAAATATTGATCTTAAGCCAAAGTGAAACTAAGGGAAAGTTTAATGCGCTTCACCACAAAGGAGAGAGCCAGGGAAGTGTGCATAAAATGTGTGTCATGTAGGGAAGCATCCAGGAGGAGAGCCACGGAAAAATCCAGAAGCATGAGGTCCTCCTGAGAGTGTGGAGTAAGGGAGGACATGCAGATCTGGCTGCACAGCTTGGCTCCCACGAGCACGTTGTCATGGAGATTTGCCCTTGCAATTAGAGGACATGAGATCGATCACAAAAAGGGGAAATATCCCAATGTTGGGTGAATCATTTTAAATATTGTATTGCCAGCCACACAAAGCAACAGCCTCAGAGCCGCTTTTGGTGTGTTTTGGGGGAGCCACTGCCTCAGAGGTGACATGGAGGAACAGGTGGGCAGGACGCCCCTGGGTGAGTCCTGGGGGGTGGGGACGTGAGCAGCCCCCCCCCAGTCTTGAGATGAACGCAGCTTCCGTCAGTGGAAAATGCACGTCCTCCTCCTCTCCCTTCTTCAATCAGAGAAACTCGGGACAAGCATAATAAGGAAAATTATCTTCCTTTTCCATCGCAGTTTGCCAAAGTGAATCAACCCTTGCTAAATCTCCTCGGAGGAACTGGGAGCCTCGTGGGTTGCAGGGCAAAGAGTTGTAAAATAAAAAAATGCTTTTGAACAAAAATGCCTTTATTTTCTCTTAACGAAAGACTCTCATAAAGTCATCTGTCATTCAATTAACTGTGTGTTGTCCAGAATGTAGGAGCGAGCGAGGTTTCTGAGGAAGGCAAGCAGGAACCCTTACCAGAGAAGCTATCCTGCTGCGTTCATCTCCAATGTACACCTGAGCGGGGTGGCTGTAATTTTTACTTCTAATGTCTGAAGCATGCCAGGTGACACTGCCCTGGCCTGTCCTTTGGCTTGCATTGCTGAATGTGACTTATCAGACACCAGCAGCCAACATCTTAGGTAAACCAAAGTAGTTTTTCTAAATAGGCTATTATTTATTTATTCGGGGGATTTATAAAAATGTGGCCATCGTGTGGAGCCTCTGGGTACATGAATAATGCAAGAGTACAAAACATTAAGAAACACAAACAAACAAAAGCCAGACGTGTAACTCTATTTCTCTCCACAGACAGAAACCACTTTTTTGATCAATACATTGAATTACAAAGAGATTGCTAAAAAATGCAAACGGGCATTTAATAGGACATAAAAGATTTAGCCATCAAACAAATGCTTTCCTGCCATCTTGTACACGCGGGGCTGTGGCCGAGTCCTGGGAGGGCAGGCCACTGTTGCAACAGGCACCAGAGTGGGTGATGGGGTCTCTGTGCGGGAGGGGCATGGGGGGGTCAGCGGGCGGATGGCGGGTTTTCCAGACGGGGTGGTGACCCAGTGCTGTCTACCTCACCTTGTCTGCACCTTGGGTCTTGAGCTCTGGTCCCTCTGGGGCTTGTCCCGTCCGGGTCAGGCTCTGTGATGTGTCGGGAGCTGGGTCTGTCCCTCAGGCTGGCATTTCTGGGCACATGCTCACTGCAGACGGGTCTGTTGCTGTGTCCCTTTCTCGCTCGGATGTTCACCTCCAGGCCTGTGTGGTCAGCACCACCTGTCCAATTCCAAAATTCCAAAAAAAGGAATTGGTTTGGAGCTTCCCTGAGCACCTGCCCAGCTTCTGTCTCAAAACTTAACCCTTCCACTGAGCAACCAGGCGCCTTGGCTATTCCCCAGGCCTAGAGGAAGGTGGGAATTTGGCCCGAAGAGGGGCAGAGGTGGGAGAGAGAGAAAAAACACTTGTCATGGGGTAGGGACGGGAATGTAGTGGCTGAGACCTAAATTCAAAAGAGAAATTGTTCAAATGAAAGCCAACCACACAAATGGTGTCTGTATTCAGGAGCAAGAGGGATTTCATTAAACATAGAAAGCCCTGTGGGCCACTCATTAGTATGTTTTTTTAAAAGATTTTATTTATTTATTTGACACAGAGAGAGAGAGATAGCGAGACAGAGAGAGCACAAGCAGGGGGAGCTGCAGAGGGAGAGGGAGAAGCAGGCTCCCCACCGAGCAGGGAGCCCGATGTGGGACTCGATCCCAGGACCCTGGGATCATGACCTGAGCTGAAGGCAGACGCTTAACGACTGAGCCCCCCAGGCGCCCCTCATTAGTATGTTTAACGATATTCTTCAGCGTGGTTAAAACAAAATCAATATCGGGCTGGCATCTGGGAGCAATGTGGTGAAAGTAGCCTTTGTCTCTATCGAGAAGGCTGGGTTTCCATGCCCCAAATTGCCCGGGACTCTCAGAGAAAGGGGGACACTATACCAGGCTGACAAGAGTCTAGGGTTCAAGGTGACAGTTTCAGCCTCAGTGTTCTGCTTTTTTCCTCTTTCTCATAAAATGAGCCCCAAATACAAGAGTATGGAAAAATATCTAAGATCACTGGAGAGTAGAGAAGGATGTTCTCAAAAAAGCCAGTTACTTTCAACGTGTCTGGAGAATCTGAGACAAGAGATCGCATGGTGGGCGAAGACGGGGAAAGGGTCCACTGAGGAGTTTAGAAGGCAGTTTCCCATAGGGAGCCTAAAACCTTCCACCCCCAGGCTCAGAGCTGCAGGGATGAGGGCGGGGCCGGGGGAAGGTGCGGAGCGCAGGGTGGCCTTCACAACCCGTAGCCCAACACCGCTGAGCAGTATTGCCATGCAGTGCACTGGGCTGGGCCAAGGGCTTTACAGACAGACAGAGAAAAAACCCAGAGAACTCGGTGCCAGCTCACATGAGGGCAGACGTCTGGAAGATTCCACCGCAGAGGGTCTGAGTCTCACGCCCAGCCTTCCTGTGACCTCTCTGGTTTTTCTGGCTGACGGCCATGGGTCTGTCCGGCGACACACATCTAGGGAGCTCATTGCCAGGAGTTGGAGAAGAATCAAATTTTAGTGCAAATATAAATATTATTAAAAGAAAAGAAAGAGGTTACTGCGACAGATTGATGATAGCCATCTGGGCCAAGGACCCGGATTATTCCCATGGCATTTCCAAGTGTGTTTGGGAGGCGGGTAATAAGACCACCGAATTTTGTACCCAGAGCAGTTACTCTGAAAGCAGGTCGATATTCTTGATGGGGTAGAGAATGGGGACTTAAACACCCTTTACCTATTTGTAGGATAAAAGCAAGTTTTATTAAATTCCGAATAACATTAGGCTGGGGGAAAAGTGTAAGAATTAACAGCAAGAAGGCATTAAACAGAAAAACTGAAATCATAATCATGGTATACCTGCTATGTTCATTTTCATGATATTAAAGACAAAATCTCTCCTATCGAGTAAGAAACACATTGTATTATTTACAAAGAGATCTAAGAAGACAGGACACACAAAAGATAAAAATTGTAGGATTAGCAAATATATACTAAGCACAGGTGTGTAAAATAATGCATTGTTAGAGGAAGCTGGGAAAAGTAGGGTTCAAGGCAAAACCCTCATCCTCTCCGATGGAAATAGAACATTTATGAATATTTGTTTAATAAATACTATGGTATCAACAATAACTGTGAAAAATTTAAACTATCATCATAATGAAAGGCGTCTTCTTCTGACAGAGCTCAAGAATAAACCATGTAAATTAAAAATAAAAACAAGGTGGTATAATTATTAGGCTCTATTCAAAACAGTATGCATTGTAAAGAGAATGCACTTTCCTTCCAAGTGCTTTTGGAATATAAACAAAAGTTGGACTCAAAGAAAACCCAAATAAAGACCCCAAAGTGGGAGTTGTATTCAGAAAACATTCCTTAGCCACAACAAAAGTAACAATTAACCAAAAAAAGGAATTGGTTTGGATACTTTTGAAAAAAAAATCCATCTCTTGATTCAGTGAGAAAATAGCAATTGTAATTATATACAGGGTAGGAACTAAGTATAATAATATTATGTTTCAAGCACATGTTATTCAGCAAAAGTTGAGTTCCAGAGAAAGCTCATATTTAGAAATCCTTTCACTATGAAACTAAAAAGAATATATAAGAATTCTAAGAATATATAAGAATAAATTAAGTGGGTTTTTTTTTTTCTATGAGAAGCAAACAAATAATGCTAGGAGAAATGAATAAGCAAATATAGTCTCAGCACTTAAATTTATTAGAAGTCAGAAATGGACAGAATTAATAGAGGATCCCAATAGATGATTTTTGGGAAACAGTCGAAAAGGTACACATGTAAACATAAAGTAGAAACAATGTCAGAGGCGAGGCAAGCAGGATCATAATTTTGGAATACTGCTTTAGACTTTTCTAACAATTGTCGCTCTGTGCAGAGAGGAGGTAAAAATAGAAACTAATTTCTGAGCAAGTCTAGGAGATGGGTGAAGATTCGTACAGATGTCCCAGTGCACGTCCCCCTCCTCCCCTCGGCACCAGTGTGCTTGGAAGTACGGAATGTGGGGGGGAGGCTGACAATGGAGAACAAGGACTCACAGATCATCGCTGAATAACTGCCCCAACACTGCTTCCAAAGATACTCCGCAGACCTACAGAAATGTATGATGCTGACCCAGTGCAAGGGTCCGGGTGGGCTTGCTGCTTCGGAGACTGTGCCCCCCTGCCGCTTCCCCTGAGCCCCTCTGAGGTCCTTCCCTGAGCTCTCAGGAGGGCTGGTGCCTGAGTTTTCAGGAAGGGCTACATGTTTTGGGATTTTGCTTTGTTTCGCCACAGGCATCCTCCTGATTAAAACTAGTAAATCTCACCTGTTCACATGACAGTGACAGTTGGGTTGTAGGTTTTGCTCCGGGAAACCGAAGCTAGTACGGGGTGGAAGTACAGCAGTACAGTGTGTGGAAGAGAAGGGGGAGGTCAACGCTGTCCCTTCAGTGGCCAGTCATTACCGTCCCTGGATGTGCTTTCATCTTGCCCTGATGGACCCCTGGTTCTTGATTAAAGATGATCTTTCTCCAGATTCTTCCCCACTGCTGGAGGAAGGACCACTGTCTTCTTAGTTCCTCTCTTGTGACTTGAAGACCTCTCTCCGTCTCTCCTTCCTAGAACTTCCAGCTCTGAATATCAGCCATTAGATTGCATCTCCCCTACAGAGTTTTGTCATCCTCTTGTTTCTTGGCAGTTCTGGACTCCCACTGCAACCCTTTCCAAGACCACTGCCCATATGATGTACATGAAGGAGATGTTCGGTGGCTGGAGCTCCCTGGTGATCTTGTCCTCTGCTGTGCATTGGCGGCCCACTCCCTCCGCCACCACTATGTGCCACGCCTGTCCCTCAGACAAGCCACTCCTGATGCCCCAGCTCCCTGCATCCAGAACCCTCCACCACGATCCTTCCATCTCCAGCGTCTCCAGCTCTCTGGCTCTACTAGTCTTTTTATCTTTAAACATACCATATGATCGATTGTTTATTATGCTTATGTTTTGTTTTTCCTTTTCCTCCTGCTAGAATGTAAGCTCCACACGGCCAGGACCAGTGATCTGCAACTGAATCCCCAGGACCCAGAAGTGCTCTTTGCACACGAGAGGCTTTCAGTATCTATTTGTTTAATGAGCCAATGAAGAAGACTGTGTCTTTGAAAGGACACCCCTCTGTGGCCCATGGAGGCCACAGCTGTTATGAGAAAGTGTGTGGCATGTTAGTACATGGAGTGCAATGCCATTTTTGTCTGTATGAAAAAAATGTATTTCATATCCATCATGATTCCTGTAGAAAAATGTCTGCAAGGTAAGAATATTCAGAGTGGTTTTCTCTCATTGGTGGGAACATGGGCAGCCTTTAAATTTTCCCAGATTTGTTTATTTCCTTATTTATTTATGCAACGAGCATAAAGGCAATAAAACTAACCTAATGCCCTCTTCAGGAAGAGTGCCAATTCAGGGAATGCTGTCTTTGTGGATATGAGTCCAGAGCTGTGCGTCCTACACTGGGCTGCCTTAGGACCTCTGGGGGCACAGTTTTCCCAGAATATCTCGGGGAATTGGGCTCTGGGAAGCTCTATTTAAAATAATTGTCAAGGGAGTTTTCATACAACCCATCATCTCCAAAGAAAGTATTCAGGAGAAGATTTCGAGGCAAGATCTGTGTAGGCATCACATGGTACCTCAATATTCCCCCTTTCCACAGCATATTCTCACTTTGGGGTCAATTTATGTAAAACCCAAAGCACAGGGAAAGGTCTGTTTTCTCGAGAACCCGTTGGAACCCATAGTGGGTGCTGATCGCTGAATGTGCACCCACATCTTACCTTGTATTCTTCTCTATCATTCATGCAACATGCTTTATCTTCAATAGCTTGTGGACACTTGTCTTTGTCGCCCAAATACCCAGTGACTGACCAACCTGCGAAGATGATGAACCCTGAGGAAAAGACTCAGGAAGATGTTTAAAAATCGGCTGCAGAGCAAACCCGGCTTAGACAGGACCAACAGCAGCACAGCCCTGCTCAGTTAACACCAGCCTTTGCCTCCCGTGGCCTGAGGTCGCCGGGGCTGGACCACGGGGAAGGGAGGGCGTCCAGCACCCAGGGCTGGGGGACGTGGCTGGGGGGCGAAGCAAGGGAGGCAGGCAGCGCTCGGGCTGATGGATGGGCATGGCCCAGAATGCTCAGTGGAGTGGATCTTCTGAAATGTAAATGGCAACGAGATAAATAAGTGTACATTGGAGGCTGCAGAGAGGCAGGCGCCGAAGCCAATGACAACCCAATGATCAAAGATACGGAGTGAGGTCTGAACAAGCGAACAACCCCGTCTCCATGGTGACAGTCACTCCCACCATCCTCTTCCACTGCCAAGAGGCTCTGAAAGTCATCTTTTTAAAAATCCTGCTACAAATTGATTAAAGGAGAAAATGACTCTGCTTTCTTTCTCTTTTTGCTTTATTCCAGTTACCAGGTTGAGCAAAAAAGCCTCTATATAGATCCCCTGATTCACACAGAAACTGGTATTATAAGTAATTTTTTCACTTCTTTGAGTCTATTATTAGGGTTAACAAGCCTAAAATGGGTGTTAAAAATGCCTAACTCGTGATTGAGCTTTTTCCACAGCACAATGGCATCACGTGGTCCTAAATTTGAGTATAAAACACCTCTGATGAGCAGCTAACATCTGGGTGATTGATCATACAATTTAGCAAATATTACTATGGATAAGGCAGACCTCATCACCCTCTAGCTGGGAAAGTGTTCTCCACTCTCTCATTGCATGGCAATTAATCATGCATCTTGTGCCCCAGCCCCAGCGTTATTGTCCTGAATAGACTTCTTTTTTTCCTTGAAGTCTTCCATGTGCTGAGATATTGCCTCTCCAGCTCTATAAACTTTGGGAAGTCACAGCTGCTGATGGACCTCCATTTACATATCATCAGCTGCTCTAAATTACAAGAATGGGAGTCTAGTTAAGAGACATGAAGTCATCACCAAACCCTAAGATGTCATTCATTCCATTCAAAAACACATTTAGTGAATGTTCATGCTTCCCCAAAATGTGTATGTTGAAACCCAACCCCAAGGGGACGGTGTGAGGAGGTGGGGCCTCTGGGAGGTGACGAGGTCATGAGGGTGGAGCCCCCAGGATGGAATTAGTGTCCTTATAAGAGAGCCCCCAGGGAGCCCCCTCGCCCCTTCCCCACATGAGGACACAATGGGAAGATACCGTCTGTGAGCCGGGAAACAGGGTCTCACCAGTCACGGAATCTGTCGGCACCTGGATCTTGGACTTCCAGCCTCTAGAGCTGTGAGAAATTAATGCTTGTTGTTTATGAGCCCCCAGCTGATGGTATTTTGTGGACAGAGACAGTATTGTAGGGCTGTTGCTGGTGCTTTTCACAGTCCTCGAGCCAAGGTCTGTCCCAGCTTCCTTCCTGCATCCCTTGGTTCCATCCTGCATTCCTTCCTGCATCCCTTGGCTCCATCCTGCATTCCTTCCTGCATCCCTTGGCTCCTGGCTCCTTCCATCTCCAAAGCCAGATCACCGGTGGAGTCTTTCTCGTGCTCCATCTGATGCTGACTCTCCTGCCTCCTTCTTCTGCTTATACAGACTCTTGTGATTACATTGTTGCCCCCTTGGATAATCCCGCATAATCTTTGTGTTTTAAAGTCAATTTATTAAATGATTTTATCTGCAACCATAACCTCCTCTCATCCATACTGCAACGTATCCATAGGTTCTGGGAAGCTCTATAGATGAAGAAACTGAGGTTCAAAGTGGATGACTGACTTCCCCAAGACATCTTGGGGTACATGACTCTGTCTTTCATTCCCACACATAGTGAAGATGAGGTGACAATGGGTGGGCACAGGAATGCAGGATGTGCAGGGATTACCACATAAAGCAACATTCAGAAATACCAGACTCACACACATCAGTTTGGACTCTTAAAGAGGCACCAAGGCTCCAATTTAGGCATGAGACTCTGCAGGGTTGGGGTGCTTGCCTTAAGGATCTGTGCACACCTGAGGCTTTATCCTTAATGGAGGAAAGGACCATTTTGGATAACAAGAGGCAGAAGTAGGGCTGACTTTCTCACCATGACCCTCAACAACATGCTTGGAGGTTGCTAATCCCATCCTTGAAATGATGGCTCTGATAACCTGGAGGTCTTTTTTTTATTTTTATTTTTTAAGATTTTATTTATTTATTTGACAGAGAGAGACACAGCGAGAGAGGGAACACAAGCAGGGGGAGTGGGAGAGGGAGAAGCAGGTTTCCCGCGGAGCAGAGAGCGCGATGTGGGGCTCGATCCCAGGACCCTGGGACCATGACCCGAGCTGAAGGCAGACACCTAACAACTGAGCCACCCAGGCGCCCCAACCTGGAGGTCTTGATTCCAAGAGAGGGATGCTTGAACTGGTGGTCTCAGGAAGAGTTGCACTGGATTTAAATGTATGACCCTAGGACTCCACATTTTGAGTCCCTCATGGTTGCAGGGATCATGGTGCTGGCAGACATGATTGACCCTGACCATCATGACATGATTGACTCATGGCCCACGATGTCTAGAGCTCAGAAGAACCACTAGCATGTCTTTTGACATGTTCAAGTGCAAGTTCAAAAAACTGTAAGTGGGAAGTTGTATCAACCATGGCCAGACTAGGGCAGCACACCCAGGGAGCTGACCCCTTTGGGCATGAAGGTCTGTATGTCTCCCCCCGGCATGAAATCTAAACTAGCAGACACGCTGACCAAGTGTGAAGAGGTGTGTAGGCTGGGTGGAAGAGAGATGGTTAACATGAACTACTGTGTTGGGTCCAACTGGAGGTGAGGTGCTGGGGAAGGTCTCATAGAACTCCTCCCCTAAAGCTTTCTTTCCTTTCTTCTCTCTCCTTCCCGGCCCTTCCCCTTCTTCTTTTCTTCTCGGAAGTGCAATCAGCCACCATCTTGAGGAAGACCCAGCTGGGTTGAACTTGACAAGGAACATAAACAGATGTGAGTAGTGAGAGGGAGCAAGGGAGGTGTGTGCTGGCATTCTGCCCCAACGCCCGTCCACCTGCCATTTCCAGCTTGGCAGTGGCTCCCGATGGCCAGCATCACTGGTCTCACCCGAGGGTGGCCCCCAGGTCCTGGAGCTCACTTGGCCTGCACACCAACGCCCTTCCAAGGAGCAGTGCTGATCCAAAAATGGATGGGCATGGCATCTAAATAGCCCAGTTTCCTTGGCTGCCATAGTTCTGAGGCACAGTTTACATTGTTGCTCTGCATGTCTCAGCAGGATCAAGTTTTAGTGGCTAATTATGGTGCCTGGCTCATCTCATTATTTGCTGTTTTCCCTTCTTGCATGCCATACCCACTCTGCTGCTGATGGTCCTGCTCATCCAAAGGGACATACAGACATCCCCTGCTTTTTGGAAGCTTGTTACAGCACTTCACTTTTATGAAAGACCTACATTTGTACCTGTTTTTGCTAGCTGAAAGAAATTTGAAGAGGAATTTTTTTTTTTTTTTTCTCTTAGAAGGAAAGGGGAAAAGTGCAAAGCCTGGTTTTGCAGCCAGCTAACAGAGGTCCGACACTGGCTCCGCCCAGCGCCTTCCCCGGGAACTGCACACTGCATCTCCCCATCAGCCTCCAGAGCTCTGAGCTGGGTCTGTGAGCCTCGGGGTTTGCGCTCCAGCTATTTTGCATCTCCCTTCGCAAGATGTACTCCGAGTCTCAGAGAGCCTAACAGAGCAGATTTTTTGCATCTGGAATGCTCAAAAATTGTTAAGTTAATTAGCCTAAATTAATGGGAATTGTTTCTTCAATTTGGGCCATTAGGAAAGGTTTCGTAAGAAGGCTCTACTTTTGGACAGTGGGAATGCGAGCTCAGTCCAAACCCTGCATCTGGGGGAACCCAAGTCAGAGGAGAAACACAGGTTCCGGGATTCAAGCAAAGCGCCTGCACTCAAAGGGCATTCAGTTCCGTTAAGTCACAGTTTCTCAAAAGTCTTGGGTACATAGGTGATTCCTGGCCTTTTAAAGAGAATCACAGACAAAGCGAGTTTTTACAACAGTGAGCAAGAAGTATTTTACTTTGTAATCGTCAACCCAATGCACAATATACTAACATCTGTTAGGTATCCCCTATGTGCTTTTAGACACAATTCTAGAACATTTATAGAAATTATATTCTCATCATAATGCAAGGTTACTCTGTTATCCCTATTTTATAAGCGAAGAACTTAATGTTCAGAGAGGGCGAGGAACTTCCCCACAGTAACACAGTAGAGGTGGGTCTAAGTCAGATGTTTCTGGCCCTGATGCTGCCTTCCACCACCCACCCCCATAACTATCATGTCTCAGAGTCTTTTTGTGGAGTTGGTCTTGCTCGTCACCAATGGACAAGGCTTCTGTTGAAATCATGAGGTCTGGAGGTGAGGTCACCTCAGGAAAGCAAAATTATCCATTTTATCAGCATTGACCTATATACTAATTAAAATTAGTGACATAACAGGCCCCATATCATTTGCTCCTTAAATAAGCTATACCTTTTCATGTGCTTTGAACCACATCACTGTCCCTTCTCTCAAGAATAGACTGTACACCTTGACCTGAGTCTTTGATGTGTTCATTGAGGAACTCCAACCAGGTCATAAACTAGGTCAGTTTTTAAAATATATGTCTTACAGGTCAGACTTATTTTAAAAAGGCAAAAATCGAGGTCAGACACATGAGCTGTTGTGCATTTCTTACTTTAGGGTTCTACCTCTAAGAACATGGTGACCTAAATTTCAAAAGTACTTAGTGCCGAAACGTTCTGGTTCTTGCTCGTCACTCCCTCACTCATGCATTGCAGGTAGGTAATCTTAAAGTTAATTCTCCGTTCCTTTATGTTTTTTCCCCAAAGAGATATGGTCAGATCGTGAGTCCATTTACTTATTTATTCCCTTCAACAAATAAGCCCATTTTACCTGCCAGGCCCTGGACTAGTCACTAGCTGTTAACAGTCAGAAAAAGAATAGTCCCCTAGAGAAATAGTAGGCACACTCTGATGGAGCATGTGAGAGAGTTTAATAAAGGAACTTTTATAAAAGTGTGGGCAGGTTGTAGGGAAACAAACAAGTCAGGGACTTGTAAGAATAGGGCCGGTGATGCCCTAGCTCTGGAGGTCAGGGCGTTATTTATGGTCGCCTGGGGTCAGTCCAGCCATATGGAGAAGGTGTGACTGTCCAGGAGCGCAGCTGGCCTGTGGAGGTCCCACGGGCGCCTGGGGAGGGGACAGATAGAATGAAGTCTAGCTGCAGACTGAATCTTTGTGTCGCCCCAGATGCCTATGTTGAAACCAACCCCCCAGGCTGATGGCGTTAGGAGGCGGGGCCTCTGGGAGGTGATGAGGTCATGAGGGTGGACACCATGACGGGATTAGTGTTCTCATCAAAGATACCCCAGAGAGTGCCCTCACCCCTCCCTCCGTGTGAGGGGACAGCGAGAAGACACGGGATCTCCTGGTGCCTGGATCTTGGACTTCCAGCCTCCAAAATAGATGTCTGCTGTGTATAAGACCCCGTGTGCGGTATTTTGTCAGAGCAGCGGGGACGCGCGAAGCTACTGCTTCAGGCTGGCTCCCTTCCCCGCTCCCTGTCCCCCAGGGGCCTCTGCTTCTCCAGGTCCAGCTGGAGGTCAGCCCCCGGAGCGCAGAGCAGAACGCGAAGGGCGGAGTCTGCCTCTGGAGGGGGTACAGGGAAACCCCTGCACTGCTGGGAGTGACCCGACGTCAGAGTCCAGGGATGCCGCGGCCACACGGGCTAGGACGCACGTGGTAATATCAAATAGTCTTCACCGAAGCCCTGTCTGAAGTGAAGTGGATGCCCAGAGCAGATTTTAATACGTGCCCGGAGAATGAGGGGAACTTCCCATCGGAAGCAGTCCTTCAGTGGAGTAGCAATGTGTATGCTAATTTACGGTCCTTTGGCGCTGCGACGTGAAGGGTGTTCTCATGAAGAAGAAAAGGCGCCACGAAGGAGAGCAGTGAGTTCAGATAAAACATGGAAAGTCACCAAGGAAGGGCATTTCAGTAGACAAAAGCCATCATGGCGTCAAATGATGAACCAGCTTGCAGCAAATCAGTTAAAATAAGCTAATTGAGATCATTGGCACATAAGTAGAAGTTAGCCACGTGGTACAAATATGATGCAAATGAAGAAACCCAGAATAAAGTGATAAAACGAGCATGTCAAAAATACTCAATAAGTATCTAGTCTGGGTTTCTACCACTAAAAACAAAACAAAGAACTAAATGTATTAACGGTGTCCTACAGATTTATATTTTGGCAGAATTCTGAAGAAATAATTCAAGTGTCTTGATAAATAGAACTAGTTGGAGAGGAAAACAAAACACAATCTTAGAAGGATCTCTTCAAAATCCGAATGATCCATATGGGTTGATGCTTGTTTACGATTCACGTTCAAAGCGTATCTCGCCTAATGTTGGTGAAAGATCTGGGAAATGCATTTGCAGCAAGCTCCCAGCAAGGTGGGCTGGGCCGCCCGAGGTCTCTGTCCTGCTGGCGAACCGCGTGTGCGTCTCCCTGGGAGCTGACCATTCCACTTCTGCTGGGTTTCCCATATCGAGGCTTTATGTTTCCTTTGGAGTCTACTTCCTTTGAAGGCAAGAATTCTGACTTTTTTCTCTGATGCAGGGACGCGTCGATGGTAAGCGCTCCATAAAGGTTTATCAAGCCAAATGGATGGTTACTGAGTATTTACTGAAAGATCAGCCTCCATAAAAAAGTACGGGCTCTTTGTCGGGAGGAGAGATGCTGTCAGGAAGAGTCAGGCAATTCTTCAAGAGCTCTTCAAGCCGCCGGCACTGGTGCAGACAAATACATTGTCATCAGAAGGACGCTGACAGGGATGTGTGAAAGCGACTGTATCCAAGACAGGATCTGATGTTGCTTTATAGCGTTTTAATGGTAAATAGAAAGAGATGTGAAGGAACAGAGGTGGAAACCTGCGTGAGAGACAAGCTGAAATCTATTGGAAATGTGAACGTAGATCAAAATACGAATGGATCTGGTTGAGAAGGATGGTTGGAGCAAGGGAATTCGGAGGCATCATCCCCCTGCCATTTCAGGGCTGACCCAGGAAAGAAACAGTAAGCTCTCCAGGAGCTGCCAGGAGAAAAATGTGTAAAGATCCAAGGGGAATAAAGGTGAATTTAAGAAAAAAAAGAATTATAAAGATGCCACATTAAATATTTATTAAGATTATTCTAGCTAACAGGTAGAAAACTCATTCCAGCGAAATTAATCTATAATTCTATCGGGTCATTGCAGCAGCCTGAAAGAGATTTTAACAAAAGAGGGATAGTTATACCCAAATATAGTCCAGATTCTTTTCTATTAATTTAATGTGTTGTATTTTTGCAGCATTTTATAATTAACAAAGTGTGGGTATTTTTTTTCCCCCTAGTACCACATTTACTCCTTATGATGATACTGTGACAAGGTTATAGTATCTATTTTACAAGTGAAAGATTGGAGGCACAGAAAGGATAAATGGGCTACACCCCAGGATCCTCACATCTGCTTCATGGAAGAACTGGGGTCCAAACTCAGCTTTCTTACTCGACACTTACCATTCATTTGATGGCACTAAAATTTGGTTCTGTTGAATACCTATTGATCAGGTAAAGCTAGTCGTGAAAATAATTAGTGGTTTTGTTGGTATTTCTTAAAGAAGTATGTAGTACAAAAAAATATTTTTCTCATATCTGAATGCTGGAAAGTAAATATCCTTTCAATAAAAGGATTCAGAACCCAAGAATATTTTTGAGAATCTCATTTAGAGGCATGATACATAAGGAGTCGGTATAACACAGTGGTTACAAACATAGACTGGGTCACACGGACCTGAGTTTGAGTCCCAGCTTTGCCATTGATTGGTCCTGTATCCTGAGACATTGGGCATCTTTTATCTTATTTTACTATGTTTCAAATGAGCTCCCCAATAGGCTGCTCTGATATTTAAATGAGATCACATGTAGAGCTTAGCAGAGTTCTAACAAATCATTCAATAAATATTAGGTAATATTATTGTATTAGTTTCTCAACACTTTTTGGTAGGTTATTACAATGACCACTCTTGATGAGTCATGCCCCCAAAAGCATGGTCTTGCTATGGTAAGGTGTGTTTTTTTCTATACCCGATTTGTTGAGGGTTTTTTTTTTCTCCCTATCAGGAAAGGATGTGGAATTTTGTCAAATGCTTTTTCTGCATCTATTGAGATGATCATATGTATTGCATCTTTCATTCTCTTGATGAGTTGACCACATCTATTGATGTGCAGATGTTGAACCATCCTTGCAGCCCAGGGATGAATTCCACTCTATCATGTTGTGTGATCATTTTAATGAGCTGTTGGATTTGGTTTGCTAGTCTTTTGTTAAAGATTTTTGCACCTAGGGATATTCTCCTGTAGTTGTTGTTGTTGTTTTTTCCCTGTAGTATCCTTATCTAGCTTTGGTATGAAGGCAATACTAGGCTTGTAAAATAGTTTGGAAGTGTTCCATCCTCTCCAATTTTTTAGGAAGAGTTTCAGAGAAATTGGTGTTAATTCTTCTTTAAATGTTTGGTAGAATTCATTCGTGAAGCCGTCTGGTCCTGGCCTTTTGTTCCTTGGGAAGTTTTTGATGACTGACTCAATATCCTTACTTATTACTGGTCTGTTCAGATTTTCTGTTTCTTCTGGGTTCAGTCTGGGGAGGTTGTGTGTCTCTAGGAATTTATCCATTTCTTCTAGGTTGTCTAATGTGTTGGTGTGTAAGTGTTCAGAGCTGTCCTTTAGGGTCCTTTGTATTTGTGGTATCAGTTGTAATGTCCCTTTTTTCATTAATAATTTAATTTGTATAAGTCCTCCCTCTCTTCCTTTTGTTCGTAAGTCCAGCTAAAGGTTTGTCCATTTTACTTATCTTTTCAAGGAACCAATTCTTAGTTCCGTTGATCGTTTCTATTTTTCTCTTCTTTGTTCCAAATGTTTCTGCTCTGATCTTTGTTATCTCCTCCCTTCTGCTAGCTTTGGGCTTAGTTTGTTCTTTTTCTTTCTAGTTCCTTGACATCTGATATTAGATTTTTAATTTAAGATCTTTTTCTTTTTTAAAGTAGCCATTTATCACTATCAACTCCTCTTTTAGCAACGCTTCTGTGGCATCCCCTAAATTTTGTTATTTTGTGCTTTCATTTTCATTTTTTTCAAGATATATTTTTTAAAAGATTTATTTATTTATTCGAGAGAGAGAGAGAGAGAGCACACTGTGGGGGGAGGGAGAGGGTGAAGAAGACTCCCCACTGAGCAAGGAGTCCAATGCAGGACTCAGATCCCAGGACCCTGTGATCACAACCTGAGCCGAAGGCAGATGCTCAGCCAAATGAGCCACCCAGGTGCCCCCAAGAAATTTTTTTTTATTTTCCCTTTGATTTCCTCTTTGACTTATTAGTAATTTTGGAGTGTGTTGTTCAATATCCATATATTGGTAAATTTCCAGTTTTCCCCCTGTTACTGATTTCTAGTGTCATACTATTGTGGCCAGGAAAAAAATACTTGCTATCATTTCAATCTTGTAAAATTTTCAAAGACTTGTTTTGTAACCTAACATGGGAACTATCCTGGAGAATGTTGCATGTGTGCTTGAGAAGAACGTGCATCCCACTGCTGTTGGTTGGAATGTTCTGTACATGTCTGTTAGGTCCATTTGGTCTAAAGTATGGTTCAAGTCCAGTGTTTCCTTACTAATTTTCTGTCTGAATGATCTATCTATTATTGAGAGTTGAGTTTTGAAGCTTCCTACTATTATTGTACTGTTGTCTATTACTCCTTAAGATATGATAGTACTTGCTTAATATATTCAAGTGCTCCAAAATGTTGGGTACATTCATATTTGTAAGTGTTATAATCTCCTGATGAATTGATCCTTTATTATTATATACAGGCATACCTCATTTTATTACATTTCACTTTATTGTGCTTTGCAGATACTGCATTTTTATTTATTTAATTTTTTAAATTTTATTATGTTATGTTAGTCACCATACAATACATCATTAGTTTTTGATGTAGTGATCCACGATCCATTGTTTTTGTATAACACTCAGTGCTCCATGCAGTACGTGCCCTCTTTAATACCCATCACCAGGTTAACCCATCCCCCCACCCCTCTCCCCTCTAGAACCCTCAGTTTGTTTCTCAGAGTCCATAGTCTCTCATGGTTCATCTCTCCAAAGATACTGCATTTTTTTATAAATTGCACTGAGCAAGTCTACCAACATCATTTTTTTCCAACAGTACTGGCTCACTTCATGCTTCTGGGTCCCATTTCAGTAATTCTCAAAATATCTCCAACTTTTTCATTATTATTATATTTGTTTTGGTGATCTGTGATCAGTGATTATGACTCGTTGAAAGCTCAGAGGATGATTAACATTTTTTAGCAATAAAGTATTTTTAAATTGGGGTATATACATAGTTTTTAAAGACATAGTGCTATTGTACACTTAATAGACTACAGTGTAGTGCAAACAAAACCTTTCTATGCACTGGGAAACCAAAACCCTCATTTGACCTTCTTTGTTGCAGTATTCACCTATTGCAGTGGTCTGGAACCAAACCCCCAATAGCTCCAAGGTGTGCCTGTCATGACTTTCTTGTTCTCCTGTTATAGGTTTTAATTTAAAGTCTATTGTCTGATATACATATATAGCTTCTCTCTTTTGGTTGCCATTTAGGTAGAATATCTTTTTCCGTCCCTTTACTTTGAGCCTATGTGTGTCCTTGAGGCTGAAGTGAGTCTCAGGTACACAGTATCGAGTTGGATCCTTTTATGCCTCTCTAGGCCTTTTGATTGTGTCATTTTATCCATTTATTTCTAAAGTGATTATTTATAGGTAAGGACTGACTATTACAATCTTGCTAATCATTTTCTTTCTGTTTTATAATTCCTTTGGTTTTTTTTTCCTCTCTTGCTGTCTTCCTTTGTGAACTGATGCTTTTCCCAAGTGAGGCACTTTAATTTCCTTTTCTTTCTTTGTTTCTGTTTTCTTGTTTCTTTCTTTCTTTCTTTCTTTCTTTCTTTCTTTCTTTCTTTCTTTCTTTCTTTCTAGAAAGGGAATGGGTGGGAGGGGCAGAGCAAAGGAGGAGAGAGAATCTCAAGCAGACTCTGTGCCCAGTGTGGGACCTGACACAGGACTCGATCTCACCACCCTCAGACCATGACTTAAGCCGAAATCAAGAGTCAGGTCCTCAACTCATGTCATCCAGGAGCCCCTTTAATTTCCTTCTCTTTATCTTTTCTGAACCTACTTTTTGCTTTGTGGTTACTATGAGGCTTACATAAAACATCCTATAGATACAACAGTATATTTTACTTTGATAAGAACTTAACTTCAAGCTCATACAAAAACTCTATCTTTTATTCCCTACCTTTTATGTTTGTTTTTAAATTGAGATGTAATTGACATCTATCATGGTGTACATTTAAGGTGTACAACATGTTGATTTACTCTATGTGTATATTGCAATATGGTTACCATTGTAGCTTTAGCTAACACCTCTGTCATGTCACCTAACTCTAATTTCTCTGGATTCTCAATTCACCTCTTTTTATATTGTGCATTTATTACAAAATGATTGTAGCTATAGTTATTTATTTTTAAATCTTTTAAAAAAGATTTTATTTATTTATTTGAGAGAGAGAGCACGAGCAAGGGAAAGGGGCAGAGGGAGAGGGAGAAGCAGACTCCCCCCTGAGCAGGGAGCCCAATGCAGGGCTCAATCCTAGGACCCTGAGATCATGACCTGAGCAGAAGACAGACGCTTAACTGACTGAGCCACCCAGGCACCCCAATCGTAGCTGTAGTTATTTTTAATGTTCTTGTCCTTTAACCCTTATATTAGAATTAAGTGGCTAATTCATCACCATTTAACAGTATTAGAGTATTCTCAATTTCAATATATACTTACTTTCACCTGTGTGTTGTATATTTTTGTATGTTTTCATGTCATTTATTAGAGCTTTTTTCATTTCAGGCTTTCACCATTTCTTGTAAAGCATGTTCAGTTAAGGAAAGTCTTTATATCACTTTCACTTCTGAAGGACTTCCTTCCTTCCTTCCTTCTTCCACCCTCCCTCCCTTGCCCCCCCCCCTTTTAAAAGAAGTGAGATCTCAGATATGACTCATTCAAAACAACACAGGGGATGTATGTCTCTTCTCCATAGTAGTAAATGCAATGATTAACATAATAAAATTATTCATCTTTGTCACCATCATCCAGATTAAATAGCCATATGAACACTGAAACATCACTTTTGTGATTAGGTTGATTGGTATTTATGATCCTTAATGAGACATAATATAGTCATTTGTGCAAACCACGAGCATATCCTCAACCCAAGCTGTCACGTAGCCAAGCGGAAACTGCACAGGGCGGAGAGAGAGCATCACGGCACTAGTCCATCCCGCGGTGGTGGGGTTTAAATAGCTGCCAGGAATCTGATGTATTCATTCATAATTGTCGTTCACTTCTATTTCAGGTTTTTGAATCTACCTAAACGTATTTTAAAAACTATTGTTTTTAAATATTTTATTTATTTATTTGAGAGAGAGAATGAGACAGAGAGAGAGAGCATGAGGGGGGGAGGGTCAGAGGGAGAAGCAGACTCCCCGCCGAGCAGGGAGCCCGATGCGGGACTCGATCCAGGGACTCCAGGATCATGACCTGAGCCGAAGGCAGCCGCCCAACCAACTGAGCCACCCAGGCGCCCTTAAAAACTGTTTTTTAATTAAGTTTTTATTTTGGGATATTCGTAGATTCACATGCATGTGTGATCCATAATACAGGGATCTTGTATACCCACTGCACAGATTCCTTCAGCAAAAACATCAAGCAAAACCATAATATAATATCACAAGTATACTGACATTAATGCGAACCACTGATCTCGTTCAGATTTTCCCCATTTTTACCTGTCCTCTTTATGTACGTGTATGTTTAGTCGCATGAAGTTTTATCATGTGTGTAGGTCTGTGTATCCACCACCACAGGCAAGATACAGACCATTTCCATCACAAGGGTGCCTTGTGACGTGATTTTATAGACACACCTGTTTCTCCCCTCCGAGCCCCTCCCATCTTTAACCCCTGGAAACTGCTAATCTGTGTTTTTTTTTGAGAATGTTATATATAAATGGAATCAGACAGTGTGTGCCCTTTGGAATTGCCTTTTTTTCACTCAGCATAATTTTCTGGAGATTTATTCAAGTTGCTGTGTGTATCAACAGTTCATTTCTTTTTATTGCTGAAGAGTATTCCATGATACACGTGAACACTTTTTGTTTAACTGTTTACTCACTCAGAGACATTTGGGTTGTTTCCAGTTTGGGGCTGTTATGAATGAAGCTGATATAAACATTTGTGTATGTTTTTTTAAAACATATTTTTATTTTTCCGGGATAAATGTCCCCAAAATATAATTGCTGGGTCACATGTTAGTTACTTGCATAGTTTGATTGAGCAACTGCCAAACCATTTTCCAGAGTGACTATACCATTTTCCGTTCCTACTGGAATGTATCAGTGGTCCGTGTCTCTTCATTCTTACCAATATTCAATGTTGTCACTGTTTTTGTAAGCCCTTCTGATTGGTGTCTAGTGGAGTGCTACCTCATTGTGGTTTTAGTATGCATTTTCTTTTTTTTTTTTTAAAGATTTTATTTATTTATTTGAGAGACAGAGAGTGAGAGAGAGACAGCGAGAGCATGAGCAGGGGGAGGGGCAGAGGGAGAAGCAGGCTTCCCGCTGAGCAGGGAGCCCGATGCGGGGCTCGATCCCAGGACCCTGGGACCATGACCTGAGCCGAAGGCAGACGCTTAACCGGCTGAGCCACCCAGGCGCCCTAGTATGCATTTTCTTAATGGCTAATGAATCCTTTTCTGTACTCACTTGCCATCTGTATATCCTCTTTAGTAAAATGGCTGTTCATATATTTTCATATTTCCTAATTGGATTGTTTGTTTCTTACTGTCGAGTTCCAAGAGTTCTTAATACTTAATCCTTCTTAGATATGTAGTTTGGAAATATCTTCTCCCAGTCTATAGCTTGTCTTTTCATCCTCTTAATAGGGTCTTCTGCAGAGCAAAAGCCCCTAATTTTGATGAAATTAATTTAACAATTTTTCCTTTTATGGAGATACTTTTGGTATTAAGTCTAAGAACTCAGTGCATACTCCTAAGTCCCCAAAATTTTTTCCTATTTTTTCCCTAAAAATTTTATTATTTTAACCTTACATTAAAGTCTGTGATCCACTTTGAATTAAGTGTAATTCAAAGTGTGATTCACCTGTACCTGATAAAGTGTGGGACTTTAGTGGACATCCTTTTTTTTTTTTTTTTTTTGTTCGTGGACATCCAGTTGCTCTAGCACCATTTGTTGAAAGGCTATCTTTCCTTCATTGTATTGTTTTTGCACCTTTGTGCAAAATATACCCATAAATATACTATGTCTGCATAGGACTATTTCTGGATTCATCAGTCATCAATTATATCATGTGCACATTGAAGCTCTTTTATTTCTTCTTTTCCTGTATGTATCCATTTTATTTTATTTTATTTTTTTGCTCTGTGGTAGTGGTCAAAATGTTCAGTACTATGTCGAATCAAGAAGGGTGAAAGTGGACTTCATGTCTTGTACCTGATATTAGGAACTGATATGCAGTATTTCATTAAGTATAATACTAGCTGTAGGTAGATTTAATTGCTTTTTACCAAACTGCAATCATCCCCCAGTTCCTAATTTACTGAGAGTTTCCATCATGAATGGATGTTAGACTTTATCACATATTTTTGTGTATGTCAACTGATAACCATTATATGGTTTTTCTTTCCTAAGCTATTGATATGATGAATTATATTGATGGATTTCTAAACCTGGAAAAATCCCCCTTGGGCATGGTGTATATTATTTTTAAACATTGTTGGATTTGATTTTCTAATAGTTTGGGGAGAGCTTTTGTATCTCATTTCATGAGAGATATTGGTCTATAGTTTTCTTCTTTTGTACTGTCTTTGGTTTTGGTATCAAGGTAATAGTGGTCTAACACAGTGGACTGTTAAGACTTTACTCCTCTTTATTTACTGGAAAAGATTGAGTAAGTTTGCTATAAATTCTTATTTAAATGTTTGGTAGAGGGCTACAGTGAAGCCATTTGGGCCTAGGGTTTGATGAGAGTATTATAATTACAAATTGTTTTATTTTTATTTTTATTTATTTTTAGATTTTATTTATTTATTTGACAGAGAAAGAGAGCACAAGCAAGGGGAGCACCAGAAGGAGAAGGAGAAGCAGACTCCCCGCTGAGCAGGACACTGATGCAGGTCTCGATCCCAGGACCCCAGGATCATGACCTAAGCTGAAAGCAGACGCTTAACTGACTGAGCCACAGAAGGTCCCCACAAATTGATTTTTTAAAATGCCATGGGACTGGGCCCCTGGGTGGCTCAGACGGTTAAGCATCTGCCTTTGGCTCGGGTCATGATCCCGGGGTCCTGGGGTCGAGTCCCACATCTGGCTCCTTGCTCAGCGGGAAGCCTGCTTCTCCCTCTCCCACTCCCCCTGCTTGTGTTCCCTCTCTCGCTGTCTCTCTCTCTGTCAAATAAATAAATAAAATCTTTAAAAAAAAATGCCATGGGACTATGCTGTTTTTCTATTTGACTGTGGTTGAGTTTCAGTAGTCTGTGGTTTTTGAGGAATTAGTCCCTTTTTTGTAAGTTGTCAAATTTGAGTGTAACTTTTTTGTAATATTCTCTTATTATCCTTTCAATGGCTACAGGATCTGTTGTGATGTCCCATGTTTTATTCCTGATATTAATAATTTGTGTCTTCTCTCTTGAGATTTTTTGCCTGTCTTGCTAGAGTTTTACTGATTTTATTTATTTTTTCAAAGAACCAGCTTTTGGTGTTGTTGACTTTATTGTTTTTCTGTTTCAGTTTCAGTGATTTCTGTTCTTATTTTTTTATTATCTCCTTCTTTGTGCTTGCTTTAGGTTTGTCTCCTTTCTTATTTATTTTTTGTTCTTCATTTTTCGAACTTCTAAATTTGAATTAGGCTATAGAAATCATTTGCTTTACCTGTTCCCAGGGGACTAAGTGGTGGCCATTTGTTACATGAGAAATTTAACCACTTAGTCATCAAGTGTTTGTTGAACTAGAGCTAGTGATTCAACAGAGTTCCTGATTCATTATATATTCTGGTCACTTGAATCCAAAGTTACAGAATGGCCAGCATCTGTAGTAGCACTAATAATGAATTTTTAATTAGTCATTTGAACATATAATTCTATTGTGTAAAATTGAGTTTTATGGCCTTATGTTTATTCTTCAACTGGTTAATTAAATTTAATATTTCATACTCAAACTAAAATATCATTGGGAAATATGTGGATTTTATCACTGACAGCTTACTTTTCCCAATATAGAACTAACTTGAATTGAAGAACAACATGGAGATCTGACTCAAACATTCTAGTATCTTCTTTGCCTTTTTCTACGTTCCCAAACTATCTGTGATGGAATTAATCTATGAATAAAATGCATATTTTAATTTGAAAAGAAATATTCAGTAATCTACTAGTAACTGTGGTGTTTTCTCCCATTTTAATAACCCAGATTCTTGCAATAAAAACAATCATAGCTACAAATAGCATACTTTAAAGCAGATGGAATTACTTCTTTAATGAAACATTTAAAAAATGATTTATCTGAATACCCGACTCCACTGAAAGTTCACTGAGAAATGTGATATTTTAAGGCCACAAGTACTTGGATTATCTTGGAGTGACATTAGGGGGTGGGTAGATTTGATTTATTCCTCCAGTGAAGAAATAACTGTACCAAAGCCATATGAAGATATGACAGGTCTGTCCTTTGAGAATATTATTCTGTATCCAACATATTGTATTCATTCTCTTATTAATGTACTCACTCATTTATTTCTTTATTTAGCAAATGAAGGAATTCACATATAGGAAAAAAGCAGTTTAAAAACAGACATTTAATAGACGTTAGCTATTAAGCTAAAGGTTGTGAGTACATTAAAACTAGGTATTTAAAAGTCATGTTGCAATGCGATATAAAGATTTTATTTCATTTAGATATCTCTATTGTAATCACTTTCAAGGCTTGAGCAACTTTCTTTTCTTTTTTTTTTTTGGCAATTTCACAAGGAACTTAATGAGTGAGCTTTGCCAAACCTGCAGTTTTGTAAACGCATCAGAAGCAAATTACACCAACTGCTGCAGATAGAGAGAGAGCCCTTCAGTGCTTCCCTTTATGACTTGAATGGTCTGCTCAATGGGCTGTGGTTTCCTCCCCATTTGTCCTGCTCAAAGATGCAAATGTGTACATATGTGTGTATCGATATGTACATGCACCAATTTTAAAGCATGCCAAATTTAATGCTAATCGGAGAAAAGTACTAGTAACAGCTTGCAAAAGAAAAAAAGTGAACTCTGAAGCTTGAAGGAAAAGAGAAGCTGTTGAAGGAAGTATCCATATTTATGAGCCTCCCATAATCCCGGTGCAGGACATAAAAGCGCAGGCGAAGAGCTTGTCCATTGTTAGGAAATAATTCTACTACAACTGCTTGTTTTGTCAAGTCTTTTGCAAAAACAGGCAAATGTAGTTGATTTTGGAGAAAGATGAGTCAATAAAGGCAGGAAAGGAGCTCTTGATTTCATGGTTGGCCTGGGAAAAGGATCTCTTTCCTAACCCGTATGAAAGGTTTTTATGCATAAACAAACAGCATCATTACAAGAGTAATGGTAGAGTTACCAACAGGCTTATGGGATCTTACGGCATAATTGCAAAGTGATGGAATTTAATTTGATTCAATTCAGTAATAATTTCCTGAAGATCTCTCTTTTCAAGGTCAGCTTTAAACCCTTGACAATTGCTTATCTCATGTGTGTGTTGTTCAACTCGACAAGTAAGATTATTTTAGTCCTTATGCTTCTCTCAATCTGGCATGACTGTATTTAAGATGAAGCCATGTTTACTAAAATTCTAATATTGATAATATCTACCTGAGGCCATATAGCATCCACACTGACTTCTCTAGGTATTTCCCAATTCGATGTTCTATTTTTCCTTTTTGGTGCCATTCACGTATCTGGGACCTCTGCTGAGGTTATCAGCCAGCTGGGCATGACTTAGTAAAATCCTTTTATACCTTGAAAGGATTAATCTTGGTGCAGGGAATATGTGTTCTAGTGCTTGAGTCTAAGAAAGAGAAATGTTTTAGTTTGGCCCAAAATGTCTGAGAAAGCCTTGGGGTATTTCAGAGATGTGAATAATGAAGCCATTCCTATTGTTTAATTCCATTCTGCTTTTAATGTTGGTATTCCTGAACATAAATCTCCAGTCAGTACATATTGATTATCTATGCATATTAATCACAAATGATGGCAAATTAATAGAGTATTTCATAATTCTGTGGACATTCGTAAATCTTTTCTGACTGTTCTGGAGATTCCCTGAGGTATTAGTTTTATTTCTTAGCAGATATATGATATTCTTCTGCCAACACAACAATCCCATGCCTACATGTACGTGGTTGTTTGTTTGCTTCTCAGGCTTCAAAAAAAAAGGGGGTGGGGGAAGCAATTGTGTACTAGAACAAAATATTATGTGACATCATGGAATCTTTTTTCTGGAAAATCTTAAAAATAAGTTAGCTTCTTTATGTCTTCATTGGTTTTTGTGAAATCGTATGAAAATGTATTATGCTACATCTTAGCAATAGCTCAATGGACTCAGAATTAGATTTTTTCAGTATTAATCAGGTATGTTTTATCAAACATCCTAGTTGTGCCAGGGGATTGTCAATTGAACATTATTTATTTTCCCACTATGGATCTGTCACTTTTTGAATAATTTCAAAATTCTCTGGATCTTATGGAAGTCCCCACCTGAAACACTTGTGCTTGAAGATCAGGTGGGTCCACATGTTAACCGATAAATTATCAGACCAAGCAACTGTTCCATTCTTTCTTCTGAAATCATTTTCTTTGAACTGTGAGTCTTTTACAATGTAATGGAATGATTTATTATCAATTTTCTCTCTCTCTTTCTTTCTTTCTTTCATTTTATTTACTTTACTTACTTTTGTTTTTATCCCCCAGACTACTAGAACAAAAGGGATGGAGCAGAGAACAGAATTTATTTCAGGTTTGTGATTTCATTAAAATTTAAACATCTATATTGTTCATCTTCAAAATTCTCTTAATGGCCTTTTTCCTCCATGTGATTAATTGTGTCATGATCTCGTGAGAGCTTTACTTTTCTTGAGGACATTGAGTTGAGATCATCAAAGGCTCATTGACCCATGAAGGTGTCAGAGGTCGCCTCACCTGGGGAGATGGGGTTGATAGAATTGATAGGGAACACCTGCATTCCTGATGTCAGAAGAAGTGGTTATGTCTGTAATCAGATGGTCTATTCAGATGGCTTATTACGTAAGCACGTTGAACACTATATGCCAGGCATAGGCCTCAGCTCTTTCAATTATTAATGCATTCATCTTCATGTTTTATTATCACTGCTTTGCAGAAGCAGAACTTGGCACAGGATGGTTAAGCAGCTGCCCATGATCATACAGCTGGCTGCCCATGCTGGAGGAGGACTTGAACCCGGCGGTGGGGGGTGCTCCAGAATCCATGAGTTACCTGCTCTGCTATGTTCCCTGACCTATCTTTTCTACGGTAAGTGCTCCTCTTACCTGGGCCAGCGGCCTTGTCATCGCTACACCTATGTTCCTTCCCTGTACCAAAAGAGAAATAAAATCTATGCGGGGTGTTGCGGGAGAAGATGTCGCCTGCTTGGCAGAGCATATTTATAAGGCAAGGGGAAGCATTATAAATGAAAAACTTTTTTTTCTTATTTGTACCTGGAAAGGGTTTTCAAAGAGCTTCTCAATCTTTCAAAGTGCTTTCAGTGCTTTTCAGCAGGTACTGAAAGTAAGAAAAATGGAATGGATGAAATTGTGTTGATTGCGTTAATGCGATCTCTTCAATGCTGGTCTCCAATAATAGGGAAGAGCGTTAACTAATACTACCAGGGAGTGGGAAAGACATGCGCGGACCGGAATTCATTATTTGATAGACTTCATCTATACCCAGGATTCCTTTTCTTTAAAAAGCCTACCTTTTCTCTTCCTTTGTGATGGAATCAATAGGAAAATATATTGAAATAGTCACATATATCATTTCACTTTTTTCCGATAAAAGATTCAACAAAGTTATAGTTACCAAAAGTTATAATTTTTTCCCAGGGCTTTGGGCTCAGAGAAACTTTGCTCAGATATCACTGATTTTCTGGTACATGTGAAGAGGATATTTTAGATAATGTAGTGTAACTTCTGAGATCATGAACTGTTTGAAACTGTAGAGTTGTCCTCATTGAATTTTCTGGGTTGAGGATTGGCACCCATTTGGAAGTCAGTTTTTCCCTCAGTTGTATAAAGGATGAGTGGAAAAGGAGGGGCACAGGAAGACAGAATGTCCTAGAATGTCCTTCATCAGGGCTATCCCTGTTAGCACCAATATTAATATTTTCAAGCTGTTCGAAATATGTCTTAGTCATCTTGAGCTGCCACACAGAGCACCCATGGACTGGGTGGATCATAAAGCGTATAAATGTGTTTCTCATGATTCTAGAGGCTGACGTCTGAGATGAGGGTGTCAGGTTCTGGTGAGAGTCCTCTTCCTTGTCTATGGATGGCTGCCAACTTGTTATATCCTCACATGGCAGAGGGAGAGAGGAAAAAAGAAAGAAAGCTCTCTCTCTCATCTCTTATTAGGGTGCTAATCCCATTATGCAGGCTCCACCCTCATGACCTAGTCACCTCTCAAAGGCCCCACTTCCTAACCTCATCACACTGGGGTGTTAGTGCTTCAACATATGAATTTAGTGGGGGACCCAAACATTCACTCCATAGCAAAGCATATATGAAACCCCCCCCTTTGTTTTAATACTTTGTGGTTTCAATGCCTCTCCATATCCTGGCCAAGACACAAAGTCAGATGTTTGGTTCATGTTCCTATGTTTAAAAGTTTGTTTCCTAATGTTAAGGAACATTCTTGGTGTTTCTGACTTCCATATCTTTAGAATCTCTATCTCCTGGAAAGGGAAGGATTTCCTGAAGACATGTAGTCATGTGTATGAGGAGGGGTGGTAGGAAAACACTGGAATCATGGCCGGAGATCTTGGTTCAAATCCAAAGCTGACAACATACCAGCTGATATGCGTGTCACACTATCTTCTCCCTCATGGAGTTGATTTTGCACGCCTGACTTTAAAAGTAGTACACCCCGTTCACCTCACAGGGCTGTTGTTTGGATCAAATGAAGCTGTGTATGTGAAGCTGCCGTACAGCTGAACGCTGGAACAGTGTTCGCCCAGGCTCCCGTGCATAACGCACACACACGTGAGTCATATTTAGTACAGAGGTCTACGGGAATGCATAAAATAAAATGGTTGCTCAAGATGTGGATGGCAGGAACAGAAGTGGGGAGCGGCCGGCTGGAGTGAGGAGCGGGGCCCATCTTCACGACGTTGCACCTGCCAGATTACATCAGTGGCACAGCTGTGGGAATTACCTGCCATCGCCGTGTCCTTTTTTCGACCCGTGCAGAGCCCGATGGCTTTCACCTGTAACTCAGGGAGTGCAAACCTTGCCCCTGGCTGTTCTAAGCCAGCAATGGTGATACCAGGTTCCCATCAGCGGCTGGACAAGGAGACCTGAGGCGTCAAAGGCCTGCTGTGGGCTTCTGGGAAGACTTCCCTTGACCCTAACTTGGAAATTCTGGAAGAGACAGAAACCATTTCCCCTGGATTTTGTGTTGTCTGCATGCGGCTTCCAGAACCCCATCAGCCATTTTGACACTGGCCCGAGGACTCAGAGCAGGAGGCCCTGCCCACACCTCCGCAGCTCTGTCCCAGGCTCCCGGAGAAACGCCCTCACTGTGGGAGCTGATCTGAGCGGGCTTTTCTTTATCTGTAGTGAAAGGAATACTCCCTGGGTCAACTGCAGTCATCCGCGTTGGGTACCCCATGAGACAAAACAACAATCTAGTTAGCCAATCACTGAGGAAACACGACTAGACAGACATTTCTCCCGTGTGATGCCATGGAAGGTGGGGATGCCCGTGAGCGGGCCTCTGCGGGCGCTGTGACCGTGAGGCGTGCAGGGCGGGGTCCCACGCTGACCTCCCTTGTAGACACCCAGCACCACACCAAAGGCAAAGCACCGGCAGCCACTGTGGGGCGATCAGCCCCATGTTCTCTAGGGTCAAACTCCACAATAACTGTAAGAGTTGGCGCACTTTAGATCCCTCAAGAAATCCCTCAGGATATTGTTTTTCTCAACCAAGTTCTGACAAATATGAAGCCACGACATGCTGAAGATCGTTTTCTCCATCAGACACGGGGAGCATGGCCCTCCCATGCTGGTTTGAGTGCACAGATCATAAACCTTGGCATTTGGTCAAGCTGCAGACATACCAGCATCTGTTTCTGGAGGCTGAGCAACCCGATCGGGTCCTGTGCTGGAGGGCAGGCCTGGATCTTAGGGAAACAAGAACAGAAGGGGATTCTAAGTCTGTTCTGAGGCAAACACAGGAAACATCTAAGCCCACAGCAGGATTGTCCTGAGAGTGTTGTTGGCTTTTCCTCAGTGCATAGACAAGCGTCCACAGCACACAGTGTGTGAAATAAAGCGCTTGATAGGACATCATGCACAGTATCGCCCGTGTCCCTAAAATGTAGATATATCCCCAAAGAGTTAATCAGCAGAACACCCAGCAAAAATCGTAAAAGTCATTATGTTTGGGGACAGTGGGGGGAGATGCGTGGTGATATTTCTGATGATTTCTGCTTTCTTCTTGGTATTTTTGATATTATTTAGATTTTTATAATGAATACATGTCACTTTTATGCAACTAATAACATCCTTTTAAAAATTAGACAACTTATGAAGGCTAAATTTTTTGCTTTGAGAATTTTTATTTAGAACTCTTTTTTTCTGATAGTAAATTTGGAAAAATAATCAGTAGGCTGTTCAGGATATTGATAGTTTAAAATAATGAAACCACGTAATTTAGGTACATGAGAATTCTTATCTTTTTATTCTTTGTCATAGGGGGAGGTGCATGGCTCTAATTAAGTCCAAAGCAGTATCATATTATCAGGACATGCCAAGATTTATTAATGATCAGGACACAATATGAAATCTATCTTATTGACCTTAAATATCTAGATGACTGGAATGGAATCCAATTTTCTTGATAAATCAAGAGATTGTCTTATAGCAATATTTTGTCTGTGTGCCCTAAGCCCCACATTTCTGATAATTTATTTTTAAAAATTAGCACATAAATATAATGCCAAGTTTTTCTTGTCGATAACCCACTGATCTTGATTTATTTCCACTTGTGTCGCGAGTACAGGTGTGCTGTAAATTTAAATGACATCCTTGGAAAATCCCAATTACTTTTGGAAATAAGCAACATTCGCAGGAGTGGCTCCTCCTCTGATCTGTCTGGCCCATAATTATTGGCAAGAACCGCAGTCGCTAAGTTCTGCGCTTTTTGTTTCAGTAGGTCACCTGAATTTTGTAGGGAAGCAATTACTTTGGAGAAGCAGATCTGGTGTAAACCCAGCTTCGTTACTTATCATCCCCGCAACCTTGGGCAACCCATTTATTCTCTGTGAACCTTCCCATAAAATGTTGATAATAAGACCATTTTAAGATTGATGATAATGTATATATTTTGTCTGCGACAGTATGTGGGATCAATAAATAGTAGCTATTATTCCTGCAAAAAAATCAAACCAATGATGGGATATTAGATTAAAAATCAAGGAACCAAAATTGAGTAAATAGCTCATTTTTAGACAATGAAGAAAATGTCATTTACGGCCCAGACAGCCTCTTTTTCAAAGTGGAAGGTAGTGCTTGGCTAACGGAAACATAAGCAGAGCATGTGGGGAGCATGAGATGGTGGGAGGGGGTGCATAACCCATGTGAGAGTGAATCATCTTTCCCTGGAGCTTGCTGATCACTTAACAGTGTTTTTTATACATTTCTCTCTGGATAAAATGTATGGAATTTTCATAGTTTTAGAGCAAATGAAACTGAGACTTAGGTCTTACAATTCATGTAGTTGTTTGACAGTTATGTCATTTTTTTTTTTCTCTTTTGGGACAGTGGGCCTTACCCTGTAGGGAACGGCCAGGTAGTAAGCTGGGGATACAGACCCCTTGCTAGGGCTCCTTTGATACCAGCAGTGTCTAAGAAGGACCTCTGTCTTCCCAATCTCTGTGTGACATGGACTTGCATTTTCTTTCAACTCATCCAGCACCAGCCAGGATTCCCTTCAGGTGAAGTGCAGTGGACGTCATCTGTAGCTCTTTCTGAAAGAGATGTCAGGAACCTAATTCATCGCGCAGAGAGGAACTAAAGGATGAGGGCCATCCTCAGCATCGCAGAGTCCAGTGACGGCTCTCAGCTGCTGACACAGAGCTATTTGAGTGACCAGACCCCCTCTAGGAGCTTCCTCCTCTAAGGGTTGAGCCTCGTGCTTTAGCCTCGTCTTTGTGTCCACATGGCACCATGCTTTGCTCTGGCCCGTGAGCTCCTGGAGGGTACAGGACATGTGTGTCTTACTCATCTCTGTGTGTCCAGAGGCTAGCAGGCCTCCTGGAACATGGTGCAGAACAGAGGACACACTGCCCTCACCTGGAACAGGGAGCCGAGTCAGGTAGAGCCAGTTGCTGAAAGGAGGCAGCTGGCTCCACACCTAGGATGCTGTTGAGAATGAAACCACAAGCCGGGACAGCAGATGTCTTCAGGGACTACTGCAGGTACACTGGGATATGTGGTCACCCTGATCTTAGGGCATGACCAGACCGTGGAGACAAAGGACACAAGTGAATTGATCTGGGTCAAGGTGGTAATTTCCAACAAGTGAAGGTCTCGGGAAGAGTGGAAATTAACTTATCAAAAGTTCTCTGGTTGAAAGCACCAGAACCCACGTCTGGATCATTTGAGCAAAAGGCGGTCAGTTGGGAGGATATTTGTAGACGTATCCATAGGGACAGTCGACATTTCCTTCTTCACTTCACCGACAGAGAGTGAAGATTTCTATTGATAAAGGTAAATACTTCTGGTCTTTGACCTTGACCCATCGGTTTTTCCTTGGGGCACCTTGCTTCTCTGTCTGTCTCTGTCGCTCTCTCTCTCATTTTGCTCTGCCTTTGGCTCCTTTTTCTCCATCTACAAACATGCTTTGCATTGATTGCAATTTAAGCAACAGCAGAGAAACACTAACCCGTGTTTACTTCTCCACTACTTTTAAACTCTCTCTTCTCAAACTTCCTGAAATATTTGCAATCTCTGTTTCAGGGTGCTCTCACCCCTCTTCACCATGACTTCTATCCTCACAACTCTGACAACCCGTCCTTATTGGGGCAACCAAGAGCCTCCTCATGGCTAAGCCGCCTGGTTGTCCATCTAGTCCTATCTTACTAGGTGTCTCGGTAACACTTGATACTATTAATCACTTGATTCATAATGAGATCAATAATAGTGATATGAATGTCAATCATCATGGTATAAAAAACCTGATGATTCCTTCTGTCATCTCCCCCTCAAAATCCATCACCCCGTCTCCTCTTGATGAAAACATCAGACCAATCCCAAATGTGAGACATTGTATAAAGTACCTGACAAGTCCTCCTCAAAACTGTCAAGGTTGTCCGGAGGAAGAAAATCTGAAAAGTGTCACAGCCAAGAGGAGCCTAAGGAGACATGAATAATTGCATATAATATGGCATGCTGAGGGAAACCCTGCAACAGAACAAGAATACTAGGTATACTCTAAGGGAATCTGAATAAACTGTGGACATTTCTTTAAAATGATCTATTGATTTTGTTTCGTTAGTTATAACAAAGCTACCATATTGACGTGAGATGTTAATTATAGAGAAAACTGTATGTGGGGCATATGGGAACTCCATGTTCAACCTTTACAACTTTTCTGTAAGTCTTAAGTGGTTTTAACTTAAAAAGGTTACTTTTTAAAAAATCCGGTGTTATACCAAAGCTTCTGGAATGACCTTCTTTAACAAAAGCTTGAGTGGTTTCCTCATGGAAGAGGCCCAAGTATTATCAAATTGAGGACATTACTGAAGAATTAAAATCAACTATATATATATATATATATATATATATATATATATTTTTTTTTTTTGTTCCATAAATGATTGTGTTTTTTGAGTGTGTCATCAGCTGATTATATCTCAGAATAAATATGTTGATTAAGTTAAAATGCACAAATGGGAAGTAAAAATTATGTAAATTTCCTTTGTTTTTCTTGAGCTTTTTTTTTCTTAAAGAAGAAAACATTCTTCATGGAAATGTATGAGTTGACATTATAGTCTAATCATACTTTATCATGTAAATGTATATTTACAATATTTTTAAAAGGTGGATTATGTAAATCATTTTAGGGACATACAAAAAAATGTAGAATATTTACCAGCCAGAAAATTATGCATTTAGAAACATGTTGAAAAGCTTTTTCTTCAAATGAGAGACCATAAGTGCTCATCTTTGTTGGGATGTGTGCTTTATTTAGACAAAATATGCAGGAGCATTCTTATGCAATGAGATCTAAATGTGCACAACAGCCGCCAATTTCCAGTGTTAAATGTAATCATTGTTTTAAATTTCCTGCACGACTTTCTTTAAAATAATCAGCCCTATTCTTGGAGAAGTTTCTAGGATTTCTTCTCTAGAATAAGGGGAAACAGTTACTCATTTAGGGGAGCATGGATATGGATAGACTTCCACTGAGGTCTGTCCCAGAGTTTCCCTCTTACAGACAGTTCACTTGACCTTTCCACTTTGCACGTTTTCCCCTACAGACCAAACACCTGCTGGGAGGCTGGGAAGGCAGAGACACGTGGGCAAGTTTGTATTTCACCTCCCAATTAAGAAGACTTACCCACAGAGTCATAATGAACCATTGGCATGGGCCAATTGTCCAGTGGGATCTGCCGATAAGAATCATGGCACAAAGTGGCAGAGCTGAAAATGTGCTTCCTGCTGGCAGCTGGTGTCCACAGGCCAAGAAGAGGAGCAGGGGTGAGTTTGCTGAGCTTCTTCCAAATCTGCCAGTCAGATAATCTTGGTGGGAAGAAGTGCAGGGAATCCAAACGGTTATTCTTTTGCACAGTCTTCTTCTGGGAAAAGGGAGAAAAAGAGCTCCCTCCCACCAAGACTGTGTCTTTGACAGCAGAAAAAATGCATGACCATAGTCATTTGTCTTTTTGGGGAGATTACTCATTGTTTCTGGGCTAAAGGCTCAGGGTTAGGAAGACACAAAAGAAGTGCTGTATCTTCTCTTCCTGGAGATTACGATCTTGCTGGAGTGCCCCAACATATGGCACCGTTTAGGTAACAAATCACAACGTATTATCAACCATGCAAATGGAAGAGACAGATGCCTTGTGAATTCAGAGGAAGGCACAGTGTACCATGCAGGAAAGCCGAGTCTCTTGGAACTGGGCTCTTCCAAGTGGATCTAAAAGGATGGGAAGTTCTTAGAAAGGGGGTGCAGGATGAAGGGATTCCATATGTGGGCACATGCATGTGTAGGGGTGTGTGTGTATGAGCTGGAGTGAGAGCAGTGTGTCCAGACTTCTGTCAAGGACTGGACTGGACTGATATGGGTTTGGGCTGCCTTCTGTTTGCTAAGTGTTCAGGGCACACATGCCACGGGGTTGATTGGCCATTGACTGAGTCATTTCTTTAGCTTTTCTTCCAGGGGGGAGCATATCCCATAACTTTGATAATAGTATGCGCCCACTAGGTACTCCTAGCTTAGTCATGGCTTTGTTGAAAGATCAACTTGTCTATAGCATGATTCTGATAGTGGATCGTGATTTTGAGGAGAGGAGAAGCAAACCAGGTGGTGTCTGGCCAACGAGGGCAGTGCTGGCTAAGTCCTGTGTCTCAGCCAGTGAGAGTATTGTGTGGATGAACAGCTAAAGATATGGCGGTAGTGTTGGCAAGAAATGGAAAAGATTCTGGTTGGGATGGAAGTATTATTGCAAAAATCCGGACAGTGTCAAGGGTTATCTGATGGAGGCTGAAATGTTGTGGGACTCCCCACCCCCCTCTGCTTTATTGATATATAATTGACACATAACATTGTGTAAATTTAAGGTGTACAACATGTTGATATGATATGTTTATAAACTGCAAAATGATTGCCACTGTGCCATCTTTATTTTGTCTTATGGTTACCATTTCTTTTATCTTCTCTTCCTTTCTTTCTTTCTTTTCTTTTTTTTCTTTCTTCAGTGAGAACATTTAAGATCTACTCTCTTAGCCACATTCAAGTATTGTAGGATTTTCTCTTGTGAACTCCACACCTTGGAAAGTTTATGTTTGTTTCTTAGTACTTAGAATTTACAACTTGTGTTCACTGCTTGTCATGTGTATCAAGAACGAGATAGAGATATAGAAAGATATAGAAGGACTCATCTATATCTACCTAATTCTCTTTGATTTAGTGATTCCATTCTAGAACTATGCGTTAAAAGACATCAGCATAAATACAGAGGAAACAGTCAAAGAAAAAGGAAGCAAGTCTTTAAACCAACCAGATATCAGGTCATATTAGAGTAAATTATGCATAGTAACATGATGATATGTAATGAAGCCATTAAATTAATTTACGCCCCAACTATATACCAAGTGCCTGTTATTGCCAAGCATGAAGTGTTTCATGGAACATGAAAAATGCTTATGCTATAATATTATGTAAAGATGGAACAAAATTACATATGAAGTAAGCTCATAGGCATAACCATGTAAAAAATCCCCCTCTCCAAATTCATGCCTTGGGTTAAGGCTTGAAAGGAATATTTAAGAGTATGCTTCAGTGATGGGAGGGTCTGCCATTTTAGTTATTTCTCCTAGGTAATTTTTATATTTTTCAAATTTCTTTAATGAAGAAAACAAATTAAATAGGCTTGTGCTCTAGAGACAGGGTTATACCAGCATCCAGCAAAATTCTCAATGGTTCTAAACCAACTGATCTGTGGGGCTCACAGTTTCTCTCATGGATGGAGTCAGGTGAGGGTTTCAGATCTATGCTCCACTTTGCTTTACTCTTGTCCCTGATGATGCCAAGGAGGGTGTGTTTGTGTGTTTTCAACTGATTTGTCCTAAACAGAGGCTGACTTCAGCAGAACCTGTCACACCTGGGATCAGTTCGATTCATTCAGATTGGCTGGGCTCCAGGGTCCTGCACTTGGCGGGTGTCTCCAGCATTTGACATGAAATACAGCCCAAGGATGATGCTGCGCCATTGTTTCAGGGGCTGAATCTGCTCTCTGTGCAAGGTCAGTGCTCATGACAAAAAATAATAATAATAATTACAGCATTGAGGCACTGAGACACAGGGCACTTTTCTGCAGCGGGGAAGAGCTTTTTGTCTTGCTTCCCCTAGGCCTCTCATTCCTAAAGACGATGACTGCGCACAACCTACATTTCGAATCCACTAAGGAAATACGCACCCCTTGGAGAAGTCTGAGCAGAGCTGAGCTGAGGACATGAGGCACCTGAGAATTGTGCCTGGGGCACAGAGGAGAGTCCTGGGGGCTGATGCTGGCAGGGGGCGGGGTGAGGACAGGCCGCGAGGTGTGGACCAGGGCAAAGATTTGGTGTGCCACTGGAAGATTTTAAGCAGGAGAGTAGCCACATGTAATTTTTATTTAATTCAACACTGTAGCTTCTCTGTGTTAAATGTGTTGCAAGAGGGACGGGAGCAGGCAGGGGACCCAGGGAGGGGCCTCACCCCTGAGGCTGTGGCGAGACGCTGTCGGACGCCAGTTGTGTGTTCAGGCGGAGGCAGCAGGGCTCTGACAAGTGGGTGGTTTGTGCAAAAGAAGAAAAGCCATCCATGGTGACCGCAGGGTTTGGGTCTGAGCATCGGGAACGATGGAGTTGCCCCGTGCCGAGTTGAGAATAAAGCTGGCAGAGTCCGTTGGTGGGGGGAGGTGGCTCAGGAGGTCATTTGCTCATGCAATGCTCGCACTTGCTCATAACGTGCAAACGGAAACGTCAATCGGGCAGCAGCCTGTCGGCCTCTGAACTTTCGTGGGAGCTCAGGGTATGGGTAGGAGCTTCCCGGTGACTGGCACGCAGGTAGAATACAGAATCCCCTGCATGCATAACTCCTGGGGCCCTGTGCAAAATGAAAATGGGGCTCCCTCGTTCTTAAGTTATTAAAAACTTCGAGATGGCAACAGCAAACCATTGGACGGAAGGTGGCTCTGCACATGTCCCCCACCTGTGAAGCTGCCCATCGATGGCACGGGGACAGCCTCTGTGAGAGGACAGGTACTGAGAACGTGGGGCTTGTGGCTGCATCCCGGCAGCTCAAAGAGTAAGCCCAACAGGGAGGCGGTGGTTGTTGGCTTCGAGCGGTATCCACATGTGTAGGGGGAAGAAGGCGGAGAATTCCCCCACTGGGTTCTGCAATGTGAAGCCACCAGGGGCTGTGACACTGCTGAGTCTCGCCACGCTGATGCAGCTGCACATGATGCCTCCTCTTTTCTCCCGTGGACAGGCTTTACGCATCGCTCGCAGAGAACGGAGGGTCCAGAAGAGGAGCCTGGACACTCGTCCTCGGTGGAAGCAGCCAGTTGCCCTCAGCACCACGTAGGCAGAGGGAGAGAAGAAGGAGGGAGGGAAGCTGGACAGGAGAGCTCAGCTGTGACACCTTTCAGCTGCTTTCGAAGAGCATAGAGGGTCAAGGAGCGGCTCGGGGAGGTGGTGAGCTGTGGAACTCACCCCGGAGGGCGGGCCTTGTGCCAAGGGGGAGCTGGGCCGTGTGCGGACCAGGGAGCTGAAAGGCCAACCTGGAGGGCCCCCACCTTAGGTGTAGGACCCCCAGGAAGCCACATGGGGATGCCTGCAGGTGCCCTGGTTCTTGCCTTTCCCGGTCCCCCGTGCTGTCCTGCCAAGAGGCCTGGACCTGTGAGCGGCACACAGGGTGAGGAGGAGACCATGCGCCTTCTCCAAGGTCGGTTTCTTGGGTGACCAGTGACTGGAGATTTGAGCTGCAGTTTCCTATGCTGGCCTGGGCCTCTTTATTCTTGACAGTGGCCTGGGAACTCTGCGATCTGGGGAAATTTACCGGAACAGATGACCATGGGAGTCACTGACGACCTAGAGAGAGTTTGCTCGGGTCTTTGGGGTAAAGTCTGACCACAGAGGAGACTCTGGGCAGTGGAGTCAGGGGGTGTAGGAAGTCTCCAGACGTCTTTCGGAAACAGGGAATCAGGGATCGGCCACTAGACGGGAGGGGGTGTGGGGTCCAGGAAGGGATTTTCTTTAAAGATGGTCCACATGGCAGCCTGTTTGCACGTGGTGGGGGGAAATCCAGGAGGAAGAGAAGATCCAGCCCTGGAGAGAGACAGGCAAACTGCAGGAGATTTCGTGTGTGGGGCAGTCGGGCCGCCTGTGGCCGCAGGACCGTCTGTTCCCTCCAGTCCCTCCAGTCCCACCGTTCCCGCCCCCCGGGGCCAGCACATCGAGGTCCAGGGCAGGGAACCCGGCTGGGAGGCAGTGGGATATGGATGTTCTCTTCCGACTGTTTCCGTGTCCTCAGTGTAGTGATAAATGGGCTGGATGAAAAGATGGGAGGATGTCGGATGTGAAATGCTTCGCTTTTTGGGGGGGGAGGGGGGAGAGGCAAAGAGAGAGAGAGAGAATCTTAAGCAGACTCCACGCTGAGGTGGGGCTCGATCTCATGACCCCACATGAGGTTTTTTGATTTTGACACAAACGGCAATTTACCTGGGTCAGCCTCACACATAGACATTTTACCTTTGAGAGTAAAAGTAATTGCAATCGCCTTCAGTTTTGTAGGAGTTCAGAATAACTTCATGACTACAACCTGTGAGAAATCAATGGGGGAAGAGAGGTGCATAAAAATCTAAGTGCAAGTGACACAAAACAGCGACTTTCTGACAAACAACCTCATGGACCCCCCACTCTGGTCCCAGCGAGCGCTCGGGGCCGCTGGTGGTCAGAGCTGCCCTAGGGCGCCCCTCCCGCACGGGGTGCCGAGACATCCCTGGAATCCCATCCTTGGCAGGTGTACATCAGCCAACAAAAGTTAAGATTTGAGCTCAAATTAGACAGCATTTCTGGAAGTCACTGTTATCATTTTCTCTACAGACCGATACCCTATTGACAAAAGCAGCAGGTCATTTTTACATCTTACCCTCTATGTGATAAACTTATTTTCTGTAATAATCATGAAATGAAATATGAAATAATAATGATGAATTAAAAAGATCACAGAGTGAAAGTTTTCTTTTATTGAGCCATATATGTAAACATATGTATATAAAGTCACACTAATAAAAAATAAAGAAGAAAAGAAATACCACAGTACAAAAAATGTTTTAAAAATCTAACGGTAACTGTTAAAGCTAGGACTTTAGTGTTTTGATGACATTGTGATATAACAATATTTTATCTAAATATTATTGTCCAGGAGCCTATAAGTTCTTTTTAATAAAAACAAAGATTGCTAAAGGCAAAGTTTAGGTAATTAAATCATACCACTGATTTAAGATTTGATATTCCTGATTTGTTTTTTAGTTCTAAACGAAGCAGTTCATTTAAATTGAATTAATAATTGAATTAATTATTGCCAAATTGAAATAACCAATTAATTTCTATTTTAAATATATTTTCCTTGCTTAGCAAAATATTCCATGTCTGAAATAAAATTTGCACTGTTTTCAGTTTAAATGCAAATACGCCAAGTGTTCTCAGAGAATGACTGAGCTAAGTTAATTCACTTTCTTTCCTTGCTCTTTGCAATCCTTGTGCTAAGAGCCTTCCTACAAATCTACTCTCTCAACTCAGGAATTTGTGGGACCAGAGAGTGGGAGGTGGGATCTGGCCTCAGAAGTAGCTGGAACTGTTTGGAGCCCTAGGGACTGAGTCGGGGATCCAGCGTTGGAAGAGGAGTCTGCATGGGGCTGATTTAATTGTGCCAATCCAAGAATCAGCAATAAAATGTGCCAAGTCGAAGCTTACCTATGTGTTATCAACACTCAACAGCAAGCACAGTGTTCTTTAGAACCTAAGCCACCAGATGACTTTGTTCCCACGGAGGAGTGTTTAATTACTGGCATTATACAGTATTGCCAAGGCAGGGTGGTCATATAAGATGCACGGACGTGTGTTCAGCTTTACTACTGACTTTGAAATCTCCACAGGTGATGCACCTGCTTTCTGCCCACACCCGGAGGATGTTCCCATTGCCTACCCTCGGGTCGGCACCTCGGGTCTTCCTGAAAAACTCACAGCTCTGATTTTCATAGTCATTTAATGCCTCCAACATTTTCCTGGTACTAGGATCTCCTTGGGGCTAGGATTAAGTCAGGGGCATACCCTCCTAAGGCAGCTGGGGACATTGGTTTCTGAAGTGTTTTAGAGTTTACACAATGCTTGCTCACAATGCAACCCCATCAGAAGGAGCACATCGCTTGTAGCATCTTATATATGAGATGCCTCATATTTGGACCCTGGGGTAGCTTATTGAGAACAGCAGAAGACAGTTGTCAAACAAATGGGTGAGGAAGAAATAGCATAATTTAAAATGAATTGCCCATGAGCTGTATTTCTCCTACAAGCTAATCTGGAATACCAGATAGCAGCTGTGGATATGAGTACATGAATTAATACTGACTCAAGGAAACCCTGTTTTCAAGCCTTTATTGTATTTCTAACGACACGAGGAATTCCAAAAAAGTGTCACACTTCTTGGCATCACTGCTAAGGAGCCCATATATATATGGGCCCATATATATATATATGTATATTTAGTATGTATCTATGTATATTTGTATGTGTACATATATATACGTATAGAGATATGCATATATATGTATATTTATTACTAATACATTAAAAACATTAAAATACATGCAAATGTATTAAAAAATACACGAGTAACTACTCACAAGCCCTTTGAAGTGTTGTAGCCAATGCTACTAATCTAGAGAATTCTAACTTTCTAATTTCCAGAAGTGACCTCAGTGGTTTATTTGCAGAATTGAGGATACTTTCTGTGGGTTCTAGCTCCATCCCATTGGGCATCTCTTCCTCTCTGTGCCCCCCAGAACTTCAGAATCCAAGAACCCAATGTACTTACTGCTACTTTTTTCACTTAGTGTCTTCACTGACCATGGAGTTCAAGAGCTCCTAAGACAGGCTACATATTCTTAACTCCTTTCTTTTCTATGCAGTGAGAATGAGTTCAGAGAGAAAAAGCAAGTTGCCTAAAATGCCCCAAACTCTTCAGTGGTGGAGCCAGACTCTAACCGGCATCTCCTGATCCTCACCCAGACGTCTTCCACCCCCCGAATGGTCTCTGGTGTTGTGAGCGGCATGTTTTACTGGAGTTCCTCCTTTCTACAAACTAAGATGCAGTGCCACACGATCCTGTGAATGAGGACAGTGGGGCGGGGGAGGGTGGTTCTCAGTGAAGTTAGGAACACCACAGCGTCTGTGCAGTACTTTGGCTCCAAGAATACCATCCACCATGGGAAGAGAGGGCTCACAGTCTGAGATTCGAGGACGTGTGACAATCAGAAGATGTTCAGATGTTAGCAAGGCAAGTGTTGAATCAGTGGTACTGCAAGTTTCTGGGGCAGCACCCAGGACTCAATGCAGTTGACCATCTGCCTTAGTCTGGCTTCTGTAACAAAGCACTGCAGACCGGGACAGCTCTGGAGGATGGACGTCTGAGACCAGGGTGACCGCAGGCTTGAGCTCTGGTGAGGACCTTCTTCTGGGTCACAGACCACTGTCTTCTCGTGTCCTCACGAGGCAGACAGAGGAGAGGGGAAGCTGGCGCTCCCATGACTCTCACAGGGCGCTAATCCCATCATGGTGGCACCACCCTCAAGACCTCAGTGAATCCTAATTACCTCCAAAAGGCTCCACCTCTAAATCCCGTCCTAGTGGAGGTCAGTGTTCAATGTAGGAATCTGAGGGAGGACATAGACGTTCAGTTCACAACATCCTCATTACTTGCAGGTTCCATGTTTGCAAGTTTGCCTACTTGCTACCATTTATTTATTTGTAACCCCAAATTAATACTTGTAGTGCTTTCGTGGTTGGGCGTGGGCCAAGCAGCAGGACAGTTGAGTCAATGAACATCAGGTTCCCGGATGAGGTAGAGAAGATGATGCTCTGCCTCCTATTACAGCTCTCACCCTGCAATCAAGTGTCCTTCCCGTAGCGTATTAAGTGCCATGTTTTTCACATTCCTGCATCTTCCACTGGAGATTTCGTTGTTTAAAATGGTCCCCAAGCACAGTGGCGAAGAGCTGTTGGTGCTCCTAGAAGCAGGAAGGCTTCGGACATGACTCACAGAGAAATCATGTGTCAGATCAGCTTCTCTCAGGCGTGGAGCCCGGCGCTGTCGGCTGCGGGTATGATGTTAATGACTTGACAATGTATATTCCGTATGGTGTCTTTGAACAGAAACACGCAGGAAACAAGGTTAGGTATGGATTGGTGGACAAAAATGCTGTGCCAGAGGGTCGCAGGAACCTGAGGCTGTGTTTGCCCAGGAGTCATGGTTCAGTGTTTGCTAATTCAAGGTCCACAGCGACTTCATCGAGCATAACTGCTACAAATAACCAGATTCAGGTGGACCTTGAGATTTGCTCCATGAAAAGTATGAATATTCACACAATTGGAGAGATAAAGACTTTAAATCACCTCACTTCAGGGCAGGTTTTATCATTTATTTATTTTAGGTTAAGCTGGGTGCTGCCACCAAATAACTTAGAGAAAAAATGTTGGCTTTCAAACTCTGGCTGTCGGAATTTCAAGGAAGGGGCTGCGATTTCTGTTAACTGGTATAAATCCCTGTATGCCTTATGTAATGGAATAGTGTGTTAATTGTCTTAGCATGTTGTGGGCAAAACTATCAATACAACATTTGTTGAAGTTTTAAAATTAATTACCTTTAAAAAGTCTTCTTACAATTGTTTATAACCTTCTTTTGTTTAGCAAACCTCTTCCGTTAATCATGGGAAACCAAGTTGCAGTTGAACACTGTTGACTTACCACAAATTCCAAAATAATAAGGTACAAACTGTAGATTTATTAGAGCCAACTGTTGCTTTCCCGTGCTCACGGGTGAAAGCAAGGCATGGATTTACAGACGGGAATTAGATCTCATCTAAATCGTGGTTACAACCTTCCCTTTCCAGCAGATCCTTTGTCAGAGCAGCTAATGGGCAGCAAATTGGTTGATTTGAGTTGTATCTCCTTGCTCTACCCTGGGGACACTGCTAATGATGGTGACCAAGCAAAATGACCAAGATGGTGGCAGAATAGGAGAGAGTCTGAAGAGAAACACATGGATAACTGGGCTCTGAATGATGAAGGCTTGACTATAAAATAGAAGAGGAAATTGGGGGTATACATATACACACATGAAAAGAAAGAGTTCCCTTTTTCTTTTAAAGTATTAAGTTTCTTTTATTAATAAATATGTGGGTATTTTCAAATAAAAAGTTTCAAATAAAAATAAATGTATGTAATAAATGTTTACTTGGAAGTTAAGATCTAATGCTATAAATTTAGAAGGCATAATATATACTTTTGCATTTTTCAGTTATTTTTCTAAGTCTGTGTTTGAGTGAAAATCTATTCCTGAGCAATTTAGAAGCAACTTAAAAAGCAATTTGGACGTGCTTTCTGTTTCATGCCTTTCGACTGAGAGGGTGCTAATGTTAATAGCCCACCACGCATCCAGGTGTTTTCTAAGTATCTCAAGTTGCATGTGCGTGTGTATAATATAATAATAATTTGAGATGTGGCAACTGCTTCAACTATTTGAGATCACAGGAGAGTTTAGAGAGAATTGAAAGTGCTTTCCTGTTTGGGGATGGATTTTATTATTTCTACCTTTCAATGCATAGCTATTAAGGCAATTATTTTTTTAAAAAATTATATATGAATTAAATTATTTGAACTGTTTTTGTGCTCTTGGGAATCTTAAATATACATTGTTTTAAGTATACCTTGAATTTTCTGGTGGATCTTTACTCATTCACATCACCAGTTAAGATTTCATCCTAATTCCATGAAGGAATAATAACTGGAATCTGGTTGTTACATGAGTATATAAATAAAGGAATTCTGGCATACATGAACACACATATATATTTTTATTTTGTAAATAGATATTTTTTAATTTGTGATTTGAAGACAGCAGTGTGACTATCAATAATATGTGAAATGACTGCTTTGATTTTGAAGACAATTCAGTATGTTTTCAAACTTCGATGTGTAAAAGTCAAATTATCCTGGACATTGTGATAAGTAAGTTCAGAGGAATGGAGAAGGGTGGGAGAATATAGAATAAAATTCCCTGTTTCCTCAGAATAGGGAAACACTTCTCAGTATGAGCGATGTTCTTGGAAATGGTCTCCCGGTTCAGCATCCGGCTTCCCCTTGACCGCGGACAAAGGCAGAGTTGTGACGTTCTACTCGCCCCCACTGTCATGGCTGCCTCTACTCAGGGGTGGGGGAGGGGGAGGCTGGCGCTTGTGTGCAGGTGGTCCCTATGCTCACCTAAGAGCTCGTCAGAGCCAGCATCTCCCAGTGTCCTTGACTCATAGGCAAGAGGAGCTATATTTCTAGGACTTTGGACAACAGAAGCACTTTGACTAGCCGGTGCCAAGCCAGAAGTGGATAGAGATGCTCATTCCAACATGGGGGCCATGATGGGACGTCTCTGTGAGCCCGCACCCATGGCTCCCGCCAACAGTAAGGAAGCAAAGAATCCAGAAGAGCCAAAGAGTCCATGAAATAATTGCCCAACTGGAGAAGATGGGGTGTCTTCTCCATGTGAATGGAGAACCTGCTGGCAGGGAGGAGGCTTGGGCACAATAAACTGAGTGGAAAGGTCTGTAGACAACCAGGTTTGGGGTATGCAGCTGCTGGGCAATTCTACCTCACTTTTTCCCCCTTTTGTTTAAAAGCAAACACCTTCTAGGAAAAAAAAAATTTTTTTTTTCTATCTTGAGTATAAATTTCTAAGTCATGTTCCTTTTTCAAAAGAATTACACATAATCGCCAGATCCGTGATAGTCATAGATACTCACATTCTGTGAGAAGAGGGTGGGTTTCCCCTTCCATAACCCTCTGTGAACTGCCTGCTTCCTGAGCAGGTGCTTTCCATGGGTCTTGGGTGATGGAGAGGCTGACAGGTACATTGATCAAATTTCCCCCATTATCTCTGTAATGATTCATGATCCATTGGCTATCTTTCAGCTCAAGTTGGACAATAATACGACTGCCTTCAGCTTATCAGAGGAAGCTTATCAGACCCTTCTTACTGCCTGGGAGGTGTAATGTCAGACTCGGTTAAATCACATTCTGATAGACATTAGTATTACTCACAATTTTTTATTCCCTCCTCTCTAATAGGATTATCCATCCCTATCCTTGCCATGACTCCCTCTAGAAGGAGAATCCTTACCCAGTGCCATGGTGGACTTGGCTATGTGACTTGTTTTGATGAGCAGAATGTGAGCAGATGTGCCCAGATGAGCAGGAGCTTTAAATGTGATTGTAAAGTCCAGCCCAGCCTCTTATGCTCCTGCCCTCTCTCATGAGAACATCGTCTCTGGAGAGCGGCTGCTCCCTCATTGGGGTTCCTAGAATGGGAAGGCATGGGGTCAGCCAAGCTTCAATAGATCTGAGGCCTGAGCAACTGGCAGGCCTCAATTATGTGGGTAGGAAACAAGTGTTTGTTATTTTGAGCCACTGAGGTTTGGGGGCTGTTTGTTACATACTGAGTGTATGACTGAAAAATACACCACAGGGACCATGAGAGAATATCATACTGGGAAAAGTCTGAACAGAGAGTGGAGTCAGAGAGCCAAACCAAGAATCCCAATTCTTCATTGCCATGATAATGTTATATGATAAGGCAAACTTAGTGTCTTAAAAGGAGAGGACTTGATGTATCATATGATCTCACTGATATGAGGAATTCTTAATTGCAGGAAACAAACAGGGTTGCTGGAGTGGGGGGTGGGGTGGGAGGGATGGGGTGACTGGGTGATAGACACTGGGGAGGGTATGTGCTCTGGTAAGT
>NC_138373.1:38355005-38383917 GCF_054177405.1 Leptonychotes weddellii | reverse complement strand
GGGACTCCAGGATCATGACCTGAGCCGAAGGCAGTCGCTTAACCAACTGAGCCACCCAGGCGCCCACATTCTTCACTTCTGTTCTCCTGTTTTTGATATCTGACATTTCCTTTTGAGTCTTTCTTAGCATTTCCATCTCTGCGTACTTTACCCTTCTGTTCTTGCGTACTGTCCACCTTTTTTATGATAGCCCTTAGCATATCAATCATAGTTGTTTTAAATTCCCTTCTCTGCTAATCCCTGCCATAACCGAGTCTGGTTCATGCCTGCTTGTGTGTTTTGTCTTTTGGGATAGCCTGTAATTTTCTGTTGAGAGCTGGACATGATGTACTAGGTCTAAGGAACTGGGTATGGGTTCTTGCGGTTTCTGCCTGTGAATTTCTGCTCTGGTAAGTTGTGATTCTCTGTATCCACCTGTCTGTCTCTCCAATGCTGGGGGTAGTGATGTGCCCTGTGACCTCAGTTCTTTGGTGAGTCTTAGAAAAGTTGTGATTTTTCAGTTTGTTCAGCATTTTTTTTTTTTTATCTTGTTGGATGGAGTGATGACTTCTAAGCTTCTTACATGCTGGACCAGAAACTGGAAGTCAGTGTGGTCAATCCTTTATGAAGCAATCCATGGTTCCTCCTTAATCAGCAGGACGAAGGGCACCTGTCATCGAATAAAATAGCTAATAAGTACACACTTTGGCTGGGAGATGGAACAGAGACCATACACAAAAACACATAAACCGATTCATTTTATCTTTCTCTCCATGGCCCTGACACACTTCCCATATAAATCTACCGGCAATATGGAATTTGGTTCGTATTAGAGAAGAGGAAGTTATGTGTTTGGAGGTACACAGAAGTTTATTTCTCAACAATTCTATGCTATTTTTCCCTCAGCTTGGCCCTGGAAATCTTAAGAGGAACATTGAAGAAACAGAAATGAGCACCTGGGACACTTCAAGACTTGAAGAATACGATCTTGGAGACAGCAGGGTAAGTGCGGGTTTATTCCATCTGGGAGAGGTAAGACTGATCCTCTTGACTTTATCATCAGTTTGCATACTCCTCAAAGACAGAGTATGTAGGGTATTCTAAAACGCATAGGGCTTTGCCAGGCACATGCGGTCGCCAATAAATGTTGGTAGTGACAGTGACTAGTTAGACCTCATCACACTGCCTAGCACACTGCCCGGCACCCAGGGATTTGCCGAGGGAAAATGAATGGACTCTACCAAGTACAGCACATTGCCCAGATTTTCTTTCTTTGCTCCAGAGAATCAAAGCAGAGGACATGGGCTTACATTTGTGCAGTTAGTGAAGTTAATTATAGGAAATAACCCTTATGGTATTTCTGGGAGCATTTGCTGGGAAAAGTCAAGCACTTTCTTTTCCGTCAAATATTTAAGGTGGGAAGATTTAATTTTAATCCTACTTGATAGTGCTTGGGTCAACTGTAAAATTATAATATTTAAAAATCACTTCAAAAGACTTTTCTTTTAGGAAGATTATCCTGCTAGGCTTAAAAAAAGAAATACATCATTATTGGAGGGATCCTTCTATTGTTATATTCGCTCCATAGCTTTGCTAAAGACCATTAACCTTGTCCCACAGATAATCCACTGGTAATATTCCCGGTTTCACCCTGGATATCAGAATAAAAGACAAACAAATGTGTTCTTACTTGTTTCTTAATGGTTTCCTTCTAAAAGAAAATTTATATTTAGAGGTGGAAATGTCTTTTCCTCTGAATTAGAGGGGGAGGAGGATGGCGGAAATGAGGGCTGAAGGCAGTAGTTGGGCACCCGAGCCCACGCAGAGTGTCTAAGTAACACAGTTCTCATAATTAACCAGTAGATTTCCAGGTCCAGCTCCTACCCAGGTTCAAAGCCAGACAAGTTAAAGTTAATCAGGTGTAAAATGGCTCAAATTAGTACATTGCAAGTCGAGTGACAGACAAAGTAGAAGAATCCTAGGGCTGACACCATCCCCTCTCTCCACGCACTGCCCCCCCCCCCCGCCGCCTCCCTTCGAGCTTTGGTGTGAGCTGCTTGGAAGGGAATTGCCATCAAATTATCTCCCTCTTGAGGGACTTCATGCTTTGGCACTCCAGCACACACGGACGTGTGCCTGCTAATGAGCGGGGCCCGCCATCGGGGAATGCAATTCCATGTAGACATTGCCACCAAAATGGATTATTTCAGCCTCGTTGGTCACAGATTCTGTAGTTTTCTAGCGATTCATCTTACTATTAATAATGTCAGAGAATTTTGGGCCCTTGAATTAAATAATGATAAATAGGAGCCACGGAGTGCGCTAGGCTAAGGCAGTGCTGTGTATTTCAGCGTGCAGCACTGTCAGGCCTGATAAATCGGATCCCTGAAATAGTTTATAAAGCACTGAATTGATGTGGCCATTGGTGAGAGAGAGAATTAATGTTGCCAAATCGGCCTGCAGCCTAGATTGGAGGAAAGCTCAGGAAAGCCTTTTATATAAATGCCGTGTCCGTGTCGGAAAGAGTTGCAACCAGAGGTGAGGGAGTCACACGGGGAAATAATGTGCTTCTGTGACCTCGGGCGGTGCTGGTCAGGGAAGGGGCTCCTGGGGGGAGGCGCAGGGAGGGGGAAGGGTGGTCACGGCCGCTCGTTCGTAATGGAGAACAATGAGGACACGGGCCTGGGAGCAGAATCAAAGAGCGGGCGGCTGGTTTCCAGGCCTGCGTGGTTGTGCCGCCAATTCCTGGTGCCCTCAAGGGCCCTGTCTCATCTCCCCCTTCCCAGGCCAGATTCTGCCAGCCCAGCAGCCCCTGCCGTTACCCTCTGGTCCACCCTACGTGGGATGATGCTCTCATTAGGTTCTTACAGAAGAACTAGAGCTCATTTCCTTTTTCTTAATACTTCTGCAACCAATGCCAGGTTGGGAAAATCTTGGATCACATGAGGAACACAGAGCTTTGTAAGTACTGTTAAATGGCATGTCGATGATTAATGGAACTTTCCTAAAATTTAAGGTTGGATTCCAGTTTTGTTTGATGTTGGAAAAGGTCAATCTTTCAATGTTTCCCTAATGAGTTCGCTATAGACTTGATTATCTTCATAGACCTCTGAGCATTTTCTGATCGTGGCATCATTTCTACTCCCTGTTATCAGCCATCTAAGAGACTTTTACAGATGTTTTCTCTGGAGGAGATTAAAGCAGATAAACTAACTAAACCCCTCACATTTTTGTAACCTCTCATATCTGCATGATATTAGAATAAAAGTGGAAAGTGTTACATATTTGTCCAAATGGGTTGCTCCAAAGGCCAAGTCAGCACCTGGGAGTCCTGTCCCTTTGTTCACTTAGTTTGTTCACTTAGTTTGTCTTTTTTTAGGTTTTTATGAAGGCCTGGACTGGAATGCAAGACCGGACTCCAGCTCCTAAGTAACTTCCTGACCATGTAGGATGGAAATGTGTGTATGCTAACTATCTAGAAAAGACTTAAAAACAACCTATAAGTAAATGTTGACTATTATTTGGCAACACAATGCAGTGGGCTTTCATGGGAGATTTGCTCTTTTTGGTGGAGCCATTGGGGGGTTTTTAGGACAGAAAGCATCCAATATGGTCCTCACTTGGGGCATTTCTCTTGAGACCATAGCAGAATACTGATGGAGACCTAAGCAGAGCCACGGGGAGAGACAGTCTCCTTAAATAATATCCTGTACCCCCTGGATGGATGTGACTGTAGTTTTGTCAATGCAAAGAGCCCAGAAGATGAGACAGTCCCTGGGAAGGCAGCTCCCGATGGAGGGTCAGCCCACAGGAGGCTGATCAGATTCTTCATTTCCCTGTGTTTCAAGATGTCTGATAAAGGGTCCTCATAAAACCCACCATGACTTATCAGTGATTGAAATAAGGGGATGAGCAAGGATGTCAAGACATCCCTAGGTGGGAAAGCAAGAGTGGAGAACAGAGGAAGTTGACGTTGTCCTGGTGAGGAAGGGTCCCACCGGTTCGCTTTTCCACCTGAGAGTCCCGCCTGCCTTGGGGATGCCCCTGCCCACCCACTTTCACCTGCACCGAGGCGTCGGTGAGGACGGAGAAGAGCCCCTGTGTGTATCCCGTTCTCACACGGCAGCCACTTTCTGGAAGCAGAGCGGTGTTTTCCCTCAGGGACCACATCCGGGCGCTGGATCAGAGACGGGTAAGTAGGGCGGTAAGTAGGGTGATCACTCACTTCGGCTTGCCTTTACCTGTCCCGGGTTTAAAACGGAAAGCCCCCGAATCCTGGGAACCAGCTCAGTCCCTGCCAACCTGGGACGGTCGGTCACCCTACACTGTAAACCTTTCCCTGATGCATGACTTGCCTTGAGTTTGGAGGACCATTCTCTTAGCTTTTTGTTATTTTGGCTGACTTTTATATTTTTTGTGGCATTTAGCTTTTTAAATCATACTGCACCACGTATAAAGGTGCACACCACTTCCTTCTTACAATGATAGAGTTACATAGGATTTGGCTTCTCCATGATGGGAGAGGATTGTCATAAACAGCGCACATTATTGCCCACGGTTAACTGTGAAACGTTCAGCCCATGCTAAGCCTTTTGCTTTTCCCGCCTCTCCTCTGATCTTTGTTCTTCCATAACCTGCCGGGCACCAGATGTTCATTCCTGTCCCTGCCCTAGTGGCCTTGGTGGCCAAATTTCTGCTTCCCCAATGGGCAATTCTAACTGACGAGGACGCAAATGGGTACAAGGTTTTTCTCCCCAGAAGGGTGCACTGTGCAGGCGGGCGTGCGGGGAGAGCAGGTCATCCAAGAAGCTCCTCGTTTCCTTGCAAGCTGATGGCCATGTTCAGGATGGTTGGAGCTGCTAGGAGCCTGGTTTGCAAAGCACCTTAGCATTCCTCAACTATGATTTACATGAGGTGAAGATCATCAGGATGATCTGGGTCTCAAAATCTTAGGCAGATGCAGGGTGTGGGCAATTTTTCCCTGAGTTAATTTGGTTTGGCTGGTTTAAGTCCTTACCAGCTTGGCTTTTCTTAGTCAGAAATCATTGTCTCCTCCGTAAGTTGATGGGCTACATGGTAAGCTAAAAAAAAATCCTGAACAAAAGGCAGATGCAATCAAATATAGGATTTTCTTACTAGATGTGCTATTTATGATAGAAACACAAGGGGATGTCTATACTCTGCCTGTCAATGGACGTGGGTTCGTTGGTCTGGAGGGGAGGAAGTGATTTTGAGTGCTGGCATGGGGTGAAGACAGCGCCGTGGGGACGCACCCTGGCTATGCTGATTGCCATCATGCGGCGCTGCTCAGGAAAGCAGGAAGGGCTCAACCCAACGCTGAAGAACGTACACACCTCCTCGATCCTTCCTGTGACTCTGGCGCAGGTCTCTAAATTGGGAGTAATCTTGCACAGCCCGTGGGCTCCCTCCGTGTGGTCCAACCAGGTGAGCTAAGGATGAAATGTGACGGCAAGTCCAGGGCTGTTAACTGTAATGGACATGCCATGTCAAGAGCAATAAACCAGCGGGGATGCACAGACCCGAGGGCTGCTTTTATGAACACATCCAGGGGCTTATCGAACAGTAATCACAGACACACTAACAGAGGGGACAAGACACAGCAGCCTGCGAGGCTTTCCGAGGCGGGAGCAGAAATCTGCCCCTTCTCCCCAACAGATTAGAGACCAGATATGCCTCCAGCATGGTGGGATGGATGTCAGAGACATTCCAGACACACCCCTTGTCTGGGAGGGGGGCAGCTAATGACTGAAGAGCACAATAAGATTTACAGCTACAAAATGACCACAGAACTAGGAAAAAAACTGATATATGAAGTGGGTAGAATTTATCGCACAGGGGAATTGGGAAGCTCCAGGGAAGTCCCCTAAATGAAATAAAATCCAAACAGCATCTTGTAGCCCCAGGGCCCCTGTGATGTCCCACGGGCTACATCCCTGACTGATCCCCTGCCTCTCCCCCACACGTCAGGCGGCAGCCACATCAGGGGCTTAGAGGTGCTCAAATTTCTCTTGCCTCAGGACCTTTGTGTCTTTTCTCTATTTTATGTTTAGCCTCCCCCCCCTTTTTTTTAAAGTGGAAGTATAGTTAATATACAGTGCTGTATGGGTTTCAGGTGTACAATACAGAGTCAACAACCCCGTGCATGACTCTGTGCACATCACCTGAGCGTGCTCTTCATCCCCTCACCTACTCAACCCATCCCCCAGTCCCGCACCAGCCTCTGCTCCCCACCTCCAAACCAGCACTTTGTTCTCTGAGTTTCCCTCTGTTGTTTTGTTGTCTTTTTGTTCCCCTGTTTTGTTTCTTAAATGCCTTCGTTCTTACAAGGGCTCCTTCCCTTTTATCTTGAAAATGTCATCTTCAACTTTCTGTCCCAAGGAAGGTATTCCCTGCACCCATCAAACTGCCACACCAGAGAACATATTGAATCTGTCATGATTTTATTCCCGCGTCTGCTTTTTGTCTGTTTTGTGGTGTTTTCTCCTCTTTGTGCAGCTAAGACAGCACGGCGCCTGGGACATAGTAGCTACTCAGTAAATATTTGGGGAGTGAATGAAACTGTCATTTCCACTTAGTTCCTCGTGTGTGGTATTACCATCCGAGATTCCTTCGGCTAGGGAAACATGATTTAAAAAGGCAGATAGCATGAGCCACTCTAAGTGCTTGATTGTGACTTGACTTGCTCAGACTTGCTTTCTACCAGAGACTAAGGGTCATTTCAACCAAAACTATCTGCAGGCATAACTATGCATCCTTAACATCTTTCCCTCTCTCTTCTCTCTTTCCACCTTCCTTAATTTTGGAGGGGGGCACATAGATAATGTATTACTCTTTTCATATTTGTTTTTTTTTTTGTTTGTTTGTTTTTAACAACCCTGAGATCAAGACCTGAGCTGAGATCTGGAGTCGGACGCTCAACGGACTGAGCCACCCAGGTGCCCCTCATATTTGTTTTTAACATTAAAATAAGTAATATGTTCTTACTCTGCAAAAGTGAGTTCTATTTATGTGATATGATGTAAATTACATCAAATTAGATATAAAATATAAAATAAAGATTCTCCTTTTTCTATTCCACCCCCACTTGCTGACCTCAGTTTTACTCTGCCCTCCAAAGAGAGGCAACTTCTGTTAATAGTTTGGAATATATACTTCCAAACAATTTTCTATCCATTTATGAGCTTCCTATTGTGTCCTTGTATTGCCATCTATTTATTGATTTCTGCCCTTTTCTTTGTTATCTCCTATTCTCTGTTTTCTCTGGGTTTACTCTCCTGTTCTTTGGTTGTCTTCTGAAGCTGAATGCTTAACTCATCAATTTCCTGCCTGTCTTCTTTCCTATGTGAGCATTTAAGGCTAAATTGCCCCTAAGTAGTACCTCAGCAGCATGTTACAGTTTTTGACATTTTCAAAATTATAGTCCAGTCCCAAGTATTTCACATTGACATTATGATTTCCTCTTTGAGAAATGAAATATTTACAAAATATTTTAAAATTCTGAAATGTTTTTGTTTGAGGTATTTTGTGATTCACTCCTAAATTAATTGCACTGTAGTTAGAGGATGCAAGTTGTGTTCTTGGACACCCTCGCTGTGTGTGAAATTTCGCATGTGTTTAAAAGGTCTTATGTTTGTCTCGTTCTGACGTTTCTGTGCTTCTTTTGTTTTTTTCTCCTGTCCTTTTTTGGATTGAATAAATGCTTTTCAAAAAATAGTCACTCTCTTTGTTCATTGTGCGATTTACATACAGAGAAATCTTAAGCGTTGCAGTTCAATTAGCTGGAACAAATCCAGACCCCTAAATCCTTTACTGAAAGATGGAATACTTCCACTATGCTGAACGTTTCTGCATGCCCCTTTATAGCCCGTCTGCCCTCCACCTGCAGCAGACCCTATACTCTCATTAACGTGACCTGTCTTGGAGCTCGTGAAAATATGGACTCTTCTGCATCTCACTACTCTGGTTCAGCACATTTTTGAGGTTCTCTGGGGTTACTGAGTGAAGTACTTTGTTCTTTTGAAAACACTGTAGAGTAGCATTCAATTGTATAAGTATGCCGCTATGTCTTTATGCAGTCTCTTCTGATGGATACGTGTGCCATCCCTGTTCTTCGCTGTTCAGAATAAAGCTGCCGTGGACATTCTTCCCTGGGTTTCTTTAGGGATATACATTTTTTGCTTCTCTTGGGTAAATGCCCTGTGGTGGGAACTTTCCGTTGATTGGGTGCCTCCGTGTTTAAGTTTGTAAGAAACTGCCAGACCCTTGGCAGGGTGGCGTTTCATACCCCGACAGCAATGTGGGACACTTTGGGTAGTTTCAGCCCCTTGTCGATATGTGAGGTGGTCCAACTGTTTAATTTAGCCATTCTTTGCTGTGTGGGGTAACTCAGGGCAGCTTTAATTTTCATCTCCCTGATGACCAAGAATACTGAGCATTTGCATATATGCATTCGCTGTTGAAACATCATTCTTTGTGAAGTGTGTACCTTTATTCTGCCTATATTTTTAATCGGCCCTAGGGAGCTGCGTTGTTGAGACACTGGATTTCTGTGCTTTCATTGAGAGAGGTTTTTGTTTTTTTTTTTTTAAAGATTTTATTTATTTATTTGACAGAGAGAGACACAGCGAGAGAGGGAACACAAGCAGGGGGAGTGGGAGAGGGAGAAGCAGGCTTCCCGCAGAGCAGAGAGCCCGATGCGGGGCTCGATCCCAGAACCCTGGGATCATGACCTGAGCCGAAGGCAGACGCTTAACGACTGAGCCACCCAGGCGCCCCGAGAGAGTTTTGTTTTGACAATAGTTCCTTCACGAATGGGTCCTTGATTATTTTTTTTAAGTATTTTTTTAAGATTTTATTTATTTATTTGTCAGAGAGAGAGAGGGAGCGAGAGAGAGCACAAGCAGGGGGAGTGGCAGAGGGAGAAGCAGGCTCCCCGTTGAGCAGGGACCCGATGCAGGGCTCGATCCTGGGACTCTGGGATCATGACGTTTAACTGACGGAGCCACCCAGGTACCCCAGGGTCCTTGATTCTTTAGAGGCTGGTTTCTATTTTGTTTTGCTTTGTTTCACTTGTTAAAGTGTGTCTGGAGTGGCCATTATATCAGAGCTGGTAGAGCCCTCCTCTGGCCTCGGCTGAATGCACTGGAGTTTGGGATGTCTGCACACTCTAGCTGGTTGGAACTTCTACTGAGCATCTGATCATAACATTTGAATATGCATCTTTCATAATATATGAATGAGGGAATCAGCACACTCAGAGTTACTTGTCAAATAAAATCGGGTTTATTGGGTGAGGGTGCAGACAGGGAGGCATCTGAGTCCATGATTCCTCTTCCTCCGACAACCAGAAAGTCAGTCTTGGGTCTGACGTGGCTGCCGGGAAGGACTCCCTGGAGAGGGGCCTGCATTCTCTCCAAAGGGGATTCCGATGGGTCAGGAAAGCACTCATGTGGTCACACAGTGACAACCTGCTCTGATTTCTCCATGCAGCCTCACTGAGAATAGTGGGGTCTCGATGTAGTTAGAATAGAGAAACCGTGATTAGGGTTGAGAAATCCTGTTAGAAGCCAAGGTGACTATTAACAGAGAGTTTTTGAATTGGATCGAGGGGATGCGGTTGGACAGTTCAGCTAGAAGAGGGTAGGGAATGATGTGGATGACTCCAAATGAACTTTCTGAACAACACTCTAGAGTGGGGGTCACCTCTTTGCATATTTGCTATTTTCATATTAAGCCATAATACACCTACGATAACATTTACAAATGCACAGGTCTGTGGTTTTAAGGATGCTCACAAGAAAAAACCTGTGCTCACCAGCCATCACTCCCCAGCTGTGTCCCCTCAGCCTCTGGTAGCTGCTCATCAGAGTTCTGCCTCCCGGCTTTGCCTGTCGGGGGGACTGCACATGAGTACAATGAGGCAGGATGTGGTCTTTGTACCTTCGGTTTCTTTCACTCAGGTTCATCCATGACGTAACACGTATCAGTACTGTATTCCTTTCTGTGGCTGAAGAATATTCCAGGATATATGCTCACTGGGTTTTGATGATCCATTTATCATTTGATGGACACTGGAGCTGTTTGCGCTCTTTGGCTACTATCGATAATGCTGCTATGAAGAGTCACTTAGAGTTTTTGTGTGGACATATCTTTTCAGTTCTTATGGATACACAATTAGGACCGCAATTGCTGGGTCATATAGTAACTATCTTTAACTTTTTGAGGAAACGCTAAATTGTTTTCCAAAGTGGTTACACTGTTTACATTCCCACCAGCAATGTATGAGGAATCTAATTTCTCCATATCTTCCCCAGCAATGTGATTGTCTGTTGTGCTTTGGGAATTCACTGCAGCTTTTGTTTGTTCTTCTAATGACTAATGATGGTGAGCATCTTCTCATGTGAACTGGACATTTGTATATCTTCTTTGGGGAAATGCCCATTGAAATATTTTGCCCATTTTTTAACTGGCTTATTTGTCTTTTTATTGTTGAGTTGTAAGAGCTCTTTACATATTCAGGATATGTCTTATATCCGATATGTGATTTCAACATTTTCTCCTATCATGTGGCTTGTATTTTCACTTGTTGATGGTTTCCTTTGAAGCACAACTGTTTAATATTGATAAATTCTGATTTATGTATCTATTCTTTTGTGATGTCTTTGTGTTATATCTAAAAAGTACTGTTTCTTTCGAGGTCACAGAGATGCTTTCTTCTAGGACTTTTGTACTTTGAGCACTTACAGTTAGGTCTATTACCCATTCTGAGTTTATTTTTGTGTATAGTGAAAGGCAGGGAGCCCAATTAATTCTTCTGCATGTGGATATCCAGTTGTTCCAGCACCATTCCCTAAAAAGACTACTCTCTTCTCAATGAATGATCTGGGCACCCTTTTTGAAAATGAATTCACCATAGATATAAGGATTTACTTCTGGACTCATAATTGTCTTCCATTGATCTGTATGCCTATCTTACACCAATACCACACTCTCGATCACTGTAGCTTTGTAGTAAGTTTTGAACTGAAGGATGAGTCCTCCACCTTTGTTGTTTTTCAAGATTGTTTTGGCTATTTTGTGTCCCTTGAAATATCATAATTTTAGGATCAGCTTTTCAATTTCTGCAAAAACAGGCAACAAGAATTTTGATAGGTGTTGCACTGAGACTGAAGACCAATTTAAAGTATATTATTATCTTAATAAGTCTTCCAATTCATGAACATAGACTGTTTTTCTATTTACTTGTGTCTTCTTTAATTTCTTTCAACAATGCTTTGTGGAAAGTATTTGTGTAGGTCTCGGTGTGTAAGTGTTGTACTTCTTTGGTTAAATCTATTCTGAAATATTTTATTCTTTTTGGTGCTATTGTAAATAATGTAATGTTTCCTTAATTTTATTTTCATATTGTCCATTGCCAGTGTACACGAATACAACTGATTTTTTATATCAAACTTGAATCCTGCAACCTTAAGGAACTCACTTATTAGCTTTAATGGTGTGTGTGTGTGTGTGTATGTGTGTGGATTTTATAGGATTTTTACAAAGAAAATCATGTCATCTGCCAATAGAGATAGTTTTACTTCCTTTCCAATATTGATCACTTTTCTTTCGTTTCCACCCTGTCTAAACCCCTAATACCATGTTAAACAGAAATGATGTCCGAGGACATTCTTGTCTTGTTACTGATCTTAAGGGGAAAACATTCAACCTCTCACTATTAAGCATGATGTTGACTGTGGGATTTTTGTCGATGGTCTTTTTCAGGTTGAGGGAGTTTCTTTGTGTTCTTAGTTTGTTGAGTATTTCCATTATGAAAGACTAGTGGGTCTTATCAAATGCTTTTTCTGTCCACTGAAATAATCTTTTTTAAACTTTATTAAGTAACTTTTTAAAACTTTATTAATGTAGAATAGTACCTAACCCACTGTCCTCCTTTTCATCCAAAATTATCCTCCATCCAACCTATACATATTGGAGATCCTCCAGGCTCATTTCTAAGCCCTTTTTGTATGTCACCTTTACACATTTACCTTTGATGATTTAATATTCAAAATATCTACTCACCAGCCCTTCCAAACTGATTTATATGTCAGCCCAAATGCTTTTTACAATCCAAACCCACGTACCTGGTGCCTGCCTGGGCTGGGCTCTGGGCATATTACAATGAACTTGTCCAAAGCCTCACTGTGGGTCCCCACTCTGCTCTCTACCTGCTCTTCCAACCAGCTTCGTTTTATGTGATTTCTCCCTCCACACAGTCTCTGATGCCACAAATCTGCGTGTCCGTTTTTGATGAAGATATCCATCTTCCTTACCATGCACATAAAAAAAAATCGATTATTTCTTTCTTTTTTTTTTTTTTAAAAATCGATTATTTCTAACTTTAAAAGGTTTCTTGAGTTCACTGCTCTCACTTTGGGCGGAGCGCCCACTTGTCTTTGGGCCACAGCTGCCCACTGGCCCTCTTGCAGCTCCCGGTCTGTGACAAGAGTCCTCCACCATCGGGACATTCCAACTTGCTCCTTCCTTCTCTGAAATACTTCCCTGCTTCCTCCAGTTTTTATTTTCATTTTGGTGGGGGGAGCATTTAAAAAGCTGTTTAATATATTGTAGCTATGGAAGAATGTGTGAAAGAATGTCGTTAAGCAAATACTCACAGCATCATTCATCAGTTTGAGAGCTGACACAGTGCCCGTCGCTGAGAGGTCCTGCTGTGCTGGCCTGGGGCACCCCCTCACTGCCTGTTAGGTGACAAGTCTCCTGACGTTAGTGTTAATCATGCCCTTGATTTCTTCAAATTTTCAACACACTTGTGTGCACACACACTGACATACCTCAAACCATAGACTGCCTGTTTTTGAGCTTTATGGAAATAGAATATACTACATATATTCTGTGACTTGCCTTTTTGATGCAACGTTTTGTTTTAGAGATACATCATATTCATGCATGTGGTCGCAGGTCATGTATTGTCATTAGTCTACTCTATTCTACTGCATGGTTATACTATAATTTATTTTCTCATTCTGCTATTAATGGATATGTATTGTTTCTTCCAGTTTTTTGTCTGTTTTGAACAATGCTGTTTATGAGCATTTTTGTGTATGTCTCCTAGGATTTATGTCCCAGCATGCAGAGTGAAATTGTCTCATCAAGAGAACTGAAAGCATATCAGCGCTGCTCGAGCATTTGGGGCGTGTGTGTGTGCACGTGTGTGCACGTGTGTGTGTGGTGATAACATGAAAGACGTGCAGGTTGTAGATCATAGAAGGTCTTGCAACCATTGTAAGGAGCTGGATTTTTAGCTTGAAGCCCACTGGCATTCATCCGTCTACACATAGAACTAGTGTTATGGCCACAGATAATCTCCTAGGGACAGGGTAGAGAGAGAGAAGGAAGCTGACCAGAAAGCAAACCTGGAATGTTAAAATCTAGGAGTCAGATGGGAACAGAAGGGCATATCCTCCGTGTCTCCCCTTTTCATGCCTTCACAGACTTCCCCGCACACCCCAAGTGTACTGACCCACAGCATGGAAGGGTTATTCTATATTTTCAAGCAGTTCTTCTCACTCTAAATACAATTATAAAAATAATATTAATTCCTACCCACACCTATCCAGAGATAAGGTAGGAATGAAAATCTGTCTTTAAAATGTACAATATATCTGGAGAAGAAGCCAAGAAAAACTTTAAGTTATTATCTCTGATTTGTAAACTGCTATTTTGACTTAAGATATTTAATGAGTATTTCTCACATCATTAATTAGGATTATAAAATTTCCTTTCGAATGCTATGTATATTTCAGTGCACAGAGAAACTCTCATCCACGTAACCCATTTTCCTATTGTTGAACAATTTTTACAAGTAATTTTATAAGGTTGTTTTCAGTTCTTAAAACAAAAATCTCATGATTCACTTCTTATAGATCTCTTGCTTTTTCTTGAAGAAAGATACCTAGAAGTGGAATTTCTAGTTTGTGGCTTATAAACCACCGACATTTATTCCCCGCAGCTCTGGAAGCTGGATGTCAAGGATCTAAGCACCTACAGATCTGCCATCTGGGGAGACCCCGCTTCCTGGTTCATAGATGATGTCTTCTCCTGTGTCCTCTCGTGGGGAAGGGGCAACACGCTCCCTGGGGTCTCTTTCATAAGGGCACTGATCCCATCACTAGGGCTCCCCCTCATGGCCTCATCATCCCCCACAGACCCTACCTCCTAAGACCTCGTACAGGGGATCAGGATTCAACTGTTGAATTTTGGGGGTATGCAGATATTCAGTCCACAGCGTTGCTCGTTCAGCAATATTTGCCACTTTCCCATTTGGGGGTGAGTCACTGTCATAGGTAATGGGGGAGACAAGAGTGCAAAATACACACTTGGAGTAGGGAGAAGTGAACGTTCACCTAAAAGCTTCATGAGTTAAGTTTGTAATTGCGGCCAAGTAGTGAGACGCATCATGAAGGAACATGCAGGTGGATACCGACTCTTCTGAAGAGCTGGCCCCTACTCCCCTGGCCTGTGGGCAGCCTGCAGCCTGGACTGTGGCTCAGGGGGGAGCACGGTGCATGTTCCACCGACCTGCTGGGTCAGGGGCCCCGTGGCCCCGGGGAAGACGGGGACAGGAGAGAATACCGCATGGGGGTAAGGACAGGGACTGGAGAAAGTACCCCTGAGAAAACTCCTCCTGCCCTTTTGGGTAATCTGTGGCATTTCTTCTGCTTCTTGTGCTTATTATGGATGTAAAAGAAAGACTGGAGAGTAAGTTTTTCTACAATAAAGATGGTATCCCACCTTCTTAGAAAATTCTAGGCTACAGTGGAAATTGGAAAGAATAAAAATGTGCTTTGAAAAATCCATATAATGGAAAGAATCCAGATCATGCATACACTGGAAATGATTTACAAATATGTGTTGGCCTTTTTGGAATTTTCATGGCGGCGTGGATGTTGTAAAAATAATTTAAAACATATTAGTATGCTTTCCTTTCCCCAGGGATGACATGTCATAGAGTTATTTTAAAAATTATTTTTCTAGGAGTAACTGGTATAAGTGGCTCTCCAAATATCTTGCTCAACTGTGTTTTGAGCTCCAATATAATTGTTACAAGGACACTTATAAGTTCAGACTATTTGTCCTGAATCCCTGTTTGAATGAAAAGTTTAATCAATGTGTTGCTTGAATTTTCTGTCCTGCCTATCACATCAATCCCAGAGGCAAAGTCGAAAAGAAACAAGTAAAATCTTACTAGCAAAGGCTATTTTTTAGTGCTAGAAGTAAAAAATAAATAAATAAATAAATAAATAAATAAGGACACAAGAATGAGTATCTGCCCAAACTTGGCAATAAAGTTTATCAGCAAGCGAGCCTCAGCAGAGAGCTGTCGTGAGGATCAATAACACTGGAGGTTTGCGATTTGCAAGCCACTGTCTGTCTAATGTGAAGAGCCATCTTTCTCCTTCTTCATTAGAAGGATAAATTAAAAGGTTCACAGGAATAACTCAGTTTGGCTTAATTTCAGTCCCTTCTCAGAAAATGTGAAGATTAATATGATATAGAAGTCAATATCTTTCAGCTATAGAGACTGGAATGCTCAGTACACTTCCTTCATCCTCTCTTTCCCTCAGCTGTCTGGACTCCATTCCCATAATTCTGAAGTCCCCACCTTGTTCCCATCACCATAGAAACACCTGCTTGGCATCAGTTTTGATCAGTTGCAGGCTCACCCCTCCGCGGCTTCTGCCAGCCCTGCTCCTCTGACTTCAGCTCCCTCTCGGTGGGGCCAAGCGGCTGAGGCGCGGAGGTGACGGACAAATCTCCCCCTTGTGGGTGGCTATCTGATGGGCCCCTTAGGGAGGGACACAGCACCCATGCTTTCTGCTTTCTCCTGTGAGCACATGCATTAGGGCCAGGGGCCATCCTCATTTTTGAAATACCTTACGTGAATTTGGCCAGCTTTAAATACCTTCCCTTCCTTCCTCCCTCCATCCTTCCTTTTTCTTTCCTTCCTTCCTTCCTTCCTTCCTTCCTTCCTTCCTTCCTTCCTTCCTTCCTTCCTTCCTTCCATCTCACTCCAGCACCTGGTACGATGATATGTCTCTGGAAATTATGGGATATTTCCAACAAGTCTGAAGTAGGTTCAAGTGGCACACAAATATTAAAAGAGAAAGAGGCAATGGCCACATCCAGTTGTTCAATTGATTAGGTCATTTCAGCCGCCGTAACGATTGATGAGGGTTCTGTCTGGATTGATTCTGCTGTAGCAAATGGCATTGATCATGAAGAGAGCACCAGAGATTAGATCCCCATGTCACCGTGCAAAATGCAGTAGCGAGGCGTCAGCTCTGCTAACCTGACCATCTGCTGTTCTCGCTGTTTCTCTCCACGTCCCTGTGCTCCCTTCTCTTTGGGGGATAACCTCTTTTCAGTGTTTGCTCTAAAACGCTTCTACACTCAGCCTCATCTCTCTTACCAAATATGTCTCAAGTTTTCAGACCACTTTCAGCCAATTTGAGTTAGTGACGAAGCAATGAAGAGATACGACAAACAAGTTTAACACTCATGCCGAGGGAGGGAACAAAATAGAGGTGACAAAATACGAATACAGTAAAGAAAATTCATAGAAAAAAAAAAAAACTCATGGGGATTGTTAGGTAGCATATTCTTTTATACAAAATATCTCATTTTCTGAAAAACTATGGTTCTTCCACTAAAAGGAACGAATGGAATTTATTTGTATCAGTTTGATCTGATGGCATCTAACCAAACAATGTAAATACAAGGATGCGTCATATTCACCGAGGAAGAAGGCAGGGACGTGATTGTTTTCAGTCCAGTTTGGAGATAAATTCTGCTTAGCTATTTGGATTGATCGTGCAGTTGCCCACACTGGTGAGCGTAGCCAAGCCATCAGCTCTGCCTAGCGTGTTCCTCTCAACCAGATATGTTCTAATTTGATCAGACTTTCCAAGGAGTAAGTGGTGTTAAAGACGATGGATTGCTTCTTTCCTTCTGTGTGGTTGAACATCAGAGCTCAAAGGGTGGAGGGTATGGCCGCCTCGGGGGAAGTATTTATATCTCATTATAGCTCTATCCACATGCAAACTAACCACAACCACCACCACCATGCCAAAAACTCCTCAAAATTCCACTTTTCCTTTTTTTAATTGCTGGTATCAATTCTTAATTTTTAGACTGGGTGGGACATTGCTAAGAATTTACAACTAAAACTCTTTGGTTGCATTACAAATTAGGTATCTTTTCCTGTAAGCCCACACTTCTCTTTTTCTTTTTTTTTTTTAAAAGATTTTATTTATTTATTTATTTGAAAGAGAGAGAGAGAGAAACAGCATGAGCGGGGATAGGGTCAGAGGGAGAAGCAGGCTCTCCGAGAGCCGGGAGCCCGATGCGGGACTCGATCCCAGGACTCCGGGATCATGACCTGAGCCGAAGGCAGTCGCTTAACCAACTGAGCCACCCAGGCGCCCAAGCCCACACTTTTCAAGATAGATTTAGATTTTGTTCCAATTTGGATCTGTTTGTGTGACTTCATAAACAAGGCTCCCATGTTTTCATTTATGCCCAAATGTCTTTCCAACCAGACTGCCTAAAATTTCATCAGTGTCACCACAATGTATATAGTGGATAGAGATCAAGATGCAAATATTATTCAAGAGGAAAGAATCCATTTACTAGTAATGTGAGCCTTGATTCATTTATCAGATTAGATATTAGTGAGCAGAACCCAAAGGAATGGAAAACCTTTTCTTTGCTCCTGCTCCAAGAAGGAAGGGCGGAGGGCAGTGTGAAGGTACTGAGAGCCTGCAGTAGAGAGGAAGGACGGATGAGGTGTGTGTGTACGTGTGTGTGTGCATGTGTGCGTGTGTGTGTGCATGTGTCCGTGCCTGTGTGCGCGGATGCGTGCATATGCATGGGTGCACATGCGTGTACGTGTGCGCATGCATGCATGATGCCGGTGTGTGCGTGTGTGCGTGCATGTGTGCGGGCCTGTGTGCGCAGATGCGTGCATATGCATGTGTGTACATGCGTGTATGTGTGTGCATGCATGCATGATGCCTGTGTGCACGGATGCGTGTGTATGCATGTGTGCACATGTGTGTACATGTGTGCATGCATGCATGATGCCCGTGTGTGAGGTGTGTGTGCGTGCCTGTGTGCACGGATGCGTGCATATGCATGTGTGCACATGCGTGTACGGGTGTGCATGCATGCATGATGCCTGTGTGTGAGGTGTGTGTGCATGCATGTGTGCACATGTGTGTACATGTGTGCATGCATGCATGCATGATGCCTGTGTGTGAGGTGTGTGTGCGTGCATGTGTGCATGTCAGTGTGCGCAGATGCATGTGCATGCATGTGTGCACATGCGTGTACGTGTGCGCATGCATGCATGATGCCTCTGTGTGTGTGTGTGAACACAGGTGCGCTGCCACAGAATCCAGATCCCCCAGGTGTCCATTTTTCTTAAGCATCAGCCTTCCCTGTTTCTCCCTCTCCCCAGGTGTCCGTGGGGTGTAAGGATGGGTTCTGATTTTAGTAGCCTGAGGTATGTTACAACTGTCATCCCTTCATTCAGGCCCTGCTTGGAGCAGGCACTTTTCCAATGGTCCTGATGTTCTCCTTCCTTTCCAGAGATATGAATTTAACCTGATTTCTTCTGTGTCCCCAAAGGGAAACCAGTACCTGTGACAAAATCCTCTCAATATCTCGAGGGGAGCTACATACCCTGGTCAAGCCTTCCACACCTCGAACGACAGGTGTAGCTCAACGAGGCTCTCGTGGAGTGACCCAGTGAACTGATTCCGGGAGCAATCAGTCACAAAACCAATTTAGAGGTTGCAAAACAAATCCATCTGGGGGCTTCCTGCTGATGACTTGCCAGGTGATGCTATACACTGACCATATAGGATTATTCATAGCTTGCTCTTTTAATGGAAATTGATGGATACATTCTCTTGAGGCTTTCTGGTAATTCTATTGCTTCCCCAGCCCATTTGGCTGAATAGGTGCTAAATGAAAAGGCTGATGTTTGCAGCAAATGCTACAAACTGAATTTCAAACACCTAATAAGAGACTGAAAATTACCTCAAGCTTTCAGATGTCACATACTGTAAAAATACAGATTAGTTTGCAAACGCAGCCCAACCATCATTAACACTATGATTTGTTCAAATAATCAGGCTCTCCTCTATGGGGTCTACTGAAGGAGATGGTTATGAACGATTGCTCACTAATCATTATGTGACAACTACTTCTGTGGCATCGATCTGCTCCGTCTTGTCTCTTCTGTGGGCACTGCTGACATCCCCTGAAAGGTGGTACCCCCCCAGAGAAAGTTGTTCCCCGAGCTCCAACTGTTGCCAACCTCTGTTCTGAGCTCATCTGTACACAGCCAGGCTTCACTTTAAATCAGAGAAGCGGGGAAAAATAAAACTGGATGGCTTTCAGTTCCAATCACATCTTGTTTTACTTCACTCCAGCCAATGCGTTTTCGGGAAATAATGGATTTTTATCTGTGAAAGTAGAAAAGCAGGTTTAAGATTCTCAAATTTAAAAATGTTCTTCTGCTGCATTTACGTGGGAAATGGAAGGCTCTCTTGATGGAAAGAGGAACATTTCATTTTATTCTAATGTGAAAGAGTTCTTTCACGATAGAGAACCCGGTTAGTTTTAATCCTAAGAAAAACAAGGCGCTTGCTCTGCGTGGGGGCTTTGCAGAGAGGTTGGCTCTGTGTCCCTAAGGTGCCCTTTGGAGGGATGGTGGTCACTGCTGCTTCGCTCCCCTGGGGAGCAGTCAGGGCGTGGGTGGGACACAGCCCAGAACTTGCTGGAGGCCTCACAGCGCTCCTGAGTCCCCCTGAGAACACCACGCTCCTTAGCTCTCACTGGGATTCTCCTGCTATGACCCCAAGCTTTTTTTATGACTATTTTCTTCAGAGTAGTTTTAGGTTCATAACGAAATAGAAGGGAAGGTACAGAGATTCCCCAATACTCCCTGCCCCCACCCTGTATGCACAGTGTCCCCACTGTCAGCATCCCCACCTGATGGTGTGTTCGTTATGGTCGATGAACCCACACTGACACCCCACCATCGCCCACCAACACCACCCATGTCATCTCCAGCCGCAAATTCGTACTCATTCTTTGGGTGGCTGGAATAGATTGTCATGATGGATACGAAGATGGAATATTTCCTGAGATTTTCCACGTTGGGGAGTCAGATTCTGTTTCTTTCATTGAAGAACACAGGTAGATTCGATTATAAAATGCCCCGGTCTCAAACTGGTCCCTCTGATGTGCATTTACACCACTTTGTTGCTTTCGTGTATTTACTGTTGCAAAGGAAGTTTACATTGGTCTGATTTTACTCCTTTCATAAAAAACAAAACAACAGAACAAAACTTGATTTTCTCTAAGTAACCTTCTGGGATTTTTCACACACACACACACACACACACACACACGATTTCCAATATGCATTCATCAAGCTAAGTAGTTTTTTCTCTGGTTCCTATGGCAGGTTGTTTTCATGGCTCTGCTGTCCCTAGTCTTCAGCACCGTATTTATTGTTCTTTGCCTGTGTGTTGGGGCTTTCTGTTTACTGCCTTTATTAAAAGGAGAGAAAAGGAGAGATCACCCAGTGCTTTGGCTGAGAGGAAGTGATGGGCCCTTAGCAACCCTTCCCCCAGACATGGTCCCATGTCGAGCTCCCCTCAGGGTCCAAATGGGTAGCGAGTCGATTTGCGTCTCCATCACAGCAAAATCCCCTTTTCTTACAGACCCTCTTCTGCTGTGGGACTACAGTGGGAGCTCACTGCTTGCAAATTTTTGGTGCTGACCATCTGGATCTGCGCTCACTGTAACCCGTCCCAAGGTCCGGAGTGCGAATTGCATTTCCCTCCAAATATGGTGAGACCGACTCACAAGCCATGCCCTGTGCGTGCTTTCGTGTTGCTTGCTTGTTATATACCTCTGGTGATGCTGCCATCAATGAAGGGCCACTGGGTGTCACGTTGCCCATCGAACTTTGACCTGGTATCAGTTAGTCTGCACTGATAAACATTGCCATAGCCATTACCTAAATAAGAGTTTGAAAAACGGATTTCCTAGACTGATACTTCTTCCGCATTTATTAGCTGTGATCTTTCGAGAGGAGCAGGCTCCGAGACTAAACTGGATGTGCAGGAGATCAATTGGGACACATGCCTATGAATGAAAGATGGGGAGAGCTCGGCGTGAAAAGCAGCACTGGGGAGGTGCTGAGGACGGTCGGGCCACGGGGATGCTGAGGGCCTGGAGCCGGGGCTGGCCGCGGACGCGTCTCCCAGGAATGGGCTGTTGCTCTGGGTCCTGGGACAGGGTGACGGATTTCAGAGAGCAGCGGCTGGGGCCCAGGACCTCCGCCACCCCTCCCCCCCCGCCCCCCAGGGGTGAGAGCTGCGTTTGGGGCCAGCACTTTGAGTTCAAAGAGGTGGCCCTGTAGTCCGTTCACAGAGGTATCTTCCCATCGTTATGGTAATGTGTGCTGCCTGAGCGACCTCCAAGACCGGCCTCTGCTGTTGTTTGCTGGTTTCTATGTTTTGTAGGATTATGAACTCAAGGCATTGAATATGTTGGGAGTGTTTTGGTCACTGTGGTCCCTGTGTTCTTGAAGGGTGAACTTCTCCATCTTTGCCCAGTCGAGACCCCTCCCAGCTGATTTCTGCCCTTCTGACAAGGCCTGGGCGATCTTTGGTAAAGTTCTTGCTCCCCTCCCTCCCCCCCCCCCGTTTTATTGAGATATAATTGACATATAAAATTATATTAATTTATTTTTTAAAGACTTTATTTATTTGACAGAGAGAGACATAGCGAGAGAGAGAACACAAGCAGGGTGAGTGGGAGAGGGAGAAACAGGCTTCCTGCAGAGCAGGGAGCCCAATGGGGGGCTCGATCCCAGGACCCTGGGATCATGACCTGAGCAGAAGGCAGACACTTAACAACTGAGCCACCCAGGTGTCCTAAAATTATATTAATTTAAAGCATGCAGCTCAAGTACTGGACATGTGCATACACCATGGATGGTCATCACGCTGAGTCTAGTTAACATCCACTGCCTCACACAGTTACACGGTTTGCTTTTTCTTATGATGAGAATTCTTAAGACCCATTCTCTTAGCAACTTTCAAATTCCCCATACAGTCTTATTAACTACAGTCACCGTGCTGGATGTGCCATCCCAGGACTCACTTGTCTTAAACCTGGAGGTTAGTCCTCCAACCCCCTTCACCATGTCACCCACCCCACCCCCGCCTCTGGCACCCCCCCCCCGCCAGCTGCTCTCTGATCTGCGAGCGTAGACCTTTCAGATGCACACATAAGTGAGATCACAGCCTGTTTGTCCTCTACAAGCTCTAGCTTTCCACGTGAGAAAGTGCACTCGCCTCCGCTCATCCCAGACCTGCCATCACCCGCTTCACCAACGCGCTGCACTCCAGTCCCTTCACCGTGGGGTGGAGGAGAGCGTGCGTGCACCCTCTGTGGGGTGGAGGAGAGCGTGCGTGCATCGTCAGTGGGTGGAGGAGAGCGCGCGTGCATCGTCAGTGGGTGGAGGAGAGCGCGCGTGCATTGTCAGTGGGTGGAGGAGAGCGTGCGTGCACCTGCCGCCCCCTGGGCAGCAGGGATGCTCGAGCTGGAGCCGTCACCCCCCGCCGTCAGAGCAGGGAATGCGGGCTCCGTCCGAGTTCATGGAGATGCAACCAGTTCAAACCAAACATGAAAAAGCTTTTACCTATTTTCTGTGCCTTCCTCCCATTGTAACTTCTATTCCCTGTGAACACAAGTCTTTCCTCGTAAAGGCACGAACAGAATCACTCATTTGTTTCTCCTAAGAGTTTTTCAATGGCGCTCGGAGCAGTCTCAGAATAACGTCACTAACCAGGTCCTGAAAGCACTTCACAATGTCTTTGCGGTTCTTTTGTGCTTTTATCACGTTGGGGACAGCGGTCGATGGCAGTGGACGGAAACCTCTTGTGGTGAAGCCCCTCGCTTGGAATGCATTGGCTCATGGGCTTCAGTTTGTGTTTCGTTTTTAAAGGTATTGCTTGGGTATGTTCTCCCCCAATTTGATTTCATTTGATTTTAAATATTATGCAACATTTTTACACGTTTCCATCCTTAAAATTATAAAACAAGACATGTTACAGACAAATCTCCTTTCCCTCCCTGTCCCCACCTCTTCCCTCCCTCTCCCTTTTATTGTTTCTTTTGCGAAGCACTTTAAATGTTTTGTGGTGAATAGCCAGGGCTGAGTGGGTCACGGCGAGGGCCAGCTGCCGTGTCCCTGCGGACCCCACACAGGCCGTCCAGAGCACGCCCCGCTCCGCTGTCACCCACAGACGCCCGAACCGCCCCGGATCTGTGGCACGGGGCCCTGGCATGCCGGACACATCCGATTCCACACTCTTTCTTATCACCATAATCCAATACTGCCTCCTTCACTTCAGATGCAAGCCTACATGATTTCTGTGACAAGTAATGAGAGGGTGAACATTTCTTGTAACATTCTACTTCATATATATTTGATATGTAGAAATAGAGAGTGGAAATTGCTCTGAACTAAGTTCAGTCCTGAAAATTGGTCATTTTTGACAGTTGAGTTAACTTCCGCTCACCACTTGGGCTAATAAATCCTCCTCAGCGCCTGACAGACAGGTGAGTGCGGCCGTGTGCGCCTAAGAGCTGCTGGTAATTGGGTTCCCACCTGCGGTAAGTCCCTTCTCTCCTGCAGGCTAAGAAGAGAGAATACGTGATACGGTTCTTCCCTTTTTTTTCCGTGCGGGGCAAGGTGACCTCCTTTTATGACATGATCTCCAAATTAATTTCATAGTCAGATGACAGAGGCACAGAGCTTTTCATCTCTAGCCCTCTGTCCGGTTTTTCTTTCTTATCCTCCGTTTTCCTTCTCAAAGTGAAGACCATACCCAGAAATGTATGTTTGTAATTAGTAAAGCGATTTGTCTGCAACATGTTCTCAACCCTCTCATTTTATGGCTGAGGAGACCTGGTCCCAGATTCTTCCTCTGTAGATGAATCCACTTGGATTTCTTAAAGTGAATCAAAATGAAAATGGTTCTGGAATGAAGATGTTAGTCCTGATCATGCATGCAGCTCTCTCTGCGGGCTGTGGACCCTTCCTTCCCTCTCCTGTCTTCCGGACAGCCCTCGACCCCCCAGTGTGCCCAGCACAGTGACCCGGGGACAGGTGCACAGTGCGCCTTGGGTCCTACATTGGCACGGTTATTCACGTACTGATTTTGTCTTTATAGCCAGTCCCCCAGCCATGCTTACGACCTCTCTCTACTGTATTTGAGACAATGGACCTGCGTTACTTAGACCTGCTTTTCCTTGGGGACTCATCGCCTACCTTATTTTCCACTTCCCCATTTTATTTTGGTTTGTCTTTCACAGTATCTCTACAGAGACCCCCTGTCGTCCCCGTCTGGTTATCCCATGCTAAGCACTACTGATGGATACTGACGATGTCCATTGTCCTGTCCTCACTTTGTGGGTGGTGGCTGTAACAAGGGGAGGGTTGATGATCGAATCCTGTGTGGCAACGACATTTCAGAGAGGGTGAACTGAGGAAAGCCCACAGAGGACATAGATCGCAGTTGGCCATTGGGCACAGGCTGGATGGGGATTTGGGGTGATCCCAAGGACCCAGTCTCCATGGGAACGCAGGGTCACCGCACTCTGCTGGCGAGCACCTCCCGCCGTCCACGTATTAGTCTTAATTTCACATCTTTACCTAGGAGCCAACCCTCCATCTTGAAACAGCTTCCTTGAAGTCTATAATGGCACTGAAACGAGGCTGACCATTTTCCCACTATTTGGGTTGTGAAAATGGACTTCCTCATTACGGGTCAGTGTTTTTCCTTCACTGTGTGCTGATGCTGTCTGAAGAGCTGGTTAGCCGAAGACACAAACGCAAACGTGAACATGCTTGCCGTGAAGCTGTCTGTGAGTGCTCATGCAAGAATTCTTTAAAATGCCCAGGTCCATGTTTAATTATCAGTTCAAGAAGAGCTACATGGACTCCACATACTTTATCCTGTAGTCATACTTCTCATGACTTTAAGGGACCTAGTGTGTTTTATGCAACTAATAACTATACTTCGAAATACTGGTCTTTCAGATAAAATAAATAGGTTGAATCAAGTCTTATGTTATCGCTGTCACTTTTATTTGAAAATTGAAAAATATCTCCCTTATTCTAATCATTGCCACTTGGGTAACGGGCTTAGATTTTTTAAGTGAAGTCTTGGAAAAAATATGATTGAAGCTCATAGTAATTAAAGATGTGAGGGACAGCACACTGGATTCTTGGTCGAAGAGCGACGTCTTCAAGGCTGAAGGCTGCCAAATAAACAGCTGTTTGATTAAAGTTGGCATTTAACATCTCGGACTCTCATTTTTTCTCTTATGAAATAAAAAGGGCAAATTGGTGGTATTTAAGACCCTTTCTAGCTTCTTGCTATATTTCTAGGAAAATAAACAATAATGTGGTCTGACTTTATATGACTAGCTCACTAAACTGGGGTTGCTAATCTTAGAGTCACCTTATTAAGTGTGGAAGATGTGAATTTAAAGTCCTCCCCCCAACGATAGCCCTATTTTTCCAAGGTGAGTAACAGCCTTTGGAACTCATGATTTCCACATGGGATCATATTTCCCCCTCTTTCCTGGGGTACCTGCTAAGGTGATAATAAAGAACAAGAAAAGCTCAAATGCATAAAGACAAACAGTGCAAGCCGTGAGATTTAGTGGGGACCTGATGGAGGGGAGGTCCCTGTACCCACAAACTATGGGGTGGGAATGTCAGAGCGAACAGAAGCACTTCACCAACGCACCTGCAGTCGTCCGGGGAGGTGTGTGCTGAGTGACCGCAGACCGGTGTGTACGTGATGGGTACGCACGTACCCCTCCCTATCCTGATTCTGGAACCTCAGCAGCCAACCAAATATTCCTGGAGCAGGAGATTGCAGAGATTCATCTCTGGACTAGAGTCTAGAGGGACTGGGAAGCACCAGGGAAACTCCAGGAGCTACCTGTGAGGTAGCTCCGAGTCCGTTCACATGCATCAACCTCACTGCGAATCCCAGAAATCAACAACCAGCATCCACCTACTCAGAACTTCAGTCAACGTTTAGGACTTAACCCTTGGTAGTGAGCTGACTGCGATGATAACCAGACATGAAAAGAGAGTTTGTGAACATGAAAGACAAAAATTGAATTAAACCGAGAAAAAAACGCCGCAGGAAACAGAGACAATAGAGAAGAGAACTCTATGATTTTTACGTTTTGTCCCTCACTCCTGCAAACAGTGCCCACAGGTCCTAAGTGTCTGGATGCACCGAAGGCTCTCTTACCGCCATTGCTCATTCTTACTTTTCTCTGCTTATCAGAATGTTTTAATGTTTTAACCACCATGAGTTTAGGAGAGCAAAGATAGGTCTTGATATAATATTTTTAAGTACCTTTACTTTGAGCAATATTGGTCAAGTGGGGCTTTCTTTCTAAGCTGCACTGTTCGTTGGATGCTGAATCGTAAAAAAGCACAGATGCTCGGCATGCAAAAATTGGCTCCAGCCGTCGAGGTGTTCCACAAACTATTCTAGAAGTCTCACGCTGGGGCAGGACAGAGAGGAAAGAGAGGCGGAGGATGAGGATGTAGGGAAGAAGTGAGGAGCTGGGATTGAAGCGAGGGAAGGAGAGGGGAGCCCGGAGTTATTCAGAGGCCGTGATCTTGACAGCTTTGCCATCCCTGCACTCCACTGGGAGCTCCCCGGCCGCGACTGTGGCACAGAAAGGGAGGGGCGCTGTGGGGAGAGGGACAAGACTCACATTTGGTTGGGGCAGGGCTCTGCTCCACTTTGCCAAAAACCCATCCAGTGTGTCTGTGTTGAGGAGCGATAACGTCAGTTTCAGTGACTTCCCAGGGTCTGGTGGCTTCAACGCCAAGGTGACCGTAGTTCACCGTGATGGTGGGGGTGGTCCCAAAGGCAGTTTGACACCAAAGACACCTCATAAACATTTGAAATTGTAAGTGTGTCATCTGGAACTTTTGTTTTACAGGCTTTAAATTTCCAAGCTCACGTGTCTTTCCTGTCAGACCCGTGCGGGGAGGAGTCCACATGCTGATTTCTACACCCTCTGGAAGTGTGTTTCTGGAAACTCAGTGAACTGTATTTGGTTTGCTGCTGTAACCAAATGACCATAGACCTAGTGTCTTAAAACAGATGACTGTATTATCTTACAGTTCTGTGGGTCAGGAGTCCAACAGGAGTCTCACTGGATTAAAATCGAGGTGCCTGTAGGGCAGGTTCCTTCTGGACGACCTCGAGAGAGTCTGTTTCCTGGCCCTTCCAGCTTCGAGAGGCTCATGGTCCCTTCCTCTGTCTTTGAGACCAGCAACCACAGATGTAGAACTCACACTTCCTCTCTGCCCCCATCCAGTTTTAAGAACCCTTGTGACGACACTGGTGCTCCTGGATAATCCAGCACATTTATACAAATTTAGTGGGTTAGCAGCCTTGATTCCATCTGAGTGTTCATTCCTCATCACCATGGACCCTAATGTATTCCCAGGTTCTGGAGCTTAGGACATGGAGGGAGGTCGTTGGTCTACCTGCCACACGAACAAATGTTATTCAGGTTGTTGCCACCTCGGAGATTCCCTAAACCGCTCTTGTTTTCTAGACACTGCTGTGTTCACAACCCCGACCAGCCACTGCCCCCTGACTCAGGGGGTGCATCCCTGGCGTCCCCCTTGGGTGTGCACACCTGTTTCCCCCGGACACCCTGTGTCACAGCTCACAGGTTGCAGTCAGCATCCACACAGTCCCCCGCTAGCCCCGCTATTTGGGACAGTGCTTATGATGCTCCTTATCATGTTTGACCTTCTGTCTACCTCCAATTACCTGCTAGTTGTTACCTCACATTTCCTTCATGGGTTCTCAGCCAAACCTGTATTTAATAGCCAACATGATCCTGTTTTTTTTTTCTGTTTGGAGAGAAATTCAGCATTATCATCTGCATACCTCATGCATTAAAATAAAATTATATGAGCAAAATCTGTACCAGCTGGGGTTCTCTGGAGAAACAGCACCAATAAGATATATAGAGAGATGGGTGGAAAGAGATTTTTATGAGGGGTGGCTCGTGCCATCACGGAGGCTGAAACATGCTACTTGTTTCTGTCTGCGAGTGGAAGGCTCTGGGAAGCGGGTCATGTGGTTCTGGCCCAAACCCGAAGGCCTGAGGACTGGGGGGCCCGTGGTGGAAGTCCCAGTCCCTGTCTGAAGTCCAGGGGCGTGGGTGTCCAGGGGCAGGAGAAGATGAACGTCCTAGCTCAGACAGAGCACAAACCTGCCCTTCCTCTGCCATTTTGTTCTACTCAGGCCGTCTGTGGCTTCCCGCGTGTTCGTGGCTAATGCTCTGACACGGAAGTGTGCGTGGGGGGTATTCCATACAAACGCATCTGTATGATGCACACAGGTGCACACGCACGTACGTGGAGTACACGCACACGTACTGTCCTCATAAATCCTTAAAATCTTCTCAGGAACATGCTCACAGACAAGTTACAACTAATTTTAAATTAATTTTTCATTTAAATTGTGACTAAATTAATTAATAAGGCAAAGGGCAGCGTTAAATGATTGTATCTGAAGACCCTTCAAAAGGAAATTCAGAGGAACGTATTCTCCAAAAAAGAAAATCTCTCCAGCCCATGCAGTCTCTTCTCTGTTGGGAGAGCGACCCCTCCATGTGGCGGGTCGCCCCTCTTAACCTCCGTGTGTTGCATAGCAACCACGGGTGGTGCAGGAAGATTCCCGACGTGCCAAGTGCC
>NC_138373.1:38263377-38354505 GCF_054177405.1 Leptonychotes weddellii | reverse complement strand
TGCTCGGGTGAGGCCTACCCACACTGGGTGGGGGGCATCTGTTTCACCGAATCCACCAATGCAAATGTTGATTTCACCCATAGTGCCCTTGTAGACACACCCGGAGGACTGTTTGACCAAATATGCATACATTGACAAACCAGTCAAGTTGACACAAAGTTAACCCCAACATGGATGCTTTCCCTGCCTTGGTTAGCCCCCCCATGTGCCCCCAGCCTCAGGAAAGACATCCTTCTTCTCTCTCAAGGTCACTATCAGGGCAGAATGAAATAGCACGTGTAATGGACTACAAAGGCCTGTGTCTCACAAACCCTCAGAAGGCCCCCTTTCCTCCCCCCGTCGCCCCTGTCGCTAGGATGCCTTCCTCGAGAGCCCAGCCCTCTCTGCCATACCCACACTCCTCATCTCAACTTCCGCTCACAACCTATCAAGTACACACTGCTGTCCTCTGTGTCCCACGGCCCTGTAGCTCCGTTTTCTGGGATCGGGGGCTGTATTTTACAGTGAGCGGACAGTCGTGTCCTGAGGCTTCCCATGGCTTCTCTGGATGGTGAATTAATGTCACTCTGTCCTGAGGGATCCAGTTCCCCATTAGTTCTCCCTCCTGTTTGCTTCTTACAGGCCTCTGTGGTTGACGTCGTGCTCCCTGGAGTGAGGACCCAGTCTGAGTGGTCTTGGGATACATGCTGCCCATGCAGGATGCTGGGGAGGGACGCCAAAACCGGGAGATGGCACCTGCTTGCACCCGCGCCATTCCCACCACAACCCAGAGCAGACTGGGGGCGGAGGCAGTGGCCACAGGTGGCAGAGAACCCAGAGAATCGGGGCCATCATAACCAAAAGTCTGCAAAAGTTGTTTTTGGACTCTGGAAGCCATCTCACAGCCCGTTTGCCGACACAAGAGAACCGTCAGGAAAGCTGATGAGTGGGCAGGTCCCAAAGGGCGTTCACAACAGGACTACAGCAGGAAAATGTTCCTTTTTCTCTAATATACGACAAGGTAGGAGCTCTCAGCCAGAAGACCCCCCGGAAGGGGCAGAGAGAAAGGATAATAGGACCATAGAATAGTGGGAAAGAGGATTCACAGGGATTTTAAGAAGCAGAAAGAGTGAAATGGTAAACAAGACGTATTCTTGGGCAGAAGAGAGAGGCATGGACCTGTGCTGTCCGCGAGTGGGCACCCGCCCCCAGGGTGGTACGTGCCGCCGTGGGGACGCTGGGCTCAGTCCCCGGCCCACCCTCCTCTGGGCCTATCTGCACATTTGCATTAATCATACACGCATGGCACCTCCTGTTTAATCACTTGGCAATTATCCGGTTTACCTCTTCTGTTTTCATCTCTGAAACAAGATTTGCCTCATCAGATCTTAAAATTGCATTTGACATGGTAACCAATAGTTGAATTATTTGTTCCCTACAAATGTCATTATTTACCATGTAATTTCCAGGAAGACATAGCTTCCAAGTGTTCATATAGGATTTACTGTGCAATTATCAGCAGCCTCCCTCACAGCGGCGGTGGCCAGCAAGGGCGGGGGGATGCCGAGCGGCCCCATCTGGGACGGAGCGTTGTGTTGGGGGTGCCTTCCTGAGGGCGACCATGGTGCTGTAGGAACATTGGGGACCCCACTTAATGTCTCTTCATCCAGAACATATAGTAATGAGAAAGAAGGTTGTGGCAAATAATGACAACAGAGAAGGGATAGGAAAGATGCAGATGTGACCCTGTTTGTGCAGTGCTCCCCCAGCTCAGAGGGGAGAGAAGGTCTGGTCCCCATAAGGGCAGGGAAATAGGGAGCACATCCCAGATCCTCTGTCAGGAGTGCGGGATGGGGGGGCCTGGACCACGCAAGAGGCATGCCTGCGGGATGCTGAGAAAGGCCCCAGGGGCCGTTTGCTCTGAGTCTGGACGTTTCTCTCCGATGGGGGCAGTCTGGGTTTGGGGAACTCATCCTGAAGAAGAATACCAAGCTTGTAGCTTCACAAGCACACCTAAGGGCTTAGATTTTCACCTGTGAGAAATAAGCCAGGCAGTGATCGTCACTGAAACCCCTGGCCCCAGGGGCTGTTACCTACCCCGTGACCATGGACCACTGCCCTGGTCCTTGAGCTCGGGTTACTGTTCTCCTGCATCCAACCGCAGGGATGCCCCGTGGGCGTGTCCACATGTGTGTCCCCCCAGGAAGCCGTCTCAAGCCCTCGGGCCAGCATCCCAGATACCTGGGTTCCTGACCTGGCTGCACCGTTGCCTCCTTCCCTTGACCCGTCTCCCTGAGCTTTCTCTTTTTGATTTTTAAAATGAAAAGGACAGTTCTGTGTTGTGGTCAAGGAGGGAATTAGCTACAAAGTGCTGATGGCCGGGTCCAATGTTAACTTATTCGGTGGGCAGTATTTTTAATGAAGACTCACAAGATTCCTGGCATGGCACAGGAAAAGCTGATGCTGGGCGTCCACTGGCCTGGATGCTCCTGTTTTAGTCCTTCTAGCCGAGCTCTGGCACAGCTTGCAAACATCTGCTGGGTAAGGGGTTTTCCATCCTGAATCCAGATACTTCTCCGGCTCCCCTGTCTAGCTGCTAACCCCGAGCCCCGCCGTTTCTTACCTGGTCCACACGACAAGCCCAGCTGATCTCCCAGCCTCCCATCCATCGCACCCCAACCTCCCCCACTCCTGTTGCTAGCCGCGTGTTTCCAAAACATAAGCTCACTCGTGCTGACACTGAGCCGCTGCCCGCCGAGTGACACTCCGGGTCTCAACTCCTCAGGTTGGGGTGGAGCCAGACACCCTGCTTGGCTCACACCACACCCCTTCCCATCCCACCTTCCTTGGCTTTCCTACACCTTGGAGGCCACGTGACCAGTTGAACGGCCCCCTCGCATCAAGGACTACCTACCGCACCAGTTGTGGCCAATGACGGGAGCCTGGTGGGGAGCATGGGGATGCTCTTTGCTTTCCTTACTGAAAAGTTACATCTCTGTGACGATCCATCCCTGCTGCCCTCCTTTTCCCCCAGCTGCTCGGTGGACACGGCGCCTGGGGTAGGGCAGTCATCTTGAGAACACGAGAGTCAGTGATGCAAAAACCAAGTTAATGCTCCAGGGATGGTGGACAAAGATGACCTGAGCCCCCATGCCAGTTGGCATTCCTGAAGATGCCGACACCAGGGTGCAGCCTGCAGGGTGGGGCATCTAGACAAACGTCATGGCGGGTCTCCGAGAATTTGTTCCTTCCCTGCCTACCGGCTTCCCGTCCCTGTCCGTCCAAATCCAAAGCATCTTCTAAGCTGGAGCTCCCATGCCACCTTTCTCACGAGTGCTTCTGACTTCTTGCTAATGACTGTGCTTTTGTCATTTTGAAACTTCCTAATACTGTATGTTAATCTCTTGTAAGGAATGTGTAATGTCTTGTGTAGAAGGATTTGTGAAATTGCCCTATTTATGTTAGTAGATGCAAGGATCTTGAGGCAGGGGATTGGGTATTTTTTTTAAGCACAGTATCTTCTTTAAATTCTGCACAACACGCATGCAGAGCCTGTATGTGGAGTAAGGGCTTTGAGTGAGGCTTCTTTCCTGGAAGGGCCAAGGGACTGTGGCTCATACAGAGCCCCCCAGGCCTTTGTTAACAGAGGGGAAAAGGGGACATAAGCATCTGCGTCTCACTCCCCCCAACCCCTGGATCATCACCGTCCCTTGTGAGATCAATACGACGGTTCATGATGTCCTTTTACTGCTGTTTGTGTCATCCTCTGGAAGACCGGACTCCACATCACCCACCAGCTCCGTGATCTAAACCCTCACGGCTCTGGATGAGCTGTCCCTCCCACCCCAGTCCCTAACGCCCTGTGTGCTCTCTGCACCTCACGGGGCCTGGCTGTGCATCTCCCACATCTCCTCCTCCACCAACAGTGTGCCTTTCCTTGGTGCCCAACACGGACTCCGGCGTTTCTCCTAGGGCACTGCATGCATGGTTGGGCCCCAGCCTCGCCTCACCGACGACTGCTCCTGCCAGCATCTCAAGTTCCAACATTTCTGACCACCACCCTCTCCCACGGCACCACCCTCTGCCTCCTTGGGAACTAAAACTATTGATTCTACTATGTTCCTCCCTTTCCATGGTTGATCTATTACAGCCATCCCTTTGCCCTTCTCCCATTCTGCACAATACGTGACATCTTGCAAAACCACAACTGAAGTCAAATAAAGCCAGCCTACTCCATGCCTGCCCTTGCACGGCGCAGGGCGGAATGAGAAAAACACGCACACACCCTGAATGCCTTAGAGTCGTAACTACAAACCCTGCAACGGACATTTCTCCAGGTTACTCTTGTTTTCAGGACCCTCAAAGACTTTTCACCTCTTCTCAGTACTTTGGAAAGCTCACCTTCTCCCTCCCTCTCTGCTCCTCTGGCTTCCCTTTCTGCTTGGATTATTGAAGGAATCAAGGGAATTTCTCTAAGGTCCCACGTCCTCCTGCTGCCCAGCTCCCAAGCTCTGCACCCAAGCCCTCCTCTTTCTTTTGGTAAAGATTTCTGTTTTTCAACTTGGCTGCAAACTCGAAATACCTGGGAGCTTTAAAAATGACCAGTGTTCAAGCCATGCCCCAAGACCATTAAATCAGACCGCTTGGATGTGGGTTCCAGAATATTTGCAAAGGCACCTCGAAAACCCTAGTGTTCAGCTGAGATGGAGAGCCTTTGCCACGGGTCAGCAGCTGTCTGGCCGGATCAACACTGGCAGCACTACTTGGGAACACGCCGGGCTGGAAATGCAAACGCTGGGGCCCACCCCTCTCAGCAGAAGCACGGTAAAGACGTGCTCATCTTCCCCAGAAATGGCACACAGAACACCGAGTCCGGGGGCTGGGGGCGGGAGAAATGGGGAGTCGTGGCTTCATAGGGACGGAGCTTTAGTTTTGCAAGATGAAGAGTTTCTGGAGATCTGTTGCACAACAACATGAATATTTTTACCACTACAGAACACACACTTAAAGCATGGTTATGGTGATAAATTTGAGGGTGGGTGATTTATTAAAAACCACAATTATAAGTAAAAATAATTTTTTAAAGGAGTACTGCCTCTCCTTGTTTTATCTTAGTTCTTTTAGACAAGCTTTGCCTACCCACTCACTGTGACGGGCCCAGTGCGCCCGAGATCTACACACGCCACATCTCCGTCTCCATCCCCAGGCTCTGGGTGTTGGGCGCCGTTTGCATCCGAGCTGTTGGCTGCTACCCTCCTTCCTTCGCCTGGCTCCAGGGAACCCGGCTTTTGCAGTTTCTCTCTCCCAGGTCCCGTGCCTCCCTGCCACTACACGCTGGCTTTGCAGGGTTCAGCCCGGAGCTTTGCTCTTGGATGCTCTCTCCCACGGGCATTCCCTGCAGGCTCCAGGGTCAAGTCCCCGTGTGTAGACACGCCCTGCTCTGTCTCAGGTCTATCTCGCCCACCCTCTCCCCATCTCTAGAATCATCCATTCCCACACCTGCCTGAAGCCTCCCTTGGATGAGGAGTACACCTCTCAAACCCAACATTTCCTACATGGACTTTCTGACCTCCCTCCCTTGCTCAGATTTCAGGCTTTCTTTGCTTGGTTGTTAGGAGAGCCCGTCTTCCCGTTTCTCTAGCTGAGATGTGCAGTGCCGTGTTCGACTCCCCTGAGCTCTCCAGGAAGTCTTCCTGGCTGTACCTTGAACAGACACCAGGGCCCAGGCTCCTCTCACCTCATCCACGGTGTGTTCTGGCTCTTGTCAGAACCACCCTCCTGTCTCACCTGAATTGCGGTGCTGTCCACACATCAGCCACAGTGCTCCTGTGCCAAATCCCCCAGGGTCCCCATGTCACCTGGAACGGGGCCTCCCGGGGCTCCTGGCCAGCTTCTGGCCGCCCTGCTTGCACCCCAGCCAGGCTCCCCTGGAGCTCCCACAGCCGCTGCTGAAAGGCTCTTTCCAGATTCTCTCCGGTCCTCAGACTCTGCTCTCCGGCGACCTGTCTCAGCTCGCTTTCCCTGGCAGGTGGGCTGAGAGGCTCTGAGTCTCCTTTCTGCACAGTATTTTTCTTGTAGCGATAATCACCTCCTTATGTACCAGAAGTTTTATCCTTTGGTCTTTCATGCTAAGATCAAAGCTCCCTTAGGGTACGTCTTTTTGGGTTTCCGTTTGCTGACCGCTGCATTCTGGAGCCTAGAACAGCACCAGGCTCAGATCAGGAGCTCACTGTCCGTTCAATGGGAAAATGGAAAGAAAAGTAAATTTATTTATTTACTTATTTAGATTTACTTATTTATTTATCTTAGAGAGGGGGAAGGGCAGAGGGACAGGGAGAATCTCGAGCAGACTCCATGCTGAGCACAGAGCCCGATGTGGGGCTCAATCTCACGACCCTGAGCCGAAATCAAGAGTCAGATGCTCAACAGACTGAGCCACCCAAGTGCCCCAAGAAAAGTAAACTTAAAAATGAAAAGAGAATCAATCATCCCATAAGCCTCGGTTAAGTGTTTCTGGACGGGGATAGACTAGAATCTGTACCTCATCCTGGAGGAAAAAGTACAGCACTGTCCAGAGGTCCCTGCTCACACGGAAGTGTCCACCCCACTCCTGCCCTTAACTTGCCAGGAACCATCCTGAGCTTGGGTGAGGGACTCTCCAGGCGGTTCTTGTTTTATGGGATTTACTCACAAATTACTAATAATGTGATGGGAAAACTAAAGAGAAAAATCCCGAGGGCCACACTGCCTGTTTTGCTCTGTTTGTCCTGATAACTGCTGTGGGAACCTGCCGTTTTCATCTCTCTTCTTTCTGTCTCCACACATTTCCTCTATCTGGAGACACTTGCTTTGGGCAGGAGGACTTAGACGACAACATAACCCCTTATCAATATGATCGTCTAAATGTACCATCAGCCTCGTAAAAATACATACTTTTTTTTAACCTCAATAATTAAAAGCCTGAAGCAGCAGAGAACGAATCAGCCTTATTTCCATGTGTGTGCACTTTTATGTTACATTTAAGAAACATTCCCCTATTTCAGTGCCGCTGTAACTGTCGGACTCCTGTGATTGTTAACAATGTCACATTGGGGAAGACCCAGTCTTCAAACACATTCTGTGTGGTGAGCAAACACAGAAAGCACAGAGAGAGCATATAATGCAAACCATTTCCAAATGGGGTTCAGGAATTAGAGTGACAGAAGGAATGAGTTCCAGATTTGAAGAGCAAACACGAAATGTGCATGCTCACTGTTGGCCAACTCGATTAGATTAAATGCCATATTTTTATGCACAGTTTAAATATTGAGCTTCAGCTCCATTTTTTTTTTTTGATTAAAGTTGTTTGCTTGACTGTGATGATTAAATACGGGTTAATAAATAGAACCTTTGTTTAATCTATTGTAGCCAAATTTCTCTCTCCTCCTGTGTTACAGAAACAGCGGCTAAAGGTACATCTGGGAATTGGGACTATTAGGTCCATAATCTTGTATACTTAAGGCTAGGAAATGCCATTTTGTGCAGTGCTGCTTACTAACAAGACAGCAGGTGTAATCCAAATTTCTCAACAATGATAAAATCATCAGAAAGTATAAAATTCTTTGGAGAGGCCTCATGATCTACTATGTTCATGATATGTTAGCTGAGAGAATTAGCTTTATAAAAATGACACACTTTTAATTTTGTAAAATCATCCATCCAGTATAAGCAAAGAATAAAAATGAATGATTTTGACAGCAAAATGTCAAAATTAAGTTATCCTTTTGTGGCACAATAACAAGTGAATTTATTTTGTATTTTATGACTTCATTTTTTTTTGATAAGGAAATTGATGGTATAATTCTTTAAATTCAGAAAGCAAGTCTCCATAAAGGTATTTGCATACTGGGGGGAAAGTAACAGTGTTACTAAGAACAATCCCAATTCAGATTGCTGCTTCTGTCACTGATTTTATTTCTTGGCTGTGATAACCTCAACACCATAATGTGCAGAAGGACTCCCAAGGCTTTAAGAAAATGTATCTGTCTGTGATGATTGCCGGGGAGAGGGCATCATGCCCCATCATGGCAGCTCAGCCACAGAACTGTCACCCAATGCCCTGTCACCATGAAGTCACTGCTCAGTGGCAAGAGGCTTGTCGCCCTCACTCTGCAGGACTGGAATCACAGATCTGGCTTCAAGTGTCTTTTCATGCCCGGAAATGGAAGGAATGGTCCTGTTGCTAGAGCATGGGTGGGCAAGTGTCTTTTTGAAGGGCCTCAGAACAACGGAATGACCGGTAAAAAGAAAGATTCCAACACCTGGGGGATTCCAGCTGCATTTCCATCCAACCCTAAAGAGAACATTCTTCCCCTGCCCACATCCTGGAAGAATGCCCACATTCTTCCCCTGCCCCTAAACCAGCCTGAGCGACACTCTGTCTCTACAAATGAGCTACTTTTTCAGAAGTTACAATTCAGTTCTCCACCTTCGACGTGTAACATATTTTCTGTGTACTCATCCTCCTCGGTTTCTTTCCTTTCTTCTGATTTCCTTTCCTTTCTTTCCCTCTTACTTCTTCTGTTTTCTTTGTCACATGTTCTATTTGCTACTTTCCACTTTGGATTTTCATCTTTTTCTTTTTGCTGCCTTGTCTGTTTTTGTTTGGTTTGACAGCTTTGTGAAATATTTCTTTTAGCAATCTAGATGACACATTTAGAGAGAGAGACAGGGTATACACAGACAACAAAATATCTATTTCTTTTTCCACTGTTCCTCTTGAAGAATTAAAGTATACCATTTGTATACCGAGAATATAGGAATAGAATTATTTCTAAAGCCAAATTCTTCAAATTTGGTAATGGATACACTTTATCCATGTATTGTTTCATAGGGACAAACAAGAGGTAAGCTTGCTTATATTCCACAATTAATTCGTGCAATACATTCCAAATCAGTACATGGACTAAAATTGCCATCATTATCATCCCCTAGCATCTTATTTTGGAACACTTAGAAGCTTTTACATGATAACTTCATAGCTTGATATACTTAGAGCAATCACTGAAATATTATTTGCTGTTTTATCATCACATGTTCATTGCATTTTATCTTATTTATTTATTTTTTTAAAGAGTTTTATTTATTCATTTGAGACACAGAGATACAGAGAGAGAGAGAGAGAGCATGAGCAGGGAGAGAGGCAGAGGGAGAGGGAGAAGCAGGCCTCCCGCTGACCCAGGAGTCCGATTCGGGGCTCTATCCCAGGACACTGGGATAAAGACCTTAGCCAAAGGCAGACGCTTAACCATCTGAGCCACCCAGTTGCCCCTGTTCATTGCATTTTAAAAATCACCATGATTTATGAACCTCAAGTAAAGAAGTAAGTTTTGATTTTTTTAAAAATAAACTTAATTAAGATGTGGACTTGAAACAATTGTAGTAGATTAATGGAAAAATAAAATTTTGTATTCCTATTTTAGCGGTTGAATAAAGAGAAAAAAGTTGTATCTTAATCAGTTAATCATTTTTATAAAGCTTTTAAATTCCTTAAAATAAAGTTAAAAGCTTAAGAAATTGGCAATTCAAAAATAATTGCAGATATAAATAGGATATACTTTATTTTTTAAAAATATTTTATTTATTCGAGAGAGAGAGAATGAGAGAGAGAGAGAGCACATGAGAAGGGGTAGGGTCAGAGGGAGAAGCCGACTCCCTGATGAGCAGGGAGCCCGATGAGGGACTCGATTCCAGGAGTCCAGGATCATGACCTGAGCCGAAGACAGTCGCTTAACCAACTGAACCACCCAGGTGTCCGAGGATATACTTTTCTTTAGACTAAAGGAAAGGAAGTAACATCACTTGAAGTTGCTTTTGGCTCTGAAATAAGAATTACCTGGATATACAAAAAAAATAAAAATAAAAATTACATTTGTAACTTTTATCTATCTATAAGAATGATTGGTTCCTTATTTGTTGTCAGCGAGAAAAGTCCAAGTGCTTAGATGCCTAATGCCTTTAAAATTTAATTCTAAAAAAACCCCAAATATAATGGACATTGAAAAGAAAATCATAAAAGACATCATAAGCGATTCAATCATAGAGTTTCAAAGATTATTTTTTGCAATTTATTTGTTCCTTTTTGTTTATTGGTTCAGGCTGCTTCTAAAGGCTCCAATGATCCTGCTTTCTGGAATTTGCTCCCTATGTCATCCCTTGAGTGTGAGGTGAACCAACTGATTTGATCCTAATGAGTGGATAATGGCCAGAGTGACTGGACGTGACATTTGAGATTGGCGTCTGTCATACTCCACACTTTGCCCTCTCTTGTTCTGATGAAGCAAGGTGCCATTTACCACACTATCCAGCAACTGAACTCCTTGGTATTTACTCAAAGGAGATGAAAACTTATGTCCACACAAAAGCCTGCCCACAGATGTTTACAGCAGCTTTATTCATAATCATCAAAACTTGGAAGCAACCGAGATGTCCTTCAAATGGTAATGGATAAATAAATAATGGCCCATCTAGACAGTGGAATATTATTCAGTGATGAAAAGAAATGAGCCATCAAGCCATGAAGAGACCTGTAAGAACTTGAAATCCATATTGCTAAGCGAAAGAGGCCAATCTGAAAAGTCTACGAACTATGTGATTCCCAGCTCTATGACATGATGGAAAAGGCAGAACTATGGAGACAGGAAAAGAGAAGGGGTTGTAAAGGGTTGGGGAAGGGAGGGATGGATGGTGGAGCACAGGGGTTTTTAGGGCAGCGAAGGTACTCCGTGTGACACCACATGGCAGACACATGTCATTATGCATCTGTCCAAACCCACAGAATGTAGAGCATCAAGTGTGACCCTAGTGTAAACCCTGGACTCGGGGTCATTGTAGGTTGATGACAGTAACAAAGGTACCAGCCAGTGAGGGTATTGACAATGGGGGAGGCTGTGTACCTGTGGGGTCCAGGGGAATATGGGGAATGTCTGTACCTTCCCATCATTTTTATGAACCTAAAACTGAAAAATAAAGTCTTCAGGGCACCTGGGTGGCTCAGTCGGTTAAGCGTCTACCTTTGGCTCAGGTCATGATTTCGGGGTCCTGGGATCAAGTCCTGCATCGGACTCCCTGTTCCGTGGGGATCCTGCTTCTCTCCTCCCCGCTTGTACACTCTCTCAAATAAATAAATAAAATCTTTTAAAAAATAAAAAATAAAGTCCTAAAAATAAAAAGATCTCCCTTTCCAATTCTTAAAAAAAAAAAAAAAGAGGCCAAGTCGTGAGCTGTCCTCGGGAGTAGCCCGCTTGGCAAGTTACATAATAGTATCACATGAGGGAAGAACATCGGTCTGTAGGAGACAACTCTACTCTACGACTGTGTCACTGAACTTTAAAAACTAGTAATATAATTGTTGAAATCATGACATCCCTTGGTAGAATAAGAGTAGTAACATAAGCTACTTATATTCAGTGTGAAGGATTAGTCACACCAACTGACCAATGATGTTTTTTATCTATCACATCTCACAATTAAATTTTCACTTTTAACTGTTCTCAGCTTCCTAAAATTTAAAAGTACATATATCATGGGAGAAAAACTTAAAGATCGACAAGTAATTATATATCAACAGTGTTTTTTTCTCTACATGTTGGAAAACAACCTGGTTTTTTAAAAAGTCTAACATTTCAGAAAATTGCACAGCATGCTTTTGCTTCATGAAGACAAAGCATCAGGTCAAGTTTGCAGTAAAACTGTGAAACATTCTCCAAATGATACCATTTACACCTGAGATGGAAATGCTGGGCTTCTTTCTTGGAGCAGGGTGGGGTGGGGGGTGTTCAGGGACGGAGGCAGAGAGAAAGACAGAGACAGACAGACAGAGAGGAGGACCGTCTGGAGCAAAGCTGCAGATGGGGATCGGAGCAGATGTCCACACTCTCACCTTTGGCCGGAAGACAGGTAGCTGGAAGCTTTCAGCAACCCTGTTAGAAACAATCATCCCATGAAAAACCGAAATTCATTCCAAATTCTCGCGAGATGGTGTGTGCCCAGCGTTAGGTGTGAAATGAGCAGGCTGTGTGCCTCAGGAACAGCAGTCTCTTACCCTCATGAGAAGCCCGTCATCTTGCAGGGTTTATCCCTCCTCTCTCCCTCCCATTTCCCTTCTTCCATCAAAATGGATTGTTTCGAAATGCCAAAACCATGAAATAATTTAATTGCCTTTCACAAGCTTGACACCTGCCTATGGAATGTAATTCTATTTATTACTAAACAGGGGACTATGGCAGTGACAGAAAGGACCCCGAGCGTTTCAGGACATTCCTACGTTATTAGTAGTAAAGAAGTGGCTCTCATATGTGGATTGAGGTGGCTCCTCATAAAAAATGGCTATTCAGACACTTGTCTTTCAAGCAACATATCTTTAAAGATTCTATAACTTGTGTTACAAAGAGAAGCATATGTGCCTATCAGTGTGCACGTGTGTGTGCACATGTATGTGTGTGTGTGTGTGGTCAAACAACATGGTCATAAACCTCTGGACCACACCACACGAAGGAAACACTAGAGAGGTACCAGACCCTGCTGTGGCTCCCACCTACCTCCTCCCTCCAGGGCTCCCCACGGGGGTGATTACCTGGGATTCAGTATGTACCATTCTCTCTTCTTTCTTTTCCCCCTTTAAATAATCCTGCCAAATACATATGTCTATGTTACAGGTTGAACTGCATCTCCTCAAAATTCAAATGTTGCGCCCCATCCCCAGGACCTCAGGGTGTGAGTTTTAAAATCTGTAGCGAGATCATTACCTCAAAGTTAGGCTGGAAGGGAGGGGCCCTAGTCCTCCTATAGGACTGGTGTCCTTATAAGAGCAGATACACACTCACACACACACACACGTTTTTATGGTTGGGGTCATCTGTCAGGTGCATGGGATGGAAAAGAAAAGAGAGAGAAGTGAAAGGACAAGAGTGAGCACATTTTCCATTGGGCATAAGCATTCTGTGGTGACGTAACTGCTCGACTCACCACTGGTCAACCAGTGAACGTTTCAAAGCAGCCATTGAGATTTCTCTCCCTGCATGAATGACATAATGAATGTGATTTCTAGACCTTTGTTACTTGAGATACATGTGTTTATTAATGAGCAAATGTGTTTTTAATTAAAGATTACATTAATTAGGGCGCCTTGGTGGCTCAGTCGGTTAAGCAACTGCCTTCGGCTCAGGTCATGATCTCAGGGTCCTGGGATCGAGGTCCGCACCGGGCTTCCTGCTCAGTGGGGAGTCTGCTTCTCCCTCTCCCTCTGCTTCTCTCCCCAGTCTCTCTCTCAAATAAATAAATGATATAAAATCTTAAAAAAACTACATTAATGAAAATGATATAATTATACATAAAATTATATACGTATTTTTATATATTTATATTTTAAGTTATGTATATTTAATAATAAAATAAGCATATATTTAATTAATAATCAAACAAGTATATATTTAATTTTTAATTGAAGACTGACTTCAATGGGGAATTTTCCTTCAGATGACATAAAGGTTATTAACTAGCACATTGAACAATAACCAAGCAGTAAAATTACATTCTTTGGGAATTTTTTCCCACTTGTCTGTGGAATAGAACATTCTGTAGGATTTACATTCTCCATCCTCACTATAGTATAGAATCTACAATCCTCACAGGGGGCCTGTCTGTCTCCCTGAATCATCAGCTTTGACTCCTTTTGCTTGAGCCACAGGTTCCGTCTGGTCTTGCTGCTGGCCTCACTCCCACATCAATCCTTTGCCACTCACTCTGTCTTCCCTTCTTCTGGAAACTCCTGTCCTGCCTGGTGGCTTCCAGCCTCCAGGGTCACCCAGAGGAGCCTTTCCTGGTGTCCCACCAGAAGGAACAAGCTCCTTTACACCCTGGGCAGACACCTCTCTATTTTCCTTAGAGCACCTGCAGTATCTAAATGATCTAGATAACTCTCTAGACTCTTTTGTTTCTTGTCTACTCCAAGTAGAACATAAGCCGTGTGATGGCAGGACCTCACGTGATTACTCCCTGCAGGGCATCCAGAGCCGACAATGTCACCAGGCACGTAATGGGTGCTCAGGTAATCTCCCTGAATGAATGGTGATGTCCTTGCACAAATCAGGGATCGTATGTCCTAAAATGGACCTCTCCTGTCTCATCAGCTTCCACAACCGTCCACATGAGTGCTTGCTGACCTGTTGGTCTTTACATGTATATACCCAGTTTACTTTCTGTATTAAGGGCTCTGGCGTTAGCATTTGCATTTTGTGTCATTCTTAACATAAAACATTCCCTTATACGGTTTCATTTCATTCTCCAAAGTTTTGACATAGAATAGACTGTTGATTTTCACAAATGAAGAAGCTGCATCTCAGAAGCCTCCATGCACTGCTCAGCTCATCCAGCAGGTGCAAAACACAAAAGCAAGGACTAGAGTTGATCTTTCTGACGCCACGTGCAGGAATTATGCCACACCACTCCTGCGTTCAAGCAACATATACTAGGATTATCTGGGTTGCTAAAATAAAAGTATTGATTTTTTAAAAAATGAGAGAAAATGGGAAAATAATGGAAGTCGAAAAAAATGCTACCTATCTGGAGAAACCCAATGCATTCTCATATTTCAGCAGCTATCTCTTCCTCCTCCTTTTGGTAGCTGTGATTGGGAGATTGATGATGTGAGAGAGAGGGATAGAGATGAGAAATTAGTGCAGAGAGTTTTCTGCTCAACCAGCACTGAAACATCACATGTGGGTGTCAGGCGGTGGCTCTACAAAGTAGGAGAGATCACGTCCCCAGTGCTGTCGGGGGCAGGCGCCAGCATCTCTGAAGGCAGACTAGGGTCTGCTCCAGATGGATGGCGGCACCATGCCTACTCCTTGGAGGGAAACTGGATCTACCCAAAAGGTAATACCTCATAGATTTAAGGACAAGTGTAATGTGGCCATCTTGTAACTGTATGGAAAGTACCCTGTGGGCCTGTGTGTGTGTGTGTGTGTGTGTGCATTTTACTTTTCCTGAGGATAAGGGTTATAACTTTTATAAAATTTATATGGGCTTATGACCAAATAAAAATTAGGATCCAGTATAATTTTGATTCTGCCATTTTGGGGGAATTATTATAATACAGCATGTAACTAAAAGACTAGTGTGTGCAAGGGAATGATCAAGATATCTGACACTTAGTGAAGAATAGCATCAAGATCACCCTCAGGGAGTTTATAATCAGGGAGGAAGGCATAAGAGAAAAAGTATCTAGTTGGTGGGTGGGGAAGGAAGCAAGCATATCAAGAGGGTGACATGGACCTGGGCCCTGAGCCATGAACAGGATTCAGATAAGTTGCAGTTAGGCAGAAGGACTTCATAGGCAGAAGCAAGGATGGAGGAAGGAAGGAGTTGTAAATGAAGACAAAACAAGGAAAAATCGGTGCAACTGCCAGAGATATGTTTAGAAAAGCAGGTGAGAGCCAGGACTATGGGCCTCATTCTTTGGGCTGCAAGGGGACACTGATGAATTTTGAGGAGCAGAGAAGCCTGGTGGGGTATGATTAAGGATGACGGTCAAGATGAAGACGGGGCAACAGGAAGGGACAGAATTAGCTCCTTGTGGAATGCTAGACAAGTCACCTATGAAATAGCCAATGTAATTGAATTCACTTGTGAATCCCACAAACACCTTCTGACCCTTTTCTGTTTCTCATCAACAACATGCTCCTAAAATAGCTAAATGTTTGTTGCATATGCTTTCCCCAAATTCAGTTTCTCCAGTTTCAACATCATGGTATCATCTAGCTATGAGAAACAATGTGCCCTCTCTTGCAGCCGTCGGGGAGCCTTGTGTTTGTAAGTCTGCATCATTGCTGACCTCTAGTCCTTACCCTACTGCTGCTGTGGTCATTTTGGTTATTTGAAGCCTATTTCTGTCATATTCGTCAGAAGTATAATTCAAGAGAACAGTATTCTCTGAGTTCCTGCATATTGCTAACAGTTGTTCTGTGAAATTTATCTTGGGAATAGTTTGGCTGGATATAAAACTCCTTGGTTTACATTTTCTTTCCTGAATATTTAAAAAAAAAACATGACTTCATCTTTCTCTAGTTTAAGATGATGCTATGACAAATCTGGCAATAATCAGGTTTTCTCTTCATTTTGAGTTACTTGGTCTTTTTGCATAAATTTCCAAAGGACTGTTTGTTTTGTCTTGTTTTAAGTTTCAGTCATTCTACTAGAGTATGTTTTGGTGTTGGTGATTCTGAGCCAATCATCTCAGGATTCAGTGTGCTTCATCAACACTTAGCTTCATTTTTTATCATTATTTTAGGAAAGAGCAATTGAATTAAGGTTTTCGTATTTGTGCTATTCCTTGATTTTATTTTGTTTCTGCTTTGGGGATTCCTTTTGTAGATATATTAAATCCTCTTTGTCTATCTGTTAAATGTGCTGTGGCTCTTGAACTTTTATCTCTTTGTTTAATTCTTTTCTATTTAAAATCTTTTCTTCTTGTTTTTACCCTCCTCATTATCTGAAGACATTATCTGTTGTATTTGCTCTTTTGTTTCTTTCAGTTTAGTCACCTTTTCTGAAATCCTTTCCTCTTATCTTTCTAATTCTTTCCTGGTCCTATAAATCTTACTCCTGAATTTTTCTGATTCTGATTTATGATATTTTTTATATCCTGTACTCTTTTCTTAATGTTTTTGTAAATTTTGCTTTGTAGGCATGCCTTCCTGGTGTGCTTTTATTGACAGTAGGGCATTTATTAAGTTCTTACTTTCTTCTTTTAAGAACGTTACATGAGACTGGTGCTCAATTGTTTCTGTTTATTTTATGTGAAAGATTTTTTCCTGAACTTTTATAAGGATTCAAGTGTCAGGACATCTTTTCGAATTTCATGGCTCTAGAGTTTCCTTTTCTGTGTATTCACGCAATTTCAAAACCTACGGTGGCTGGCTTTGCACACTCTCTGGACTCTCTTTCTGTGTCCTAATTTTGATCTGGATGTTTTTGGACTAAGGTCTCTATTGATGTGATACTCAATATGAGTTCTTTCCCCAACATTTTATTCTTAGTGTGAGGCTTTGTCCTGGAGGGGAGTTTGATCAGTTAATTTTGAGAAATCATTTGTAGCATTTTCTTGGGATTATTTTTTGGAGCTTCCTTACCTTTGCTTCCATTGCCTTTTCTAATTCCCTGTCAGATAATCTCAACCTCTGTGTCATATCTGAATGCTTTGTTTTATCTGAATGCGAATTGGCAAATAAAAATTGTATGTATTTAAGGTATATAACTTGTTGTTTTGGTATGCATTTACACTGTGAAATTAGCACCATAATCAAGCTAATTAACACATCCATCACCTTACACAGTCACCTTTAGTGTGTGTGGTGAGAACACTTAAGATGCCTCCTAGCAAATCCAAAGTATGAAATTCAGTAATATTAATTATGGTCATCATGCTGTATGTTAGATCCCCAGAACTTACTCATCTTACAGCTGAAATTTTGTACCTTTTGATCAACTTCTCCTGTTCCTTATCCCTTCTCCACCAGCCCCTTGGCATACACTGTCTTACTCTCCCCTTCCATGAGTTTGGCTTTTTTAGATGCCACACATGAGTGAGATCATACAGCATTTGTCTTTCTGTGTCTGCCTTACTTCAATTAGTGTAATACCCTCCAGTCACGCTTCTGGGTGTATACCCAAAGGAAATGGAATCCAGATCTCCAAGACATATCTGCATTGCCATATTTCTTGTAGCATTATTCACAACAGCCAAGATGGGAAACAACCTACATGTTTGCCAACAGTTGAATGGACAAAGAAAAGGTGGTGTAAACACACACATATACACACAGTGGAATGTTATTCAGCCTTAAAAGAGACTGTATCTCTCTTAATGTGCCTGTCTATCTAGATTTCTGGGACCTAAAATCTCTGATGGGTCCATAAAAAGTCCTTGACTTTTAATTTGTCCAGCTTTTCTTATAAGGACTACCATGATAACTTCTTTTTCCTTAAGATTTTATTTTTAAGTAATCTCTATACCCAATGTGGGGCTCAAACTCACAACCCTGAGATCAAGAGTCACATGCTCTACCAACTAAGCAAGGCAGGCACCCCTATCTTGATAATTTCTAAGCTCTTACTACATTGGAACCAAAACCAGGATATCAAATTTTTAGGACTCCTAGACCCAGACTGCTCTAGCCTCTTCAGACCTACTCAGGTATTATGGACACAGCTGCAACAGGAGTTTGAAAACTGCCCCCATTTCCAGCTCCAGTTCCCAGACTGGTTCTCCAAGGCTTCCAGGGTTGGAAATTTGGGGACCATGAGCTCCATCTGATGCCTCATGTCTTCCCTCTGCTTTCCCTACACAGCCACTAAACCATTCAGGTTTTCTGTCAATGCTTTCCCCATCTGCGTATACGTAGGGGTTTGAGTGGAAGAGTTGACAGTTTTGTTGTAGCTGTTGTCCATGTATGTGAGGTTGGGTATTTTATTTAGTTCTCTCATTTTATGGGAGACATGGGGAGAGTCTGCAGCTACTGTTTTCCAAGACTCCTCTGACTGCATGTACTTAGCAGGTGCCTTTGAAGACCAAAGACCTTCAAGGTTCAAAGGAATGGTCTGATTTCATGTCAGTTAGGAAGCCCTCTGAACATCCCTCCCACTCCTGTCCTCAGTCCTCCGCTGATCGTGCACCTCCTTGTTGCTGGCATTGTTGGACAGAGACAGCTCCCCTGCCCTGGTTCCTGTTCTATGTAAATGACTCCAAGTCAACTTATCCTGGTTTTAAGCAGTGGAGTTCCTTTCTGACATGACCCTAATTTTGATTGTTCATATTGTTATAAGCTAGAGTAAATGCTCCCTAGAGATGAAAGATATAATGCTTGTCAAAAAGCCCGTGTCTGATTCATTGCCTGACCTTACAGTTCTTTGTGCAGTGCTGTGCACCCTATGGGTTCTCAATAAATATTAATTGAATCGAATTGAATTGAATTTACACTTTGCTCATTTCACCAATAGGTTAAGTGAAGATTAACAACTTCACAGCAGTCCTAGCAGACTAAATTAAAGAATATCAGTGTATAGCTGCAGTGCCTTGAATTGGTACAATAAAAGTGACTTATTGTGGAAAAATCTATAGTTGGGGGAACACTGTTCTTCGGCTCACACCAATACTTGCTCACAGAAGCAGCTGTGAATATTTATACCACATTCCTCATTTTCCCTTAGTAGCAAGTGGTTGCAAAAAAAATTCCTTAAAGACTTAGCAAGTTCTCTACATTATTTCCTAATTCATTCTGACAAGAAAACAAGGTGACAACAGACACAGCGATCCCACAGATTCAAGCTGTAAGGTCATGTCACTTAACCAATCTGCTGAATGTGCTCGTAGGTCAGGGATTTCTGTGCAGAATGTGTGACTGTGGGTGGTTGGCTCCCTTTCTTTTTCTTACTTTGATTTATATCTTTCTACAAATGAAGCAAAGAATGAAATACAGGCTATCTCTGACTTTTGCTCATCTACATTTTATAAGGATGGTTTTCAATCTGGGGCTTCTAGAACATCCCTATCCACCTGGAAATAAATTGATTTGGCTTATAAAAATATCACGCCCAGGAGAGTTACAAAAACGCAGCATGAAGAACATTTAAATTTTTTTTTTATTATTTCCTAATCTATCATTGTGAAATTTCCTACAGTTGATTTCTTCTTATGTTTTTGAGAATTAGGCCTCTTCCTCATTGAACCCCCAAATGTTGCTTAACTGGGTTGCCCTTTACCTTCATTAGCTGATCAGTAACAACTGGAGAAAAATGCATTATGTCTCAGTTTTGTAGGTTTGTGATACATAGTAATATATTAAAGTCCCTGAAAAGTTTGGCCTTAATGAAAGGGTGAAATTATTTCCCCAAAGGTTGAAAAGAGAATGCTTTCTCGTGAAAAATATACTGCTATTTTCTGAAACCATGATCTGATGTGGAAAATGTTTTTGAGCTCCAAAAGACCCCTTCTCCCATAAAGTCACTCATTATTTTATGGAACACTAAGTGCTAATTCAACTGCTCTCTGATGTCAACTGTGAATTAATAGCTCAAAAATTTTGAGATCAGGTGAATTTTCCATGGCCAAATCCTTTTATCTCTTTACACTCAAATCAGGTGTCTCCTACACTATTCCCCATAGGAGAGCCTTCTTGAAGATCTGCTCTGACATTCTTGGCTCTTCCTATCACCTCCAAGCATCTCTGAACAGGAGGCTTTGATTTTTTAATAGCACATCTTTTAAGATTTTTTTTTTAATTTATTTGACAGCGAGAGACACAGCAAGAGAGGGAACACAAGCAGGAGGAGTGGGGGAAGGAGAAGCAGGCTTCCCGCAGAGCAAGGAGCCCGATGCGGGGCTCGATGCGGGGCTCGATCCCAGGACCCTGGGATCATGACCTGAGCCGAAGGCAGATGCTTAACAACTGAGCCACCCAGGTGCCCCAATAGCACATCTTTTAAAATAAAATGTTGCTGAAATCACAAAGGAAAGTCTTCACAATGGAGACTTTGCATTTTGCTTCCCTACTGTGGCACAGGAGAGGAAAGGATGCTTAGCCATTAAAATAGTTAGTGATTTAGTCCCTTAGAAGGTGGGATTTGGATTTGACCACTTAGGACATTTTTGGAAATGAAATGGATTCTTGTCAAATTCTCCATAGTTTTCCTGATAAGTGAAGTCAATTGGAGAGTATCGTGCAATAGGAGGATCCTAAGAATGATGTCCTGATGGAGACATACATATGGATGTGGATGATTTATTTCAGAAACAGAGCAGAGCATGAGTTTTTATGTTGGATTTCCTTCTTAGAAGCCTTAGGGGAATATATAATAATATGCAAAATACACATGATCGTAAAAATTATGTTTTAATACTAAATTATGATGGAGTTGCAGTTAGGAATTTGTATGGGTGTTTCTCCAGATACTTTGTTGTTAATTCTCAGACTGGAAGGGTTTACCAAGGTTCAAACACACGCGCATTGTACAATATGGCTTTCATTCTTCAATGTCTTCGTGTTAAACAGGAGGCATGAAGAAATGATCTTGTTTCTGGATCTTTCTTGAGCTCCCCTTGAGGGTATGTGCTGATAGCTTAGTTCTGACAATTCAGCATTACTTCGGGCTTTGATTTTAGATGGGAGACTGATAATTCTGTCCATAATTCTTGGGTTCCCAGGCCATGGCAACATGGCATTTTACCTGCTATTTAAGAGATTTCTGAGTATTAAGAGGCTTTCTTCTCTTTGAGCTGGCATTTCACTGAATCCAACAGAGTTTTTCTACTTACTGAGTTACTGAGTTTTTCTACCTCTGTGCTGGATAAAGGAAGTGATCTTGCTCCCAAGGAAGCTTCTGTCCAGGGAGGGGATCCATCAGAATAGATATAAACACTTTTTTCTATAGTCCTAGAATATGGCCACCTTGCTCAGTCAGGAAATACTCTGCAGAGGAGGAGATAGTTCATCGAAATGTTGGCAAATGAAGGCAGGATCCAGACAAGGAGGGCCAGTGAGTATTCCAAGTGCAGGGAAAATTCTATTCAAAGACACAGAGGTAAGAGAGAGCAAGGGTCCTCTTAGAGGAGCTGCAAGTCCTAGTCATGGGGGTCCCTGCGCCAGAGTGGTGGGCTCATGCAGGAAGGGATGAGGGTGGGGCTGAAGAGGCCTGTGGGCACTCACACACCAAATTCGGCCTTGGTTTTTAGAGACTAGTCCCAGATCACTGACTTTCAAAGAGAGTAGAAAGTAAACAGTAAACTGTAGGAAAGAAAAATTAAAAGGAGACAATACAATTAAATTGAGAGGAAATTACAAAAAGAGAGAGAGAGAAAGATCACCAATATCCTAGGAGATCCATCATCTAAATTAAGTGAGAATAGTATTTGCCCAGGACAATATTTGTAGTGGTCTCCTAAGCAGACCAAAAATGGAAAGTAGCAGTTTTCACAACACCTGTGAGCATCTCTGTGTCCCCTACCGCATCCCCCATCCCCGGACCCAGAGTCTGAGATGGAAGCAGAGTCCTACACTTGACTTGACGCCTGGGAGTGGAACGTTCACCAGTCTCCCAAAAATCCAACCTTCTTTTCCCCGTTGATGTTCAGAAGCCCTAGGCCTGGATATGAAACAAAAGATCGGGGAGATCAAATATGCCTTCGTTACTTCACTTCAAGTGTAACATGAGGGAGCTCCCATTACCCACCTCTGCAGGTAAGTCTGGGGGCCAAGGGACCAGTTCACGCAAAGCCCCAAGAACAAGGCATGGAACAGCATGCGTTCCGTGGATGTTGGTCATTGTGCTTGGCCACAACGTCATCATCACAGACAAGTGTCACAAAAAGCATGTGCTGTTACATAAATTAATATTTTGTCTTCAAAAGATAATCACCCGAAACATGGTACATTTTCCATTTGTTCCATCATGCTGTGGGCATTCGTGGTATTTGCCCTTTAGAGCTGACCTCTCTATTATAATTAATTCCAGGAGAAGTTTCTTAAGAGTGGGAGGAGGGAAATGAAGACAAGATAGAGAAAGGAGCCAGGTCGCCCATGATTGAAGGCAACATTTTTCATGTCAAGAATGAAGACGGTCGAGGCAGTTCAATCCTCAGCCTTAGGAGGTTTATTAAATCATCAATGGGCTTGTAACAGCTTCACAATTTCCAGTAACCATCTATGGAAAATCACCGGGCAGATCCATGCTATGTTATTGTCTGACCAGAGGGAAGTAACGTCCATGCATGCACGCGGGCACGTCAGGAACAAGTGGTCACTCTTAGAGAAAACGTCTTCTAAGCGATGTGATGAGCATGTCAAAGATTTTGTGCTTGTTTCCACAGTGGCTGTCAGAAGAACAAGGGAGGCATATGTCTCTACTCCTTCCTGATACAATCGATGGATTACTGAGCATATTGACAAGTTGTAACATGAGTGATGCATTTTGGATTTCCTGGCTTGGGTCCTTTTAGAAAAATTAAAAGCAGATAACTTCAGACTATGTTATTTTGTAAAGAGCCTGTGAGACAAAGTCTGTAGTTAATATGAAAACATGTGCATTCAGTTTAGTAGCGTGTTTATTGAATCCACAATCTCTTTGTTGTTTGTTTTCTAGTAAGGACACAGGAAATGTGGTGTCCCAGTGAGAACTGTTGAAAACAGGACATCCCATGTGTTTTTTTGATAAATGGATCTTACTGCCTGGGTCCAGAGTCAGGGGCATGAACAGGACTGCTGTCCCCGCCCCACGGGCTACCCCTGTCTCACGGTTGTTCGGTGTCTGTCGTTGGAGGACAGCCCTGTCTCCAGATGCTTCTGACTTGGGGGGACCAAAATGCTGTGGGTTCCTTTCTGTGGACTTGAAAACCAACAGAATTAATAAAGACATCTGTGCTCGCTCTTGGGGTCCACCAATACTTACTTGACAGCCTGCTCTGCGTCAGACACTTATTTCCTGACCAATAAATAATTACAGACAAGACACAAGATAGGCAGAATTTTATAGTGAGTTATGCATTTTAAATTACTCCACTCCACATAACGTATAAGGGCATGGAGCGTGTTTCCAAGCCTGATTGTACCCCGTGCGTGTATATAGCAAATACATGGTGAGCACACTTGCACGCAGGCTGTTGGGAGTGAACACAGACGACTTTTAGATCAAATCGTTAATTAGGCTCAACCGGTTATTCCTGGCACAGATAACCATGTACATACTATTGAGAAATCAAAATCTGTAGCATATTTTATAAAGCACTGTTTAAATAGTTAGAGATCTGAGTGGAGGGCCCTGGTCCTATCATCCATCATGAACTAAAACTTTTTAATTTGGTGACGTTGGGCACAGTTTCAATGGAAGGAGTTATGGGACCTTAATGGTGAGAAGTTTTGTCTCTTAAACTTATCAGGCTTTGAAATTTGGTTCAAGGTCTCGGGAACTTCCCTGGGTCCACCAACCGCACGTTAGCCCTCTATTAAACCTAAGAAAATGCCTTTTGATGGGAAACTATTCAATTTACAATCTGAAAGATAAATCCCACCCTTATAAGAGTGTTTCCTCAAAATCCTCAGAGACATTTTCCCAAGGAAAACGTAAGTTGCCAGTATTCTCCTTCTCTTCTCAAAATTGTAGATAATACATACCAATGTTTTCCTCACAATTTAGGCCAGCTTTATTCTTCATAATGACAATCCTTCACATCAAATATCCTCCAAAAATGTAGGAAAGATTTAGGAAAATCTTTCCTGTTATTTATCATCAGCATTTCATACTTATTAATTGAGTCTATGGCTAAGAAATATTTAAAATTACTCACAGCATTTATTGGTCAAATAATCAGTTTTGGTTATTTTAGAGAGGAGGTGTTTAGAAGCCAGACTATTAAAGAGGCCAAGCTCCCAGAATTTTAATTAACATTTAACTTAAATACCTCTTAGTTTTTAGTGTTCCTTCACTTTACGATTCAGAGGTTGACTCTGTAGATTTCTGGAAAAGCAATTTCCCATGCCCAGATTATGTGGCAAAGCTGTCCCTCTGTCATACTCCAGTTTATATATGATGTCCACAAAAAGCCGCAGACACATGCTTTCTGGCCACATCTATGGACACTGGGACCCCTTTCTGTAAACACAGCGGATACACGGTCCCCACCCAGGCCTCTCTGGGAGGGGCGGCCGTGTGGCCAGATCCCGTGTCCTGACCCCTCCCGGGGCCGTCAAAGAAAGCAGGACTGGACTGCTCATTCCCTTCTGAGAACTGGGACTTTAAACCACATATCAAGATGCTTGGAAGCACTTGAGCCAAAGGTGCCGCTGACGCGGGCCGGCTGGCTGTGTGTGCCCCCGCGTGTGCCCGCGAGCAGCACTGGGAAGCACGTGGCGGAGACCACAGTGGCAGCTCCTCAGGCCCCGGCCGGGCCCTCCCCTGCCCCCTGCCCACCGAGTGTCCCTCCTGGGAGCCTGTCACCCGGCTTCCCCATCCACTTGGCGTTTGTGATCATTGAGCTATTGCTTTATCCCTGGAAATGAGGGAAACCCTAAGAAGTAGCATCCTTCTGCATGTTGATGACATGGCCTTGTGTTTCTTTCTCAAGGGATGGCCCAGGCGGCATGTCGGTGTGTCTGGTGCTGGTGGGTTGTGGGAACCGGGCTTGTTGGCGCTAGACGGATGGTTGGGGATGGGGACAGGCGGCTTCCCTGAGCAGTGCCAATCGCTCATTCATCTGTGGGTGCGTTTCACTTTGCTCATCCCCATGGCTCTATGCATAGGAACTTATCAACCCCCAAATTCCACAAAGGCCACATTTTGTAAAGTGACAACCAGTTGGCGATGTTTGTCCTGCTCATAGACAGTGGTCTCTCTTTCAGGAGGAGCACTCACTGCTGATGGAGGTGGTAGGCACGCTGCCTCTGGGGACAACGGGCGCTGTGCCTTTTACTTCCTACCTCAGCATTCAGGACATGGTTTGACTCAAGAATTTTACAGTATTCAATAAAAGGACATATTTTCAAATTTAGCATAGGAACTGTGTCCCACGATGTTCATTGTGAAATCATTCATTTCAGTAAAACATGGAAAATCTATCCGACAAAAGATGGGATAGTGAAAGGTGATGAATCTATATTATGTAATTTCATTGGTTATTTGGAAGAATTTCAAACTGCGTGGGGTAATGATCCCAATATAGTATTATTAGGAAAAGATACAATGCTTCATGAACAAGAGCCTTATTCATAATATTTTTAATAGGAGGGAAACTGTCCAGAAGGATAACACTAGTTATTTCTGGGTTGTGGGGATATAGGACCAATTTATTTTCATACTCTCCCCCTAACACACACATACACAACATATGCATAGATATATTTATTTCAGGTTTTGCAAAATGAGCATGCATTTATAAACATGTATTTAACAAAAAAGTTTTTTCTCCTGTCTGGTGAAGTTCTCCATGGCCATGAATATCATCAGGAACTCCATGTTCAACCTGATGTTTATTCAAACCCTAGAATCCACCCAGAGTGTTTTTCTCATGGAAAGTTGTGGCTTCATTTAGGGGCTCTCCCTTAAGCCACTGTGTCCACAAAGGTGGCTTCACCCTTTATCTGGGTGGAGATGTGAGTCTGGCTCACCCGTAGCGAGCCCAGTGAGTGACTTACTGCTCCTTAGAAACACTTGTTCTAGCAACTTTGAATGGACCATTTGCTGACCCCCTTCTCTCAGAACCCGAGAGAGACTTTGAGTCTCCGAGGGTAGTAATGGGGGTCCACGCTCAATGCTCCTTTCTCTGGATCCTCCAAGTTCATCCTAAATAAGCTTCCCATCCCAATTCTGATGGCCAGGAAGTCAAATGCTTGATTCTAGCTTCTTTGAAGAAATATTTCTTCACCAAATCATTAGAGTTGTTCATGTTTTATGAAGTGTTGGTTTAGGACATGATTTTATAAAAATCACCTTAGCTTTTTTGTCACCACAATTTTGAAAACATTGCATTTTATTTTGTAATGTCCTTTCAACCCCAGAGCAGTGACCATCCTTAGGGGCAGAGTAAAGCAACGCTGTCAATGGACAGAATGAAATTCTTTCCTTTGTAGATAATGAAGTTGCATGGGCACCTTCCTTGTTACTCTTCCCTGAAAAACCAAACCAAACAAAACACATACCTTGGAAATGCTTCAAAAAATGGACTTCAGCCAAGAAAGTGGAGTTATCTGTGAATCGGTATATTTGTACCATTCAGGCATGTTTCCTGTTGTTGACAATTGGTAATGACCATAAATAATTTATTAGAACATTAGGTGATCATCTATACATGAACTGAATGTATATATTCTCTAACAATCATTCCTTATTTATATCTATTAGCTGACATTTGAGTTGTAGCCAGTTTAAAGGAATATCCTTTGTAGAAATAACAGAATGATATTTATAAGAGTAATTTTTAAAATTAAGATATATTTGGGGCGCCTGGGTGGCTCAGTCGTTAAGCGTCTGCCTTCGGCTCAGGTCATGATCCCAGGGTCCTGGGATCGAGTCCCACATCGGGCTCTCTGCTTGGCAGGAAGCCTGCTTCTCCCTCTCCCACTCCCCCTGCTTGTGTTCCTGCTCTCACTATCTCTTTCTCTGTCAAATAAATAAATAAAATCTTTAAAAAAAAATTAAGATATATTTGGATCAATAACTAAGAAAAAATTCCTGTCATTCTTCTGTATGCTGAAAGCTTTTGGTACATTACAATATACTTTTTCTTCTACCTAGCCGCTAATAACTACTGTTGCTAGAAGCAATGTGTTAAGCCCCCTTTCCACCCATTTTTTAGAAATATTTCTCTGTAATGATTGGGCGCCTGCGTAATGATTATCCGTCACAAACGTTCCCTTTGTTGGTCTCACAAGCATCCTTGGGAGACTGGTGAGTTCAGAAGTAAGATTATCAATTATGGTCATGATTTTTTAACTTGTGATCTATTTCCCTAACAGAACATAAACTGCCAAATACTACTTGTTACTTGCAGTTGCTTCTTTCCTTAAAACAAGCTCCCAAATATTCTCTTTTTTCCTGGTCTTATGTATGGGAACACACACTCTCAGAATAATGGGGCTTTGTTGTCACAGAAAACAGTTAGCCATGCAGTTTTCATTTCTTAGGTTTAAAAAAAAAACATAGAAATGTAAGGAAAAATTGAATCAACATCCTGGTAATGTGCTGGTTGATTATTATAAGTCAGAAGCTTCTAAGACTTGTGCATTCATTCCTTCTGGAAGTTGAGAGAATATGGTTCCGAAGAAGGTGCATAGATCTTGCGGACAGAATTCTTGTTTTGTCTGAAGTCTTAAATTGTGAATCGCATTGCCATGTAATGCCTTTTACGGCATGGGCGTCCTTTGGAAATATCACAGAAATTATGGGAGGCTGGGAGTTCCCGCTAAATCGCAATCGTAACCCTGCCAGGATCTTTGAGGCCCTTGTCCCATTTTATGAAGTAGCCACTTAAGTGTACAGCGGGCTAATGACGAACTTTTAGGCTAACTATTCACATTCAGAAGATGAAGTTTAAAATATTGGGAAACGATTCAATGTAACTGTTTTCAAGAACTATGGTATGTGTCCAAGGCGTGTCTGGAAGCTGTTTGCGGGACCTGGGCTCGCATGGAGGCATATTTAACTGCTGAGAATCATCTGTGCCAGGGGAGTTCCCCCCCGGCCCCTGCCAGGTGCCTGCAGAAGCCCTGACGGAAACAGGAGGAGAAATCAGGCCAGAAACTAGTGTTTGTGCAGATAGCGCGTGGGGTGGAGTGGGGGAGGGGGTGCAGGTACACGGAGGGTGGGCCTAGCTGATCTGAGCCGCTAATCAAGCCCTCAGACTTCAGCCCTGAGGGGACAGGGGCTCTCTGCGGTCAGCTAGGACTTTTAACAGGGAGCCCGACATTTAGGTTTTCCCTATAAAAATGAAAATCACTGGCTTTATTTTGTAAAATATGGGAGCTGGCTACACAGAGCCTGTGTCCAGGTCTTACCTGAAGCCTGGCCTCTGCTGTGTGGTGTCTCAACAATACATCTGTATAAAAGCCCTAACAAGGAAAATAATAGTTTAATTTTGAAGTACAAATATAGTGACAATTGATCCTATTTGGAAAAAATTACGTCTGAACTCTCTTGTGTCTCTTGCAAAGACACAGGCTCAGTCTTTACAGGAAGCATAAACCATGTGAAGGAAGGTTAACACGTCAGAATGACAGTGACAGATGGGTTCCTCCCACAGGTATTCAGTGGGTGCCTGCAGGAAGTGTAAGGGTGAGGTGAGGGGCACGACGGCAGTGTGAACCAAGATGCACGCTTTCCGGGAGTGTGTGATCCGCCTGTGTGTGCGCAAACATACAAACACGCATGCACACACATATGCACGCAAGCACACACGCACATACATGCACACGCACGTGCACATGCAAACACACACAAACACCAGCACACGTGCACACACACAAATGAGCACACGCATGCATACATGCACATGTGCACACATGCACACACGAGCACATGCGCACACATACGTGCACGTGCACGAGCACACGTGAACACACATACACACTCGCGTGCACACAGGTATTTACATTTCCAGTGGGAAGCGGTGTATCAGTTTGTGCCAGGAACACTGATCAGCAGTCTAGAGAGTGGCGTCGGTCTGATATTGAACATGGGGTAGAGGTGTGGCCGAGGAAGGAGCTGGATGTGGGCAGGGTCAAAGATTAGCTGGGAACTACCAAGGCGGACGAACCATTCCCCAGCTCTAGAAACAGCAACACCCACCCGCTAATATTGGTTGTGCACACGGGTGTGCAGGGGTAGCAGGCCCTGGGGCCAGCACTCTATATGATCTTCCTACTTCTTCCTGACAATCAGCCTCAGAGCTAGTTCTATGACTGTTTCTCCTGGCACAGATGCAGAAGCAGGGGATCAGAGAGGTCCAGGGACAGAGACGGCACAGCACTGTGACCGCAGGGCCATCCCACCTCAGAGGTGGAGCTCTGCAAAGGAGAGATCGAGTTGGGGGTGAAGCTCGAAGCTCTTTTCCTAATGGCCTCGAGACAGGTCTGGCAGGGGCGGAGAGTTTGCATGGAAGATCTGCAGGACGTAAACAGGTCCGAGCAAAATAGAACAGCGTTCCCCACTTTTTCCCTTCGGGAGATCAATCTGTATGTCTCCAGATGGTCCTCAACCAAATCCTTTCTCTTCCAGTCCTCTCAGCACCTGCCCCCCATCCCCCCAGGCATCTATCCCTTCACTGGCTTTTCACGGAAGAAGGGCTGTTCTTACAGAAGGAAGCCTCCCACAAGATATTGATCACGTTAAGGTGTTAATGATGGACGCTGACTTAACATGTTAGTCTCTGGGATACTTGGATTCCACAGAAGGTGCTGGTGCATCTCAGCACTGTGCCAGTCATACGGGTGAGGGGCTTCCCCTGGGGGGATAAGGACCGGGCTGCCTCGGGCCTCACCTGCAGCAGTCCTGGCTAGAATTCCGTTTTTAGTCTTTGTTCCTGCTTCACCAGAAAGAAGATGGATTTACCTATGTAATTCTAGGCAAATTGGTTTATGTCTCTGATACTTGTCTTCCTGTGCACCACGAGGGGCATTCTGAGCATCTTCTCATCTGATTTCCTCTGGCTCTTACTCACTTCAGTGTTTTAGGTAGGACTGAACGGTGCGGCCAGACCTTTCCCTGGATCAAATTGTTACTGGAAGTTTAGAATTTACCATACAGAATTCTGTGAAGGAAGGTTAAAATAACTAGCATAATAAATATATGTAAGTCTTTTAGAGTTACATATATTTATAAATGTAATATATAGTTATATATATATAACTATATAAATAAAGACTTACATATATTTATTATGCTAATTATTTTAACTTGTTAAAATAATAGACTCATGTTAACTAGGGGAGAAACAAAAGATTATTAAAATCTTTTATAATCAGCAATTATAATCAGCGATTTTTGTCATTGTTCTACTTTTGTGATGTAACCAAGTTTACCTGCCTGGTTTATATCTGGTCAATACTTTCTCCGTAGTGTCTCAAACACACACACACGCACACAGATATAGGTTATATTATAGCTTATTTTGCAAAAATGTGGGCACTCACATTAATTCACACTTGCTTTTCTCACTGAAGTATAATATGCATCCATCCGTCCATCCGTCCATCCATCCATCCATCCATCCGTCTCCCTCCAGGTCAATAATAGATAACTCAGTTTAGAAATAGCTGTCTAACATTCTCCAGGTATAGAAGTTTCAATTTACTTTACCATTTCCACATTGACAGATATTTCTGCCTTGGATTTGTTCTGCTTGCCATTACGGGTAATAGTAGATTATGCATACATATATTCTTGTACCTGCAGGTTTTTTTTCCTTTTTTTTTTTTTTTTTTCAAAAGAGCTTACCAAAATTGAGATTGTTGGGTCAAGGCATCAGTGCACTTTTAATTTAGTAATTATCTCAAGATTACTTTCCTAAAAGTTTGTAGTGATTCTTACCCTCACCGTGTCAAGTATGAGAGTACCATTTTGACCACAGTCTCCTCTTTACTGATGTTATGACTTTTAAGAAACTTCTATGACCTTCTTCAGTGAACAACCACATTGAATTATTAACTTTACTTTTAATTCATTTGGTAAGTAGTGAGTTATCACCGTACCCCTCCTGTACTTATAAGTCATTTATTTTTTCTCTTCTGGAAATTGTTAATATCATATCTTTCCTGATGTGTTATTTGCTCATATTTATTAGCTTGTAGAAGACCGTGTTTAATCCTCTGTCCATTGTATGGATTCCAAGTATTTTTTCCAGTACGTTTCATTTTCTTTAATCATTTTTTTGTGAGACAAATATCTTTATATTCTTTGATGGCTTTTGAATGTCTTACCTCATTCACAAAGTAATCTTGGAACTTTGGCCCCCAGCAACCACAGGGGTCTCTAAGTACAGGCTAGAGTAGATCGAATAGGTAAGTTTGTGTTGTCTAATATTTATCCCCACTGTTGCACATCATGCATTTTTATAATTATTTTGTGGACATTCACAGAAATAAAGAGGTTATCTGGAGGGTTCAGGTTCAGCACCAATCCTCCCTCTCCTCAGTTTTGCTGAATTAATTTATCTCCTCTCCCTTCCTTCCATCTTCTCTTCTTTTCCTCTTAAATTCCAGGGTCTCTCTTTCAACATAGTCTTGTATCCAAATATCTTTGCCTAACTTATTACAATTATTACTCTTGTTACAAATCCCAAATCCCACTCAGCGATTTAACTACACAACTGAGTACGTTGGTTATAATCTCACCGGCTTCCCTCCCTCACACGAGGTTTACCTGGATGTCCCCGTCCCCCTGGGCACCTCCTCCCCCAGACATCAGCAGATCTGCACCTGCCTTAATGAGCTCCAGTGAGGAATTTTGCAGCCACGCACTCTCTTGGTCAAGCATCTTTGGGCAGACCAAAACCAGGACAACTCCACATGAGCAAACCTGTAGGTGATTAACCTGCTGGCTTCTTGAGTAACCATATAAAACAGAGATGTAGAGTCTCTGACCAATTTATGAACTTTAGATCTATGTGGAATCTTAAGGTTTTCTCTCATTTAGTTTGCCTGCTTCGGTTGCTATATTATTCTAGAAAGGAAGATGAGAGAGCCAGGTTTAAAGTTAAGTAAGCATACTGCCATTTGTGCTTGATTCCCACGTGAAATAGGAGAACTTGTGCTAATAGAGAGGGATGGTGAGGTCTATACAGAACCTCAGCACTTCGTGGCTAGGAGGCCATCATGGCTTGAGGCTTCTTTTGAGCAGAAATAAAATGGAAAATACAAATACACATTTGGAGTGCCAGGCTCCACACTGGACACATATTGATCATACGGAGCCATTTAATCCTCAAAACAATCCTACAAGGGGTGGCTGCTTTTGTGATATATTATCAATGAGAAATTGTTTTCCCCAAGTGAATCAGAGGATCGGAATCCAAACCACCTGTCTCCTGGGTAAGCTTTGCTACCTTGGCTGACTGGTGCACTGTCTAGCTTATTGAAAATACTGGGAGGCGCATTGTTGTTTTACTCCATTCAGTGCATGATTCCACAACCAATCATTCTGTTTTGCAATGTAGAGTTGGGTTTCTAAACAGATCCTCTAGTTCAATTTATTATCTTACATGTTGGAGGTGACTTGATGATTTTACAAATGCAGCATTTGAATTAACACGTTTTCACACAATCCGATACATTCAGGTGATCCTTGCTAAAAAGAACTCCCGGGTACTGAGTACTTACCTGCACTAAGGGACTGTGTTAGGTGTTTCACATACATTATTTGTAGCCCTCAGACGGCATTAGAAGGAGGTTATCATTGTCCTTGTGGAGAGCACCCTGGAACCCCGAAGATCTGTTAAAACAGTGATTTTCCAGGCACCCTGTTGTCCTAGAATGGGGCCATGTGCAAGGCTTTTGAGGTTATCCTACAGGAAGGGAAACGCTCTACCAGAAGGAGCCCTCCTGAGATGAACGTGTCCAGGGGTTTCTCTGAGGGCATTTGTGAAAACACACAGGAGAAAGACAACGAAGAAAAAAAAATAATAATAAAAGGAAAGAAAACACAAGGACGGAAGAGCACCATTCTGCATTTCACATGCAGGCCGGGCAAGGAAAGGCGACAACAGTGAAGGATGGAAGCATGTCTGGGGGCTGCCGATGGGACCAGCCGCGGGGGCAGAGACAGGCTCCCCGGCCGCACAGCCCGCCAGCCGCGTGTCCCGCATGTGTGTGCAGTAATGAACATCACAGGGACACGCCCGCCACCCCCGCTCCCCCTCCTCCCTGACGACACCATTAGCAAATGGATCACGCGCACCTCCGTAGCATTTTGTCAGGATAATGATAAGCCTTTTTAAAATTACTCACTGCGACTCCAGGTCAGCCACGTGGACTGCCACACATTGCATGGAGGAGGAAAAATGTCCTTGTGTCTTCCTCTTTGTACGGAGATGGATCGGGCGAGCCAGCCCTGCTTTCTGCCAGAGGCAGTTTCCTGGCCGGCGAAACTGCGGCTAAGGTGGTAACAAATTCCATTTTATTGACAGCTTCGACACACCCTCCGCGGTTCCTTTGATTATATATAATGTGGCCCCGTTCCACATCAACCTCACTTCATGGATTTTTTTTTGAGGGGGTTGGGGGTGCTGTGAGCTGGCAGGAATCGCCTGGGTCTTTCATTAAATGATTGTTTTCAAAATGACCCATAGCAATAACGACGTTGTTCGTGATCTGTCTCTGGAAAAAATGCCATGGAGACATTCAAGAAGATTTGAGGCAACTATTTAGGTCACGTGTCCATCTAAAACTAGCCGGCAGGGTTTTGGTGTGTGGGATTTTCAGAATACCGCTTTGCCACTCTTGTAAGCGCAGAATGGAGCTGCAGACGTGCGTTTCTGCACGATGAAATGAGCGGGGTGAGGAAGATGGGTCCGTCTGCAACATTCTACCTTATCCACCCAACTCTGAGCCCACGCGTCAGTCACCACCTGTGCTTCCTGCGACCTGGGAACCAGAACTATTCTGCAGAGCGGCAGATCGTGTGGAGAACGGAAGTTACTAATGGTTACAAACGACCTACGTAATAGATACTGTGTAACCGAGTGTATGACCCGCACACTGGGGTCATTTCCCTATGGTTTCCCATGACTAACAGGTGCACGCCGGTGTTCCCACCAAGGCTGTCAAAGTCTGGAGCTGGTACCCAGCCAGGACTGTCCATGACCGCCTGGGATGCAGCTTGTCCCACAAACTTCCTTTGCCGGTTTCTTGCCAAGTGCTGTTGAGCCTGTGTATGGCCCCTCGTAGGAGGAGCAAGAGGGTGGGACCACAGCCCCCTGGGAACATGAGAGGGACCCTGAACAGCTTCCCAGGGACAGGGGATGAAGGGGCACACAGAGTGGACAGAGAGGGGAATGAGGTCTGATGGGTGGAGGTTAGGCAGAGGATGTGGGAACTGACCCTAGCCGGCTTTCTCTTGTCATCCCTCTCTGTGTCCCCTGATCCAGGAAATCTCCCAGGCTTTCCCTTGTAGGCCCCTGCATGCTCGTGGGGCACACACACCGGAGGCTGTCACCCCAGCCTGCCCCCTCAGATGCACCTGCTTCTGCAGCCTCTCTCTGGGTACCCTCCTCAGTCCTACATGCCCCTGCCTTCAGAATGTGACCCTGGGAATGTAAACCCACCCATCTCACTTCCTGACCTGACACCTCCCATGGCTCCCCTTCCTGTGGCATAAAAATAAATCCTTGTCTGCTAGTCAGTCCTCATCGTGGGCATAAATGATACCCTTGTGAGTGTGAGTGTGAGTGTGAGTATGTGTGTGTGTGTGCACCTTCCACTGTGTCCTGTGACCCTTAACTACCCTTGATGGGTGTGTCTGTCTGTCTGGAATTTTGCATTCCTCACTGAGGGAACTATGTGGAGTGTGGAGTGTTACCAGGAAGGGTCAGGAAACCTCAGACCACCGCACAGCATGACAGAACAGAGGGCAGGAGGAGGGAGATGGTTTAAGAGGGGGTGGGTGTGGAGGCTGAGGTTTCCCTTGACTGTGGTTCCCTGTGGCTGCCCACCCCGGGGGATCACCCTCCTCCTGGGGGTGGAGTGGGTGGGATCTCAGCACAGAGCAGTAGAGATGCTCAGTCAGGCTCAGGAGGAAGGTGCAGGAAAAGCACACGATACTCTCCATTCTGTTCTTAAATGAGGTCTTTCCTCTCTTATGATCCCTAACCTTAAATGGGCTTTCCTGGAGCAGAATGACTAGGAGATTAGCAGTGTCTCCTCTGGGTCTTTGATAACTGGGATGATTTTCGGCAGAACCCTCTGGAAAGGATTAGGATCTGCATGCCTCTTCTGTGTGGTCCCTAATTTCACGCTGCCTGGGCTTTGGCTGGATGCCTTCGTTCTCCTGCACACTAATTGCTTAGCTCTTAATAATTGATAGCTTACGAAGGTGCCGAGTAAATTAATTGGTTACTGTTCACGGAAGGATGCAGTCCTCACACACAGGGCAGCATGAAGTGGGGCTTCTGCTTCCCATTTGCACCACACCTCGACTTGTGCTTCTTGCCAGCCTCTCTGTTGCTGCCATGCGGATTTTCTCGCGTGCACCCAGTGCCATCTGCATGGCCGGATTGACAACCCCACGTCTGGTCACATTTCTGCATGGAGGCATCTTGCTTTCTGGAGCTTTATTTTTTACACCTTCTCTTCATCAAAAGCCCACTCTTCGTATGGAAACCAATCCTAAGAGGGGCTGTGGTTCCCCCTAACACTCCATTCCGTTAATACTTCATTCCCCAGCTGTGGTGGATTGAGCAGGTGTCAGGAACGGGAGACATTAGTGCTCCCTGAATGCCCAATTCTTCCCAGCAGTCGTCCTGCAGTCCAGCGGGACCCTGCCACTAATTCTGTCCAGTGGGCAGAAAGGTATGGAAGCTTCTGTGGGACCCTTGGCTCTCTCCCCACCCCTACGGGGCCACCAGCAATTGCAACCTCCATCACCCTGGGGCCCCAGGGACAGCGTGGAGCACAGCCCTCCCCACCACTCCCCTCCAAGACTGCAAATAGGAAATAATCCTTCATGCAAATCTTGCAGATCCCGGGTTTCATTTGTTTCTAGAACATAACCTGGCACATTCTGAACCATAATAGGGATATGGGGGCAGGAGGCAGATACTGTGCCTGTTTTGCTTATTATGTCATTTAGGAATGGCCCAATGGATGGAATTCTTCCCTTCCTCCCTCCCTTCCTTCCTTCCTTCCTTCCTTCCTTCCTTCCTTTCTTCCTTCCTTCCTCTCTCTCTTTTTTTCCTCCTCCCTTGCTTCTTTTCCTCCCCTTACCATCCCTCTCTCCTTTCTCTCTCTCCCTCTCTCCCCATCCTCATCCAGGGGCTATGGATATTGGATCCTTTTCTTCCTTCTCATCATGCACCCATCCTTTACTGAATGTCTGTCATATGCTGGGTACTCAGTTAAGGTATGGAGATGCCTAAATGTCTCCTGTCTTCAAAGTCTATCAGTATAATAAAGAAAAGAGATAACTACAAAATTGCCATTCAGAGTGCTAATAGGGATGGGTATGAAGTTTCATCAGCCCCAAGAATGAGGGAAGGAGGGGCCGCACCACCTCTGTGATATTTCCAAGATCAGTGAGCAGTGCTCTTGGGGGAGAAAAGCTCTACAGGCAGAGGGAAGAGTAAGGATGTGCTTGGGTGGTGTGAATAGGAGAATGATAATAGGCCACCCCAGACAGACAAACCTGGTAGTGAGGCTGGGATTCCAGGGGGCAGCAACAGGGTCTGCTGAAGCCCTGCACACGTGCCCTCCTCACTGTGCTCACACACCCATACTGGGCCACCCTCGTCTGTGGATGTTCTGCACTCAGGCTCACCTGGGTTCACTCAGCCACATCTACCACTCACCTCGATGCCATCGAGGCCAATTTCATCATGTCTTCTGTCTCACAGTGAGCTCAAGCCTCCCAGTTACCCCTTAAATCTCTGTGTTAGTCAGGGTTCTCCAGAAAAACAAGACCAATAGGATAGATATATAGATGGGTGGATAGATAGATGGATGGGCAGATGGATAGATAGGTGGATAGATGGATGGATGGATGGATGGATGGAAGGATGGATGGATGGATAAATGGATGGATATGATACATGGATGGATGGATAGATGGATGGATGGGTGGATGGATGGATGGATGAAAGGACAGATGAATGGATGGACAGAAGGATGGATGGGTAGTTGGATGGATGGATAAATGGATGGATGGATCCATGGATGGATGGGTGAATGGATGGATGGATGGATGGATGGACAGATGGTGGATGGATGGATGGATGGATGGATGGATAGATGGATACATAGATGGATGGATACATAGATGGATGGGTGGATGGGTGGATAGACAGATGGATACATGGATGGACAGGTGGGAGATTTATCATAGGAACCGGTGCCTGTGGTTCTGGAGGAGGAGAAGTCTCATGGTCTGTCATCTACACACTGGAGACCCAGGAAAGTCAGTAATGTGATCCATTCTGATTCCAAAGTTCTGAAAACTGGGGGCTGAGGCTTTGGGTCAGGAGAAGAGGGAAGTCCCAGCTGAGGCAGAGAGGCTGACTCCTCCCTTCCTTCACCTTTTTGTCCTACTCAGGGCCTCAGTGGAGTGGGGGAGCCCCTACTGGGGCGGGCCATCTCCTCTGCTCAGTCCACAGACTCAGATGCCCATCTCTCCCAGAAACTCCCCCATGGATGCATGCAGGAGAAGGGTGCCCTCAGCCCAGTCAGGAAGACACAGCACCACCCTCTTGCCCACCCCGTGGCTCCTCTGGGGCTCAAGCCCCCTCTGGCAACATTGCAGCATTGTGCATGTTCTCCATCACTTCCCGAAAACTGCCTTTTCCTTCATGCTGCAGCCCTGGAGACATTCAGGAGTGTATGGGTGAAGTTTTGTTTGTCCAGTGTGTGCATAGTGTTACTAGAACATCACAGACGGGGCTGGATGTGTTATCAGCACTTAACGTGGTACTGTGTACAAATGGTGCTTCCCCCAAAGCCAGCAGCACCTGTCCGGGGAGCAGTTTGAAACTTGGATTCCCCCAGACACGTCTCTCACATCTCCCCAAGAGATTTTCTGTCTCCCACAGCTCCTCCTATTGGACCCCAGGGTGGGGGGATTACTGGTCACTTCCCTGCATTTCTCTCTCTCCTGGTCACTTCCATGCCACCTCCCTCCCCAGAAGCCTCCGCTTAACTCCTGTGACCTCAGTCCTTGCTCCCCTGCCCTCCTGGCTCACGGTCACTGCCCTCAGCACCATGCTTGGCCCAGGTCCTGGAGGTGACTTCTCAGGACCTGCCCCCCCACCCCCACCATTCCTCAGCCTCTCTCCTCTGTCCTCAGTCATCATGGCCAGTGACGGAAAGCCTTCTGAGACTCAGCAGCAAGCCCTCCTCTCTAACCACTGCCTTTCTGCTTCCTTGCCTGCTTTCCTTAGATGCTGACTTTTAAAACCTACTGGCTCTGTCACCTTTTCCCCATCTCTCACAGTACTCACATTTTCCTTCCTCCTTTGCCTGGCGGACACCAAAATCACACCTTTGCACAGGATGGCTCGCCCTGCCGCTGACGAGCCTGGGGGACACGCACCATGCTAACAGGCTTCCTTAAAATCATGCGTGTCTGCTTCAAGTGACCGTGGCCCCCCACACTCCATTTCCCGACCCCATTCACTCCCCGGCTTTCCAGACCCCCAGCCCTTAGCTGGAGCCCCAGTGCTGGCTGGTAATCACTGAGAAAACAGAGACAGAGAAAATCCCTGAGCTCCTGGCATCAGACCTGACCATGTCCCTGCATTTCAGCCCTGATTCTCGATTTCCCTCTGAATCGGGAAGAGCCATCCAGCTCCGTCTATCCAGGGCAAGCAACCGGCCACTGAGGCAGGAATCCCTTCCCTGTTGCCTTTTCAAGGACAAGGCACGGCCCCCTCTGTGCTGGCTCACCTCATCTGGCTTCCATGGTTCAGGAATCTGCCAGTTCCTATTCTGCTTATGCCCTCCTCCCCTTCCTGTGTTGCTATGGATTTATCCGGTTCTGTTCCTATACGATATTCACATCCTAGTAGGTAAATGCACTTGGACCTGAGGTTTGGGCCATTTCATCTAGCTCCGGTGGACATTGTGTGGTCTCTAATTTTTTGGTTATAATAAGAATGCTGCAACGAACACATTTTTGAACAGAGACACGTTTCCACTAGATAAATCCAACTGACAGAGAATTGTGTGGTCAAAATATGTAATGACAAAATGTTCATGAATATTGCTAAATTGTCTTTCACAAAAACTTGTTAGATATTTTCTCCCTGGTTTTCCCATAATATATGAGTGTTCAGAATTTCCGATAATATGATAAGCCAGAGATCCTGAGGTTTTTATGTTTTGCATTCTCCTTTGTACTGACGACATTGTCCAGCTTTCATATGCTTATTGGCCACTTGTATTTCTCTTTCTGATCATCTCTTTATAGCCTTTCACTACTTTTCTTTTTTTGTCCCTTTTCCTTTTGTTTTGTGGGAGCTTCTTAAATATTCTGGGTTATTAGTGCTTTCTGTATGGATTTACTGCAAATAATCCTTCCCAGTCTGAGTTGCTTCCTCTCCACTTGCTTGTTGTTCTTTTTAATGGACTTGTAGCATCTCAGTTGGGCTTCTCATTGGAGGACACACACACACAACAAGCATACACGCTGCTGCAGATACAAATCTCCACAGCGTGAACTAGCAATCGGGGCCAGAAGTAGAGGCTGTGGGTCCTCCACCACAGCCCCTGGCTTCTCAGCGTCCCCTCTGGGGGCGTGCAGCCACCTGTGAGATCAGAAACAATAAGTGTGGAGTTTTGTTCTTTATTCCCTTCCACCAGGCATTAATGCCAGGTTCTATTATCTTTCTAAAATGAACCAGGAGACTTGATTTTTCTATCTTCTGGAAGAGGTCAGAGGTCAAGGCAGCCCGTGACATCTAGGTCCCGCCACCCACCGAGTCGTCTATGACTCATGAGGAAAAGCCGCTGGTGACAGTCTGAGCCACAGTGTTGAAGGAGGTCCACGGTGCAGGGCAGCTACCCGGCGGCACCAGCAGCTGAGGAGGAGGGTGGAGGCTGGTGCATCCTGGGGAGGGTCCTTCAGACGAGAGCCTGGAGGTCTGAGGGACATGCTGAGACCCTGGGATTGTCCAGACCGGGAGGGACGCCTTCCACGTGAGAATGTAGAGTGCTGGGATGGTCTTCGTCTTCCGTTCCACAGAGGGTGAGCTTTAGCTAGAGGTGTAATTCAGGAAGGGACATCTGACTGGTGAAGACATGCTGATCCTGCTCTTCGCTGTCACGGGTATCCCGAATCCCCCTCGGCCACAGACACCTTAGCCAGTCCCTCTTCTGCCCTTAGATTTAACCTGCGGTGCCCATCACTCCTTAACTGCTCTGGACAGAATAAAACCTGAAACATAATTTACTTTGGAAATATAACCACTTATTGATTACTCTTTTTCTCGAGGAGATAGAATCAGTGTGTAAGCTTTTATCTGGGAGAAGCCAGGATGGTTTTTATACTCCGTATGTAGCTCAAGTCCAACCAGATCTCCTTGAGAGTCTGGTATTTCAGGCATTGTGCTGCGGATGATCATTATTTTCTAAAAAGGATTCATCATACTGCTTATGTGAAAAATTCACAGTAGGCAGACAATATTTAATAAGTAAATCAATAATGCTCATTTCAGGGAAAAATTAGGTATAGAATATAGCTGGAAAAGATAATAAAACAAGATCAAATACGAAATTTCAGACCCGATGAACCATTAGAGATAATGCAATTCATGGCGGCGCCAGCGTGCCACGTGTCGGGAGGCTGACATCATAGGATGCTGTGTGAAATGCAAATCCAGCCTCATTTGTGATGTGAGTAACACGCGAGGAGGAAGAAGGCTTGCTGGCATCAAATGTAGTCATTGCTGCTCTCCTGAAGCCAGGCTGGGGAAGGAGCTTCCTCGGTTCCGGAAAGTGTTGCAGTAAACGAGCGGAAAGGCTAAGTCGCTCAGAAGATGGGCGTGCTGTCCGTGAGATCCTGCTGAGGTTGATGATAAAATGCAATTGAGCCCTTGCAGCTGGAAGGACTTGGGTGTGGATTAGGTCCTACCTGTCCGTCCCTTGCAAGGGCACCACCTTGGCTATTGCTGTTGGGAAATCTCCTTGCTTCTCCATGAACATCATTTCGGAGCTGGTGGTGTCACCAGGATTTGCGTTTTTGTGGGTCTAACGATAATTCTTTGTGGTTCCCACTTGTTAATATTGGTCCTGGTATCTTCTGGCACTGCTTAGAGGGTACCGGATCCTTCTTCTATCCCGCACACTTTCAGATATATGTGAAGGCAGGTGTCTTGCATCAGACCTCTTCTCTAGGTTAAACATCTCCAGAGCTGTCGACAACCAGTCCTACATTTAACATGATTTCTAGATGTCCCATCATTCTTTCCTAGAGCATTTCTGTTCTGGGGGCTGACCCGCTCCAGGGAACGTTTTGCCATTTGTCTAACACCGTCCTAGAGCCCCGTGCCCATCATTAACCCGGTGCTGCCTGCAGGCGTTGGCCGTGCTCTCTTCATCTGTACGTCGGATGGCAGAGCGTGCACCTGCTCTCACCGGAGGCTGCAGGAGCGGTGCTACTGAGTGGGAGAAGAAAAGGCAGAAGCAGAGAAACATTTATAATTTATTTTAAGAATCACTTTTAAGCGATGCTGACCACTGTCCCTCTTCTTTGCAGCATCCAGCCTACAAGCGGGACTTGAGGATCAAAGCAGGACCGTCTAGCCCCTTAGCGCAGAGGGTTCTGGAGCCAGATGCCCGCTTTCTCCCGACAGGAGGCTCTCGGGTTTTCAGAACGAGTTCTCCAATCAGATTTCTCTACTTCAAATGACTAACAACCACAGCTGTCTCTGTGAGCCGGGCTGGCTTCATTTCGCACATTTTCAGTGGGTGATGGTTCATCATCACCTCCCTGGATGCTGACACAGAAGGAGGACAGCTTTGGGCAACTGAAGAGAGTTTCAGTGCCCCTCAGCTTGCACCCTCAGCACTGTCCAAAATTTCTTCTCTGCCCGTTGCTCCTCACAAAGGTGTCTAGGTACTGAGATCATGCTGTCCAAACCAAAACTTGAAACACAGGGTCCAGCCCAAACAGGATTCTTGTGTTTATTTTGTGCCCTGAAACAATCATAAAGGTAAATATTAAATACAGAAAAATGGGGAGTTTAAGGGGCTAATGGAGCCTAATATTTGAAATCAAATCTGTTTTAGAATATAAGGTACATGCAGAACATGTACCTTACATGAACATTTGCCCAGATCCACCTTTTATGAGCATAGACAGGATTTCACTTTGCCTCTGGGGTAACGGTAGCCACTCTTAGGAATTTCCAGCCTCATAGCTCATGCCTCTGGGGTCATCTGAGCAAGAACACAATCAAGAAATCAGCACTACTTGTCTGCTTTGTGGCCCCTTTACATGCCATGGAATGTAACACTTAGTCCTGGGAGCCCCACTCAGTGTTGCCCCACCCTGGATGAAAACGAGACTCTCCCAGTAAGATAGCAGCTCAAGCCGATTCTCAGCCAGAGTCTACGAGGTCGAATCTGGCTGCCTGGCCGTTTTTAAATCTGCCCAGATTACTCTCCTGCGTAGTCAAGTTTCAGGACTGGTATTCTCTGCAAAGTGAACACACAGCTTTGTCTCTTGAAAACACTCAGCATTCTATACAAGTTGAGCTCCACAAACACCTACGTGAGAAGAACAGGAGAGATAAGGTTGACCTGACTGACGTTCTTTACCCCCACTGCCTTTTTCTTTCTGAGGCCATAACTATTTGCTGTGCTTTATGGATGATTGATCTGCTATTCTTTACTGTAGGGATGCTTGGTTGCTTCTGGATAATTTAACTTTCCATAAGAGTTTTAATTGCCCGACTTTGTCTACATCCTGGAGGATTCCCTTTTTAGCCTATTCAAGTGGAAACAGAAACATGTCAATGATGTGGTTGGCCTGATTGCCGAGGGTGTTCTAGGAAATCAGCACTTCACGCTGATGAGTATTTTCATGATGGGCATATCTTAATTGAGTCATAGCCCTGGTTACATCAAAAAATAAACTAAAATTTACATGCAACTCTTCTTCCAGGATGGAAAAATCTTAAGAAAGAAGTTCAGATTTGTCTAAGATGCTGATTTATGTCGACTAGAAAGTCCCGCATATGTAATGTACAATCAAGTGCCCTAAGCTAAAACCCAACTTGTCAGAACCCCTACGCTACTGGAGTGTATGAAATAGGTAAATATGTGAATATGTTGTCTGCATAATACGCTCACAGCACATACTGCGTGGTCGAGGGAAGCTACAAAACTCCATCTGCACACTATTTGCTCTTTCCAGTATGTTTCCTTCAACCTGAATCCTATTTAACGTGGCACGTGTTTTACTTACCTGTGTTACTGGATTGTTGCTTCCCATAGAATGAAGCTCTACGAAGGAGGAGGTTTTGTCGTTACTACGTCTTTAAGGCAGACGCCAGTTATTGGCGTCAAGCAGAACCTCAATAAATAATCCCCACTGAACGAAGTAGGGGGTCAAAAAATCAATTTCTGGAGATTTTCTTGGATGCTATACACACTCAGTCGGGTCTCATGTACTTGGTCCTGATGCGGTGAGGCTGAGTAAGTATGGGATCCGGGGGCAGAAGGCCTGGTGTTGCATTTCAGCTCTGCCACATGGTGGGTGAATTGTGCAACCCCTGATCTCATCTGAAAGAATAATTGGATCACCACAATAATAATAATAATAATAATACCTGCTTATATTCCATAGGCCTGTTTTAAGGAGCAAATGAGCTAATTTATTAACAATTACTTTGCAATTTTTTTAAGCGCCGTATTACTGGAATTTCTTACCAGCCATGGCTGGGGTGATACTAAGCCCTGAGAATAACAGTATAACAGGACAGGCCGTAATCCTCCGGGCCAGTAAGTGGGGAAAAAAGTCTAATAGTTTAATCTGCTGTACCCCATGCCCATTTCATCTAAGTTTTCACCTGACCCATCACTCACTTAGAACCCCCATCCGCGGGCCGCGTGGGGGCTCAGTTGGTGAAGCGTCCGCCTTCAGCTCAGGTCATGATCTCAGGGTCCTGGGATCAAGTCCCGCATCGGGCTCCCTGCTCAGCGGGGAGTCTGCTTCTCCCTCTCCCACTGCAGCTCCCCCTGCTTGTGCACCCACTGCTCGTGTTCACACGCTCTCTCTCAACTAAACAGACAAAATCTTATAAAAAATAAAAGAGCCCCCATCCGCCATTTGAAGCAGGTGTAATTCTGCTGACAGTAAACAGCGGTGTGCGCAATCACACAACACAGCCCGTGCTACGTCCGATCGAAGGTGTCCGTTACAGCCCTAACTCTGCCTCCCCAACACATTTTTGAGAGCAAGAACATGAGTTTTCAGTGCCTCTGAATCTCATACAGTGCTGTGTGGAAGAGCTGAGCTGCTCCACAGATACGTGCGGAGTCAAATCAAGCCGTTCTCCATTGACTATTTTCCATCTCTTAGCCAACAAACCATGAGCTCATAAAACAAAATAACATAATAAAAGGTAATAAATATTCCATCTTACAGACAAGTATTAAGAGCACATTTGAGCAGCAAAGAAATTTGGACCTAATGCAGTGAGCTGTCTAAATGCCCTGATGGTGTGCGGGTTTTCTCTCAATCTGTCTTAGATGCGCCACCGTGGGTGACTCCCGGCAATGACACGGTTAGAGAAAGCAATTCTCCCTCACTGACAGAGCTAGAGACTGAACAGCAGGGCTGCTGGGGATGGCAAGTACACACTGTCTACTAACCATCTAAATCGAGCCACCAGGTTGAAAAACAAGATCTTCCAATGCAAGGATTCTTTATAACCTCACTTTTACTGAGAGCTGTAATTGGTTCACAGCTTTTTAGAAAATTGGCTGGTTCTTCAATTTTAGCTCACAATTGAGTGAGATCCGGGCATAAACTATGAGAAGGCATTTTTAAAAAGTTATCCATTTACGTATCCATGTAACGCGTTTCAGTGCTGTTTTTGGGAAGTTACCCATTCAGGTGTGCTTGCAGAACCATGTGCCCTAGAGTGAGAAGGGGCTGGCCGTGAATTCAGTCTCTCCCGCTCATTCACTGTATCATCTGTGGTTAGTGACTTAACGTCTCTGAGCCTCTATTTCTTTATCTTATAAAATAGGTAATACTACTCACCTGAAAATTAATTAGCTATCAACTTTGCTGATGTAACAAATACCCTAAATTTCAAAGGCTCACAACAGCATGGCGCATTGCATGAGGACATGGGTGAGTCTTCCTTCTGGGCTCAGGCTGGTGACACAGTTCCCATGCAGGACACACCCGAATGCAGCCTCACGCGCCACCTCCCGTCCTCGGAAACCAGTCACCGTGGAAGACCGGCAACACAGGGGCAGCGACGTCACGTGATGACGGAGTTAGATTTTCTGCACAAAAACCTTAAAACAAAAGCCATTTGTTTAGTCCCCGGGGCTCAGCAACGTGGTTCTTCTCTGGTGGACACTTGAATCTTAATCAGACTTCCAGCTTAAACACCTTCTCTGTTTTATTTATTTATTTATTTTAAAGAGTTTTATTTATTTATTTTAGAAAAAACGAGAGAGCAGGGGGAGGGGCAGAGGCAGAGGGAGGAAACAGACCCCCACTGAGCAGGGAGCCCGGTGTGGGGCTGATCTCAGGACCCTGAGGATCATGACCTGAGCTGAAATCAAGAGCCAGATATTCAACTGACTGAGCCACCCTGGTGCCCCTATTTTATTTTATTTTATTTTATTTTATTTTATTTTATTTTTCTGTTCAGAAATGAGAAATAGTTCCATTTTCCAATCCTGAAATTCCCACAATTTCTACCCAATCTCATCTCTTTCCCTTTCGTCTGTTCTCGTAAACAGGCTTACTCCTTCCCAAGCTCATTTCTCTGTAGTGCCTTCACCGCTGTAGCGAATATCAACCAATCATGCTACTACCATCCTGCTTCTTCAACCACAGCCACAAGTCACGTGGGTGTGTGATCTACCTTCCCGGCTGTGCCATGTGGTAGGGTTACTGGATTTTCCACCATCCCCTGGTCCCAACAATGATTCCTTTGCCACCTTTGCCCGGCGCCTGAGCCAATCTCAGCATTTGCTAAACATTTGTTGTATCCTGTTTCCAGTTCCAATTTTCATGCCGGTCAGCTTACCTCGGTATCAGACAGCACCCAGCTCTTGCGCTGCCCAGTACGTGTATTTACTTCTCATTTTACGTGAGGGCCTCAGCTGGGCTCTGGCTCTGCTGAGGCTGACGTGGTGCTGCTGATATTGTGGTTCGGGACGAAGAGCGGGTGTGTTCCCAGCTCTCAGTGCATCTCCTTGCGCTGGGAGTCAGGCTGACGGGGCAGCCGAGCTGAGGCCGGGAAGGAGGCGAGGAAGGGGCCAGGCAGAGCCATGCAATCCATCGGCGCCTTCCACACAGCAGGCCGCACGCGGCTCCCACTCCGGGCCCAGTGGCCAAGCATCTGCATGACCGAGCACAGAGGAGCATTGTCTCCCACAGACGGCAGGGTAGCCCCAGGATCGGGGGTGGGGGCAGATGGCTTCATCAGATGGGTGCTTTTGGGCAGCAATAAAATTATCAGACAGATCATCGTGAAGATATTATCAGTTATCATGGAGAATAACTGTGAGAATTCTCCAGTTGAGTTTTTAACTTCATGACCATTCACAAACTGAACACACCTGCATCACCAGCCCTGAGAGCGGAAAGAGATCATTATTAGCAAATTCGGAGTGTTCCCGTATCCCTTTCCAGGTGCATCCACACCAAGGGCAAGACATCACCTACCTGATGTCCAACAGCGTGGATGAGTTGTGGTCCTTGTCCCCTTTTTATAGATGGGACCCTAGTGTACATCCTTCGTGTTGGCTTTTCTCACCTAACAGGATATGAGTCTTAGTCTGCTCAGGCCGCTATAACAGAATGCCACAGTCTGGGGGCCTATAAACCATCGTCACTGATTTCTTCTAGAGGTGGGGAGTCCCAGATCCAGGTGGTGGCAGATTCTGCATCTCATGAGAACCTGCTTCCTGGTCCACAGACGGCGTCTTCTGGCTGTGTCCTCACGTGGGAAAGGGGCGAGGGGGCTCCCTGGGGGCTCTTTTATGAGGACACTAATCCTGTCCTGGGGGCTCCACCCTCATGACCTCACCACCTTCCAGAGGCCCCGCCTCCTGACACCACCACCTTGGGGGTTTAGTTTGAACATTATGAATTTGGGGGGGCACAGACATCCGTCCATAGCAGGGGGTGTGGAGCCAACCACACTGTTTCCTGACGTGGCAGAGGGATCCCGCTCAGTGCTCCCTAATGTCGCCGTGTATGCACCTGCTGCAGTGTATAAACCGTGGCCCCATCGATGAGCGTGTGGAGAGGTAAGATCTAAGAGCCTCCTGGCACATCTGTTGCTCCCATAACACATTCCTTTTCCCGCCCTCTGCCTCTCACGTGCCAGTGTCTGTGGCTCACGTGGATACGCAGACGCTTTGCATCGACGCTGGACCCAGGACAAATGGAGGTCAGAAGCTGAAGGAGCGAGTGGGAGCCTCTATCAGGCTACACGTCAAGCAGCATGTCTATCCGTGGCCTCACGGATGGACGAGTCCAGAGGAAGCCTCCACCCGGGAATGCGTGATGTGATGTAGAGCCAGAAGGAACGTTTGCCCAGACTCCTGCGTCTAATTGGTGTGGTTAAACCAATTGTCTGAGTCTCTGATTTCCTCGGAGTTAGAACAAAGCACTCATTTGTGCAGGGAAGATATAAAACATCAGTTACTACTTAACTTCTCCCTGCCTTCCGGTTTTATACTCACTCAGTATCTTCTTCCAGGTGAATTTAGCACCTGGTTGGAGCGGCTTGTTCATCTTTACGTTTTTAATTTTAAAAATTTACTGGGCTTACCTTCAATAATCCCGATAAAAGATTATTTTCCCTTCTTTCTAAATTTAGCATACATCTGGGGTTACCACTTATTTTACTAGATATTACCCAAAACTAAATTGTAAAATGAATTCAGTCACGTTTACTATCTTAGAATCAATAGAATCTATGTACACTGCTTTGTTTTAGGAGATAGAAATCGAGTCTATGTTTTTTTTTTTTTTTTTTACCGTTGCCCTTTTGCCTCCTTAGTGCCTGAAAGCAACTATCTGGAAGTATTTTTAGCCAAGCCTTTTTTTAATGATTTTCATAGGGCCTGACTCCTGACTGGATATTGCTTACAGAAACACCAGGCCAAATGTGTATTAGTCTCCAGTCACACCTTGGTTTTGGCCTCCGGCGAATGTCAGCTCTGATCAAACTGGACTCGTAGCAAGGTCTTTTGTCTGCAGCCACTTCTTAGTAAACTTTTGAGCTTCGATATTTTTTGCCTTGGAGACAGACATGTACAGAAGAAACTTACCCCCTTTCTTTTGTTTTAAAGCAAGCTCAAACGAGTGTTCGCTTGTAAATAATTCTATCCTTGAAAGGCCAAAGGTGTTTCGAACAGCTGATCTTGATTATAGCACGTATTGTGCTATGGTGGAAAACAAACAAAAATGATACCAGTGATAGTGACGATTGCAATTGCAATTAATGTATACTGAGCGGTGACAAGACACAGGCACGAAAGTGATGGGTTATTTTAAGCCATGGCCCTTTCCTTCGAGAATCTCATGGCCTATCGAGCATATGAAAACGATTACAAATCGACGGGGTATAAGCAGGGATGGAGATTTCCTGGCATGTTAGGACAGCACTCCGTCCATCTTCACATCGTAGGGAAAAAAATTCTGTATTGGTCGAAATCATAAGAAAAAGGCCAAAGCACACGAAGGAAATTGCATGCCACGGTCCTTTTTGTTCTGGGGCAGTGTAAAATGACAAAATTCCTTCAGGACAGAAGGCAGACAGAAGGAAGGTCTTTGTGTGCCCAGGAAAAGGCCAATACAACTCTCTCTAAGTGCCTGTTTATTGTGTCTGTCACAGGTTAAATTCATATTCCTACTGTTAATAAACTTTTCCATCAAAAGTTGACATTTATGCATCTGCAAGCACCTTTCACATCTCTTGAGCAGGACTGGACTAAGCTGTCCACTTTCTAAGAGATGGATACACACAGACGTTAGGAACCATCAGCCCACATACTAGACACGCTTATTTCTAGACATGTAAGGGCACTTGTATGTAGGATTTGGTTTCTTGTTTGTATGTAATTCTTTTTTCTTAATCAGGGAGGTGTCAGCAATATTATTCAGTAAAGAGGGGCATGGTAAATATTTTAGGTTTTATGGGCCAAGGGGCAAAAATAGGGTGCTATGTAGAACATATAGAACTATTTAAAATTGTAAAAAAAAACATTTTTAGCTTGCATGCTTTACAAAAACAGGCAGCTGGTTGGATTTAGTCTTTGGCCTAAGCCTAAATATTACCTCTATAGATTACTATAATGTACATTATTTGTACTGATACAAAGTTCTTAGATGTATCAGTTTTAAAATATCCATAATAATTTAATTATTATTAAAATAATTTATTATTTTTAAAATAATTTATTATTAAAATAATTTATTTTTAAAATAACTTATTATTAAAAATAATTTAAGAATAATTAAAAACAATTTATAATTAATAAATTATTAGAAATAATTTAAAAAATATAGTATACTATTATTAAAAATAATTTAAAAATATAGTATACTATAAAAATAATTTAAAATACATAGTATACTATATTTAATTGCAATGGTTTTAGGGACTATTTAGGAACTACAAATTTTTCCCTCATAATAGAAAATACATTTTAAATACCTTCTCCAAACATTTCATTCATTCTTATAAAATATTTGTAAGATGGGTGCAACTATGGGCAGTGTGTCTGTGTTATCATTTTGTTTTTAGTGTTACTTACGCATTGCTTTGGAATTATGCACAGAGAATATTTGAAATTGAAATATGTGAGCAAGAAGGGCTTGCTGTATTCAACAAAGCAGCAAAATCAATTAACAGCCCTTGACCCTGGTGAATCTCTCTGTGACACCTCAGCAAAGCCAGTCACTGACCAGCTGAATCAGCTTGAAGGTTAAAAATTCTACATCTCCAGATGCCAGCACCTTTCAAAGGAGCTAAGCTCATGTGGTACTGGGACAAATATATCTTCTCTCCTTTAAAGGGAGAAGCTGTAGGAATTGTATTTTTCTTTTGTCCACAGACATGTGTGTGTGTGTGTGTGTGTGTGTGTGTGAAATCATACAAGCACATCAGAAGAAAACACCCCAAATTAAAGAAGAAGGAAGGTCATAGAATGTAAGTGATGGGAGGCTCTGTCATCATCTTCCTTGACAATTTTTGCTTTTCCTTTTATGCAAATAATTCCCAATCTCTCAGCTATTTGTCAGCACAGGAGGTTGTCATTGTTATGGAGATGATCCTTTCCCTCCCTGTCTTCCTATCCACATAGCTGAAGCTAATTCCGTGCACTGATGTAAGATTATTATCAGGTTGAGCACTTACCTGACAAAATTTATGGTGATGAGTCGGGTACATATTGGATATGCCAATGCTCCCTGATCATGAGTTTTTACGGCATTCCCATTAGTTGGTGATAGCTGTCAAAAATACTGTTGTTATCATTTTATTTACTTCTGACATTTGAAGGTCTCTTATAGTTTCAATTAAATTTTTCCTTTGTCAACTCAGAAATACCACTCAATGTAGCTCTCTATTGCTCTTGAAATTGCAATAGCAGTCCAGGAACCGATTATTTCGAGATTGCCTCTCCAAGCTAGTTATTGAGAGGATAATGATTATTGAGTGCCACAAATATATTGGGAACTCCACACAACAGAGAAAAGGATTTGTCTGTCCTGCCAGGTAGATGTGTGTCTGAATGGAAGACGAACCCTCCATCCGTTTTCTGAACTCTGAATCCTTGTACTTGTACTGGTCTTCTTCCTGGCCACTAAGTAGGCTGTGTTCTCCGCTGCTCCCGGGCATTTCCAGGGTAAGTGATGCCCTTCGTGTAGGAAAGGACTCCTTTTCCTCATTTCGGGTATTTTCTTCCATATGCATTGACTGAGAACACCGAGAAACACAGAGAAATAGAAGTTTGGGAAGCAAATTAAAATCTGGGGGCGCCTGGGTGGCTCAGTCGGTTGAACATAAACTCTTGGTTTCAGCTCAGGTCATGATCTCAGAGTCGTGGGATTGAGCCCTGAGTTGGGCTCCACACGCAGCGGGGAGTCTGCCTGACATTCTTTCTCTCCCTCTCTCTCTGCCCCTCCCCACCATGTGCTCTCTCTCTCTAAAAATAAATAAATAAATCTTTTTAAAAATCTGGATTGTAGCTTTGTTGAGAACAGGGCATTTTTACGTTGTAGTTTACAGTGACCAACATTGTACATAGTAGCTGATTCACAATAGTGATGTTGGACCATAGATGTTGGTCGATAAGAATTTTTGCCTTGGACAATATTGTAGTTTATGGCAACTTTCACCATATATGTCTGAATGATTCTTGGTAGCCTTCAGCCAAAATGGGGAAGGAGGGGTTGGAGTATTGGTCTCATATTACACAGGCTCATCTTTTCCCGAGCAGAGTTACTGAGGCAAAGATTTGACTACAGGGAAGAAAAGTCTTTCCAACAACAGGGCTTTTAGATTTCAAAGATGAAACAATACTTGTTTGTTTTAAATTGCAAGATAATTGCAATTTCCTGATCACTCTCAGTGTTAGTAAGTCTACCCTGCCTGGTTAAAGTCAGGTCTAACCACTCAGCATCAGACTGACTGCCTCACATTCCATTCTGAATTCAGAACTGAGGAAGGATGTGTGGAAAGTCTAGGGTTTGATTCAGGTGCTCAAGAGTCATTCCTCAGCATGCGGCCCCCAGTTGAGGCTGGATTAGTTAATTGCCGAGAAAGCAGAACTGCCCTAGGAATGAGATTTCCCAGGCCTGAGTTTTCCCAGGCCTTCAAATTCTAGAGTTGGGGACAGTGGAGGCCACAAGAGTACAAAATTGAAAATGCTTGCCTATAAAGAGTGAGGATACTGTGTCATTAGACGGAGCCCACTATCGATGCATGTGTGCATTCTTCAGGTATGGTTAACCTAGCACCATAATTAACCTCTTCATAGGACATTTCTCACATATTTTAATATCACACCTCATAGGCTTCAGATCAACTTTGTCCCAGGTAGCTAAAACCAAAATGATTTGTTCCATCCACATTCTTTCACTGTCTCACTTATTGGTTAAGTGAACAAACCAAGGAAATGTTGGGGGATACTTTTTCCCCTCTCCTGATAGTTTTTTCCATATCCTTCAGCTTAACCCATGGGCTTTACTCGACCCACCTCCCCATTTGTTCCTTGTAGGTCAGGAATATCTGTCTTTTGAACGTGAAAGGAAAACCAACTCTATTTTTTTAAAAGATTTTATTTATCTATTTGTCAGAGAGAGAGAGAAATAGAGAGCAAGCACAAGCAGGAGGAGGGGCAGAGGGAGAGGCAGGCTCCCCACTGAGCAGGGAGCCTGGTGCAGGACCTGATCCCAGGACCCTGGGATCATGACCTGAGCCAAAGGCAGATGCTTAACCGCCTGAGCCACCCAGGAATCCCAGGAAAACCAACTCTAAAGAAACAAAAACTCTGAACTTACTACACAAAGATTTCAAAACAATGGACTGAAGTATGTTTAAAGAACTAAATGAAAACACAAAGAACTAAAAGAAATCACAAAGATTATATATAAACAAAATGAGAATATTAACAAAGAGATAGAAATTATTAAAAAAACAGACATTATGTAGCTCTAAAATACAGTAACTGAATTGGAAATTCACTGAAGGGGTTCAACTGTAGAATTGAACAGGTAGAAGAATGAACCAGTAAACTTAAGGACAGGTTATTTGAAATGTTCAAATCTGAGGAACAAAAAGAAAAAAAAGAATGAAGAAGAGTGAACAAAACCTAAGGGATGGAACTTGAGGAACATCAAGTGAACAAATACATGAACTATGGGACTCTCAGGAGAAGAGACAGAGAAAGGTGCAGAGAGATGATTTTAAGAAATAATAGCTGAAAACTCCCCAAATTTGAGGAAGACACACAAATCCAAGAAGTTCTACAAAGTCCAAGTAAGATAAACCGAAAGGAACCCAGTGAGACATATAATCACACTGCCAAAAGACAAAGGCAAAGGGGAAATCTTGAAAAGAGCAAGAGAAAAGCAGTTCATCACAGATATTTTAGCAGAAACCTTAGAAGCCAGAAGGCAGTAAGATGGTATATTTAAAACACCGAGAAAAAAAAAAAAAACGCATAATCAAGCATCCTATATTTGGCAAAACCAAAAACCGTCCTTCAAAAAAGAGGGACAAACTAAGACATTGCCAGACAAACAATGGCTGGGGGAGTTCACTACCACTAAACCTGACTTAAAAGAAGTTAAGAGAATCTTTAAGTTGAAATGAAAGGACGACAGACAGAAACTCAAACCATGTGAAAATATAAAGTTCTCCAGTAAGGGTAAATACATGGAAAAATATTTTTTTAAAAGAAATATTATTGTGAATTGGTTTATAACACCACTTTTTATTTTCTAAAGGATTTAAAATAAAAATGCCTAAAAATAATTATAAATCTGTATTAATATAGACTTAATTCCCAACAAAATACTAACACATTGATTTCAACAGTGTATTAAAAGGATTATGCACCATGACTAAATGGGATTCATTCCTGGAATACAAGGATGGTGAAATCTATCAACATAAATCAGTGCAGTACACCACATGAGCAGAATGAGGAACACACACACACACACACACACACAACACATACTATTGTCAGTTTTACAGAAAAATAATTTGATAAAATTCAACACTCTTCCATGATAAACACACACACACACACACACCCCAAACTAGGACTATAGGGAAACTATCTCAACATAATAAAGACCCCACAGCTAACAGCATATTCAATGGTGAAAGACAGAAAGCTTTTCCTCTCAGTCAGACATAAGAGAAGGATGCCTGTTTTCACTTTTTCAATTGAACATAGAACTAGAATCCTAGCCAGAGCAATAAGGCAAGAAAAAGAAATAAAAGGCCTCCAACTTGGAAAAGAATAGGTAAAATTATTTCTTTTCACAGATGATACTATCTTATCTGTAGAAAACCATAAAGATTTGAAAAAGCTATTAGAACTAATCAATGAATTCAGCAAAGTTGCAGGACACAGAATCAACACACAGGTGCTGGTTGCACTTCTGTTCACTAACAAAAAACCATTTGAAAAGGAAACTTAGAAAATAATTCCATTTACACTAGCATCAGCACCATGAGGGATCCCTTCATGCCCACCAGGTTGGCTACTCTTAAAATAAAACATGAAGTAGCAAGTGTCGGTGAGGATGTGGAGAACCTGGAGCTCTTGGGTGTTGCCAGTGGGAATGTAAAATGAGGCAGCCGCTGTGGGAAACGGGAGGGCAGTTCCTCAAAAGAGTCAGCATGGACTTACCACGTGATCCAGGGTATGTTTCAGGGCATACACCCAAACGAATTAAAAGGTGGGGACTCAAAAAGAAATGGTGGAACTTGTCTAATGAATCCAGCTTCAATTTGGGATAATGAGCAAAGCTCTGAAATTGGATGGTGGAGAGGGTTGCACAACACTGCAAATATACTCAATGCTGCAGAGCTCTACACTTACAGATGATTAAAATGGCACATTTTATGTTATGGATGTCTTACAATAATAAAGCAAGCAAGCAAGCAAGTAAGCAACCCTTCAGGGGAAACAACAGCCATTTATTTGTATTCGTGAGTGAGACCTACCAGTCCACTGGGCTATCCTCATGAGAGCCAGGTCTGCCCACATTGGCTAGGCTCACCCATGCAGGGGGCTGGCTTCATGGGCTCGGGTCCTGAGCGTGTTCAGAGAGTCTGCCTGTGACATCTTGGTCTCTCTGTTGTCACCGTCTTAAAGTTCTTTATCCCGTTTAACTGGAAGCTTCAGGCTTTTATTTTTCACTAGGCTCTGATAATTTTGTAGGTGGTCCTGCACAGGAATCAGAGGTGGAATGTCCCACTGTCCCAGAGGTGTATAGGGTTGGCTGTCTGTGGGCTGTCATCACCTGCAAGGCTACCCGAAGATGGTTCACATTGTGGGTGCAGAGTTCAGGGATGGGGAGGGCAAAGAGAGCAAGAGAAAGAGACACAGAGATGCTCCTTCTTTTGCATGGGGTATGTGGATCAGAGGTTGTCTACTGTCCTGGAGACAGGAAGGACATTAGGGCTATTTGTTCAAATGGAATGTGGGATGCCATTGGATTCAGGGACCTATGGGTGGAATAATTTCTTTATGATGTGGTGTGAACCAGTAAGCCAGAATATTGTAGATGCTCTATGCATTTCACTTCTCTTTTTTTCTCAGCTCATATAGCCCTTGACGTCACTGAAAACCCTTAAGACTATTTAAAATAAGACATTTCAGCCTTATCGTCATACGACAAACTGATTTTCTGAATGAAAACACACGGTTTTTTTCCACTTATCCACCTTAAATTTTTGTGAAAACTTTAAAAAGAAGAATTCTGTCATCCTATTTACCAACTATCTATCTCATCTCTGTGTCATTGAGTCTGAAAAATAAATGAAATCAGAGGTATTAATGTGAAAAGAGGGTAGTCGGACAACATCTACTTTAAATAGAAAATAAACCCATGTTACGGAGAAAACAGATAGGGAAGGAAGCTGCTCCCAGGAGAGCCAATGGGGCGGTCTGCAAATGGAAAGAATATGTGACTGTGGGATCATCAGGAACTGGGCTCTGGCGTGTACTACTCGTGCAATCACCTTCCCTGAATTATTTTGCAAGAAAACGAGCCAGTCCGTGGAAACCCGAGGATGCGTGTGCCTCGTGCAGCGAGCCTGCTGCCCCAGTCTCTGCCGTCAGCCATGCAGGCGCCAACCCGCTTGTGTTTTCTTCTAAATGCCACGCTATGCTTCAGCGCCTAAAGCAATCTCTCCAATATTGCTTACATTTAAATATTTGTTTATCCGACGGAGATTCAAACAGATGCAGCCCCCTCTGAATACGCAAGACCCTCAGGAGCTCAGATTCGAAAGAAAGCAACCAAGATTGGTTCCTTTGGTAGGTGGCAACATACGTGTGTCCCACACCACACAAGCATGGACACATGTGCGCGCACACACACACACACACACGAAACTAATGTACAAGCAAAACAGCAACTTTTCTTTTTGTAACACAGCATAGGTCTGTTCTGGTAACTTCCCTAACTGTTAATTATAATAATTACTCACCTGGGGAAGTCAGGAGGTGATGCCCGTAGTTACATTGTACTGTGTAGACAGGGAGAGCGTGAGGGGATTAATTATACCGTGTTAGGCTGGCAATGACATCTTTGTGGGGCTGAAACTGAGTTTCTGGAGTTGGAGCTTTGCATGCTTTCTAACGGGGGTTGTTCAGACGGCAGATTCCCCCGGCCTCTGTCAGAAGCAGGTAAGTCTGTAGCGGGTCCCAAACTGTTCATGGAACAGGGGAAATGCTGATTTTTTTTAAAGATTTTATTTATTTATTTGACAGAGAGAGAGAGCAGAAGCAGGGGGAGCAGCAGGGGCAGAGGGAGAAGCAGGCTCCCCGCCGAGCGGGGATCCCGATGCGGGGCTCGATCCCAGGGCCCCAAGATCATGACCTGAGCCGAAGGCAGACGTTTCATTTCACAGGGAGACTCAGCCGCCCTGGCATCCTGGAAATGCTAAATTTTGAGTGTGTCGATTGTGCATATAACACCCCAATTTAGTTAAATTATTTTTTTAAAAATGTTCAAGTGCAGCTTTCATGGTTTATGCTTTTTCTTTTGCTGACTTATCCCTTGTTCTGTCTGCTCTTTGCAGTTTTGACAGGAATCCCACTCCTTGCAGACAGGAACGACTTTCTCATCAGCAAGGCCACGAAAGACTCAAGATGTCCTAACTACCCTGGAAACGTGCCAATTCTTCTTCGGGGCAGCCTTCTCTTTTTTAAAAGAGCAAATAGAACCACATATGTCATTGCAGTGGTCTGAAAGCACTCCGAGAGACCCACGCAGGATTGAGTAACTTGGAGAAGAAAGATCACAGCCGGCTTCTTAAAAGGCAGAAAGGACAGATGGAAAGATATACATGAGAAGATGCAACGCCTATTGGCCACTCTCCTTAAAGGTGAAAATTGGATGAACTAGTGATGAGAATAAAAAATTTTGAGTCTTCTATTGATTTAAAATATCCAAACCAACCCTATTTATATTACTCCCAGAAATTGAGAGATTTCTTTAAGAAATGTGGGTTTTGGTTTTTTTGGGTTTTTGTCTTTGGTCATTTAAAAATAATTTAGGCCCAGGTAGTGCCAAGTTCCCTTACAGAGCCAGTTAAAAAAAAAAAAAAAAAAAAGGTAAAGCATGCAAAATGCCTTGAATCTCTGCTGCCTAGATCTCCGTCTTCCTTTGGGCATCCCGTCAGGGTCCCCGTTTACTTATGGTCTTGGGCCCTCTCATTCTGCTATCAGAAAATAATTTGATTGATTAACATAGAGCCAGGTCAAGTCTCTAATCATTCTTAAATTATGACCCCTTTATTTAACAAGGACTAAAAAGATCTGAAATAGTAGCATTTCAAGTATCAGCGTGGCAGGAGGGGATGGAGACTGCTTCCCTGAAGCCAGATGGAAACTGGGTGAAGATGCTCTTGTAAGCAACTGTAAGATTTTTCTTGCTCCTCTGAAGGTCAACAAATCATGATCTGGAAAAACCAAACCATTTTCTAGGACTAGTCTCAGGACACACTTGTTATAAAATCAGGAATTAATTTTCATTTTTGTGGAGGCATGGGTCTGGACTGTGGTGTGGGGAGACTGGGACGTCTGTCAAGCCATTCCCTGTTCACCTGCTGGGTTTCGCTAGCAGACCTCACTGCAGGGGGATTGGGGGGCGGGGAGGTGAGGTCGGTGGAGGGGATGAGCAGAGGGAGCTCTGCTCAGGGGTCAGAGAGTACCTCCTTCCCAGCAGCCCATCTTTACTTGCGTCTGAGCATGAGCTAATATTGTAAGCGGTAGCTAGTAATTTTGCCACTTGACTCATCATGGTCAAAACGTCCAAAGCACTAATCATAGCATGGAGAAGTGAGCATCTTACTTGGAGCGATGTTGGACCATGCGGTGCTCAGCTCTGAACTGCAGTGCTGGACGTGGTCATTCTTTGAGACCCATCTTCTGCTTTGGTGCCTCTTGACATGAAGCATAATTGAGTAGATAAATCATCCATACTCCTCTGTGAAGAGTTACCACACCTTTTATCTCTCCGTGGAAGTTGCTTGAAAAAAGTCTGAAAAATGTGTGCTCACCTTGGCTACAGTTCACAGACATTTTGTCTCCAGTTCTTCTTTTGACAATGTGGAGAGATTTTTTTCCCCGACTCATGCTGATGCAAAGAAATTTGAGGATCTCTCTTTTCTCTTTTGTCCTCGGTTTAATTTGTGACCATCTTTTTTCCCCATCCTGAAAGATAACTAGAAATCGGTCTTCTGAACAGTGATGTTTGCTGCTGACATTTTAAAAAGAAAAGCTGTCAAGACAGCCAGGATTTTTTCATATTTAAAATATCCCCTAGGTTATTCTGAATTTGCCTTTCATGTTTGATTTTTTTTTTTAGCTACTATAGTGTTTGAGGTCAACTGAAGATCGTTTTAAAGAGAGGGTGGTGTCTAAATTAAGAGTTCTTTAACGCAAAGCTTTCCCTTGGCCCTTGTCATCTTGACAGCAGTCAGTATTGATTAATAGCTTTTATAAGAAGGTTTTTAGGTATGGGTGATAATTCTCTTAGAGAATTTTTAAATTATTTAATATTTAAATATTAAAATCTCCCTTTGGAGATTTTAGAGATAGATTTGCTTTATGAAAAAGCAAGCAACAATTCCTTCTATTTTCTGCATGATCTTATTTCAATGCCTTATTGTATGCTTACCATTCACAACGTTTGGCTTTTGAACACCTTTGTGAAATGGAGTAGATAGGAGGGGTCCCAAAGAACGCAATGCTGAATATAAATTGGGATATGCCAAGGATCAATTTTAGAGAAAAGGGGCAGGGGCGGGGGAGGTGTGTCAAACATCCACGAGCCACATTGCGGATTTTCACCTCCACCTGCTGTCAGGGATTCCTCCCAGGCAGGTGTGCAGGACCAGGCGTGAGTGGAGGCAGAAATGCCTTGGGATGACACTGGTGAAGCGCATGGGGTCTGGACGACCCGAATATGCACTTTGCTTGTGGCAGCTTGCTAAGTCCAGACATACCGCTTCTGTCTTACTTGGGTGTGTGTGCTGAGCACACCCACGCTTGTCACTTGGCGGGTTGACTGAGCCCAGCTGGAGGTGAGAAGTTCTGGGGCAGGTCACCGCAGGCTCCCATCTCTACCAGGTCCATGAGTTGTTATGAAAGTGTAAGACTCTGCTCCACCTGGCACGGCTTTGCTCCAGAACCCGAGGGATTTGCTTTAAGACCTGACAGTGGGCTCTGCCATAAACCCCACAGGACATCCTTCCCTGCTGCCCACCATCTGGACAGCGCAGAGTCTCTGGGTCATGTGGACCAACAGGTGGGTTCTGCTGCAGTGTCCTTCCCTGCTCTGAGCCTCACTCAAAGGGGACAATAGCCTTTTGAGTCAGCCAGTGTGTGAATTTGAGTGAGGTTCCCAGGTGTGGAAGATGCTGCTTCCGGACCTCCTTCCAGGCACCGTGCCCCCTTCTTTGCAACGCAGGGATTTACCCTTTATTTAGATTGGGCAGCCCCACAGGCCCCTGACCACCAGAGCTGCACATAGCTCAGCGATGTGGCAGCCCCAGCAGCACCTACCGCCCCCAAAGCCCACGACTCTGAGGTGTTAGCTGCTTCTCGGTCATCTTCCTCCACGTGCACGAGGTCGTCCACTGCGGCTTGGTGTGACGTGCAGAAGGGCATTCAGATGGCCCAGTCTCTTCGGACGACGTTATGCCAGAGGGCTAGGATGCTCCATCCCCACGAGACAAAATGCTACACGTACACTGCTTCACCTGCCACGTAACTGTTCCCAGTCCCCGTAGCAGAATGATATCCTGGCCAAAGCAGCGGCCACCGGCCACGGCACAGGAACCAGGGAAATCAGCTCTAGGGAGAATGTTGTCTCCGGTGTAGGGCGGCAGTCCGGTTACCAGCTCTCTGAGTTTGTAGTGGGATCTGCTGTCTCTGTCAATCATACGAGATTTCCCCACGGGTCCGACTCTTCCCCTGCTGGTGGGTTCCAGGTTTCAAAACTGGCTCAGTCCAGGAAACTGGGCAAGGAGGGGCACTTTATTGGGGGACCGCTTTTAATCTGCTCTTTGTCCACCTTGGTTTTTTTTTGTTGGTACAAATGGAGTGGTCCTTTGTTGGCTGCCCATCCATGTTGGCCCTGGAAATGCCACATGCAATTACCCAGCTGTGTGGCTGAGTATCAGGCACCCCACCTGGCCATCATTATGATGGGCACGTCCACCTGGCTCCCGGCTGGGAAGCGCCCCCGCCTGGCCGTTTCATGCTGTGTTGGCACTATTCTTTTCTGTCAATAACAATGCATCTTAGTTTCATTGAAATGCAGGATATGACCCTTTCTTTTTCAGATTCTTTCAGAAAACAAATTTCAATTTCATCATCACAGTACCTTCGAATGCCACTTGCCACCTCTTTGCTATGATCTTTATTATATCCTCAGGATTGCCTTGAAGAAGAGGCATTCTTGGCTCCACACTGGGCCTGGAGCCTACTTTAAAAAAAAAAAAAAAAGAAAAGAAAAGAAAAGAAGAGACAGTCTTTTCGACATGTGTAGAGTTCTCTAAATAGTATTTTTGTATATCCTTTCAAATAAGATTATTTTATAGGTATTATAAATATACCATGGGTAACATTATAATGCATTTCCTGATTTATTTGCCGCATTGGAATATATTGACAATATTTTCCTAGTATCCAATACCCTAACAATAATACTAATGCCATCAAGGATAACAGTCATTAATATTTATTGGAGAAGGTACTCTTTTAAGCACTTTACATGTATTGGCTCATTTAGTGTTTGTAAGGCCCTGATCCATAAATGCCATTGATCCCCCACACGCACACGCATACCCCTTTCCAGATGAAGCACATGACACTCAGGGAGACCCTAACTTGTGTAAAGACACTACAGATTATATGTGTGTTCGGAGATGTCCCAGTTCGAAGATCATTATCCAGTATCCTTATATCTTCTGTACATGTTGTAGAGAAAATCTCTATCTTGAAATTTTCTTCTGTTGAAGTTATTACAAACGGTAAGATCTAAGTGCCAGTCAAATAATTGGCCCTATATTAAGTGTCTTTCCGTGTTATTCTTTCCAGACGTAGTCTTTTCACAGCTCATTACATCGTATCTTTTTTTTTCTTTTTAAATTAATATCGTTCTGTGCCCGGTGCTGAACTCACTCAAGTCAGAAGTTATGAAAAAGCATAATGGGGTTTTCATTAGGAGACATGTTTCCAGCAAGTCATTTAAATGAAGGAGCTGATCATTTAAAACAGAGAAAAGAATAGATCATTTTGAATAAAAGAGAATAAGTTGCATTCAACTGTTTTCCTTGATCTTAATAGTCCTTCAAACTTGGTCAGAAAGGTGACCGGCGGGGTAAAATCCAGAGCCAGCCCACGGAACCTGCTGTGTGCGCGCACGGGGCCACCTGGAGGGACCTTCAGCGCTCACTGACTTCCCGTCAAACTGCGACTGGCTTTGCTTGGTAATGGGTCTTGTTTTGTTTTGATTATAAAACAATTCATGTTAATTGAGGGATATTCGGAAAAACAGAGAAAATTTAAATTGCTCCTAAGTCTGTCACTTTGAGGAAATCGTTCAACAATTTGGGTTTCTTTCCTGTCTCTCTATCTCTTCCCCCCACCAAATCATGACTGAAATTGCTGGTCCTACTGTGTGAATGGAAAAGGATACAGAGAGGGGCCAGCCAGAACTGCCAAGTGCACACAAACAGGGCACATAACCGTCTCCACGTTCTCCTTTCCTGAGGCTCTGACACTCATGCACACACGTGCACGCATGTACAGCTCCCTACACACAAGATGTCCACATGCATGCAACACACATGTGTACACAGGCATACACATATCAAATAATGCACACATAAGCACATACATGAGCAGTAAACACACACACACAATGCACACACGCAACACAACATGCACACCTACACACAGTGTGCACACACATACAGTGAAGCGTGTGCACATGTACACACGTATGCACACACAAGATACCTGCCCCCCAAGGTGTGTACACACACATGCACACGAATGCACAATGCATACATACACTCACACCAATGCACACACGCAAAATGCACAATGCACACATATTAATGTGCATACACGTGTGCATACACACAAACTGGCAGACACACATACACGCTTGTACACACATGCAGAGCACTCACACAGATGCATACATACGCACATTTCACACACTCACGTGCATGCACAATGTACCCATATATGTGACAGACCAAAGCATACTCCCATACACACATGTGCATGCAGACACTGACACACACATGCACACACATGTACACGCCTCCCCACATACACCTCCGGCAACCTCCAGCAAGGGAGCACAAAATGGTGCATACGTTTGGCCCTCACCTCCAGTTCACTGCATTTCAAGAGGAGCCTGAAGGACTCTTCTTGGACTGTGAAGGCCCCCCAGCTCCCTCTACACTTTCTGCCCTGGAAGGGCCAGGACCTGACATGCAGCACCCAGTTCCAGGAAGGAGGATCCCCGTAGGAAAGATGACGCCCCCAGAGCAGCGCATTCGCGTCCAGCACTTGTCATGTGGTGAGGTCACTGCCCTCGAGCTTCTGTTATTTTGACTCTGTGCTGGAAGCCAGAGTTGGGGTCAAGGTGGAAAAGAACGGTCACCTTCCGTTGCCCCTGGGGAATGGGAACCGCCCAGTGTAGGTAATCGAAGTCCTTGTGGTCGAATGAAGAGATTCTCTCTCATCCAGTTTACACACGCCATTGCGCTGTGTAGGCTGACAGGTGCATCTGCGGGGCCATCTCTGCGGATTGCCTTGAGGAGCCTCCCATGGTGGGAATACTGGGTAAACCCGTGTCTTCGGTGCTTCTGAAACCCACGGCCAATGTGCCTTCTTGGTCTTATAATAAATAAGATGAATTAGTGGTGTCGGGAGCAGGGGAAGCAGTGGGAGAACTTTACGAGTTCATAGTCTGAGCCAAGCTATAGTCTGGGGGCTTACATATACTTTTTATGCTAATCTGTCTTTTTTTCTTCCTTTTAAAAAAAATACATGTTATGTTTAGAACAGTTTATGATGTAAAGAAAATCTGTGAAGATGGTATAGAGAATTCCCTTATACCCTAAACAGCATCTCCTATTAACAACACCTTACCTTACTATAGTAAAATTGTTAAAATTAACAGTGGCTGATATATTATTAATGGAAGTTTATTGTTTATTCAGAATTCCTCAGTTTTTATCTAACATCCAGGACCCTATCCAGGATGCCACGTTACACTTACTCACCGCAGCGCCTCAGACTCCTCTTGGCTGTGACATTTTCTCAGACTTCCTTGTTTTTGTTTTGGATGTCCTTTATTTATATCAGCATGCACTCGTGGATATTTATCCTGTACTCTGGGTTGTAACCCACTATCACTTATTTCTTTATTTTGTGGCTCAAAGTGTCCCAGCTTTGGCGACTGGGAAGTGTCTCAGTTTACCGCTTTGTCATTTCTCCACTGGTGCTCCAGTTTCGTCTTGCATACTTCCTGCCCCGTCCTGAAACCAGCCATTTCTCCAGGGAGCCCTGTTTCCTTCTCTTTTATGGAAACTGAGATCTGGGTGCCAGGTGGGCTTGTCGCTACTGGGGTGTCGTTTATCTCAGGTCCTCTCAGCTGAAAGAGCAAGAGATGTGTGGATACCAACCCATGCATGTGCACATGTCCGTAAACATTCCTGTGTGCACTTTCTTATCTATATCAAACCAAACATGAGCTTTTCCTGATGCCCCACTTCTAATCGGTCACACGTGGATCATCCTGGCCTCTTTCCGTGGTTGACCTGCACGCTGTCGGAAGTCTCAGAACCAGAGTAGCTGACGACCGTTAGGAACAGCGCCTACCCCGCACACAGAGAGGGCGGGTGACATTGCCTAGGACGCTCTGACTTCTACAGAGAAGGATGTTCTCTGCAGCCTACTGTTTCTGGTTGCACCTTTCGGGCTTAATCCTTTCCACTTACAGGGTAAGCCTTGTAAAAAACAAAGAAAGACGAAACTAAATAAAGCTACTGCAAGCAAGAAGAAGTCGCCTCTAACAAAAGAAACCAATTGTTGGTGGAATTAGAAGAATAGTGCACACGTGGGACACTAATTCATGCTACCCAGCATTATATATTAAGTGAAAAATGTGTAAAATGTCCCATAAGTGAGGAAGGAATGATGATAGGCAGAAAGTAGATATGTGTGGTCACGCATTTTTTGCATGAGTTGTGTGTGTCTCTTCACGTTCGTACACGTGCACTGCGTGTGCGTGACTAATGGTATCATGGTACGTCCCCTTGAGAAACGATGAGAAAGGACACTGTAGAGTGGAAAGCACAAAAACTAATAATTGGTGCATATATTATCATTAATTCCAGTTGAAGGCACAAAGAATCAAATGCTTTATTAAAGTCACATGATAACTCTCATACTCCCATATTTCATAAGATTTTCCTCACCCCAAAATCCTGTTTTTTTTCCTATTGCAATGAACTTTTAACTTATATTCATGACAAGATCTCTAAGAAATTATGGATTTAATTTTTAAAAAAATAGTGAAGAAGCACTTTTATCGCACGTTCTATTGCATTGAAAAACAATATGCACAATTTTGAACAGACTTATAAATCCATCCCCCAGAATGGGAAGAAACATGTTAGTGTTGCTGTGTAGAGTAATTAATCCAAATGTCATCATTTTCATTTATCGGGTGGCACAATCTTAATTCCTGTCAGAAGCAGAATATTTATACCTTCTGAGCAGGATGTGTCCTCAGAGAAAAAATGCATTAAGGGATGGGAGGAAAAATTAAGAATTAATATAAATATTTTCTAATGACTGTGTAAAACAGCACATCCCGATTAGTTTCTCTTGTAGGTCTTGGTATCAGTGAGATGGTCAGGACATCATCATGAGGCAGATCGTGAAGACAGACCTTGCCCTGAATTTACGAGGAATCAGGGATTCAGCCTGGAATTCAGGGTGGTTCTCGCCCTGTTATCTTCTTCTCAGCCTCCTTGTATTTCTGGAGTTGAGAGACCATGTTTATCTACTAGTATTTACTGAAATACAGTGATGCCACATTTTAAAATGTCACCAGCCCGCACCTGGTCTCAAGAGTCAGGGTTGAAAACAGTGAAAAGGAGTAAAGGTGAATTTGAATGTGAGGAAGGGAAAGGAAGAGGCCCGGAGGTCAGGAGACCAGCCACATTCCTGGCCACCGTGCACACCTGATTTCATTTCGTCTCCCCAAGAGAACATTTTACAGAAAAAGCAGTCGACCCACAGAGAATCAAGGACCATGCTCAGTGTCACACGATTAGTAAGAGGGCAAAGTAGGATTCAAATCTAGAACCCTTGTGTCTGACCCCCAGATCCTGGTGAACTAATTCATTCACTAAACATACAATTTATCAGGAACCTGCTCAGCAGCTCGCTCTGCTCTGCGGTACAGGGATGGATACTGGGCTCCATGGAAATCCTACATCTGATTCTGTTGCTTCCATCCCTTCTTGGGTGCAGTCTCTGGAATGTGTGTGTGAGTGAGAAACTTCTATCCTTTTTTGCTCCCATTTTTGAGGTTACTCTTACTGAAGGCCAAACCTAATTCCGATTAAAGGGTGCCCAAGTACATTGACGTAGTTAAAGCCATGGGCTTGAAAGAGATCCCTGGGGGAGAGAGGGTGTTATCGGCAGGTGTGGGCTGGTTCATGCAGCTCTCCCAGCACCCAGCAAGACCACAGTCTTGCTGGGAATTTTGAGGCAGACACAGGTCGCCCAGAGAAGTGTCTCTCCATCATCTATTCTCCAGTAATCCTCCCGGGTCATTCCTTGACCTGCAGCCCTGCCCCTCACCCATCCTAGAAGCTCGTACTTGCTCTCTTAACCATTTCTGTGACTGAAAAGAAATGAGCCCAAAGATTGCAAATTCCATTTCATGTGTTGGAATTGCATTCTGTTGACATTACAAAACCCTTTGTATGTGTTTCTTAGAAATTTGCACTAGGCTGATGTCATATTCCCAATCATTTGGGGAACGTAGTCAGATATTAGGAGTAAAAGATTCTTCAAGGAAACAAAAAATACATTTAAGTAAAACTTACTTTCTCTACTTTGTGTTAATAAACTTATCTATAAACCATACATAATTTGATTTTTTTAAGCAAATGGGTATATGCATACAGTAGGTCAATAGTTGTTTTTATCCTTTTGGAAGACAATTTGATGGATGGTTTCTAAGTAGCAATTTTAAGGCCCTGGAAGGAAAGCCTTAGTTGTGTTTTGTGCCTGGTAAAATTATTTACAAGTTATTTTGCATGTAGAGATGGCAGATCGGATACCAGAGATCCAAGCTTCCTTCCTACATTCATTTGGCAAATACTCAGGTAATGCCTGTGAATGGATATTTGCTCATATGTGTTTTTTTTTCTCCTTTTCAAAACTAACATAAATACAAGATCTGGAAATGCACACCGAGAGGATAAGCACAATCAGCAGGCACAAGAAGAAAGGCAGAAAGGAGGAAAAATAAGATCCTGGTTTTGAAGTAGATATTCCGAGGTCCAGGTCCTCGTGCTCTTCGTGGGGGTTCATGCTGGACTGAAGATAGTGGGCTCCTTTATGTGGACGCCTCACAGGGGCTATCTTAGACTGTTGGGTGTATGTAGAAATGTGCACTGCATGCAATAAACTCTTGCTTGATTAAAATCTTCAGCCTGCTAATGTTAAGGGACAAGACTTAAATATAAACAAGTGACAAAGCCCCAGACTAATTGAATGATCAAAATTAATCAAACTTCTCACATTTAAATGTCAGCTCACTTTGTAGAGACGAAAGTCACACATCAGAAAGCCAGGACAGAAGCTGGAGGGAAGTCAGTGACATGTTTCCATGGAGAATCCTGGGTCGTTCTAATAAAGCACAATAATGTTCGCATGCTATGGAGAGAAATGCCTCGCTTTATGATCTGTTAACAAGCTGTATGTTGATTTCTTTGATAAGATATATTGCTAAACAGTCTTAATTAAGATAAAATAAAATGATCTTTATCTTTGTTGAAAAAAATAAATCATGTCTAAGTTCATGTAATTTATTTTTGCTTGGAACAAGACATTTAAAACATTTTCAAGGACATTATGTCTTCAGGCTTTAAAATATCAAGTAATTATCAAATCAATGATCATTTGGGGGAAAGTAATGAAGTATGGAATATAACCACTTCGAGTTATATAAATCATTACCACAAAGTATTTAAAACTGATGTCATTAGGAAAAGCACTTTAATAGTGAGGGTACTAAATGTCTTCAAAGTTCAACAAAAATTGAAATTATATTCTGAATAGTATTTGTAAAATCACATCTTTAAGCTTTCTTTCTATCAATCTGTTGACTTAATTTGTTTTTTATAGGAATTGTTACTTTAAATAAATAAATCTTACCATAAAATACACATAGTAGGTTTAATCTCTGTCATTTTTATTTTGAAAATATATGTTTCAAGTATTATCAGGGAGAAATTCTTTTAAGCAGAGGATTATGGAAGGAATTTTGAAATAATTTTTTTTTATTTTATTTTTTCTCATTACCATTAGAAGTAGCTAAGCAGGATGGTCAACATTATTTGCTAGGAAAAAATTCCATGCTCTTTGAGGACGCTCTCCCTGCTAGCCTAGAACAATTTTGCTTGCTTCTACCTCTGAGCACATATATTTCCAGCTTTGGTTTGTGCACACTTTATTCTTCTCTGTAGTTTCTATATGTAACTCTCGGGGGTAATTTTCCCACCTGCTTACTGTGTCTTTAAGGCAAGGACCTCTCCATTACTTGGGCCCTCTTTCCTGAGGTCCACAGTGATGTCCAGCAGAGGTCCCATCCAGGCCAGGTCCAGTGATGCCCCAAGCCCCTGGGAGGAGGAGACCCCAGTGGGGTGGCCATGAGCCTGAGTTCTGGTCAGCAGGCAGCCTGCTCAGGTGCGGGGTCGGGAGGCACTCAGGAAGAACAGATGATGATCTCAGGCTTATTTGGTGTCTGAATCAAGGCAAAGGCCTCACTAGAGTGGAAGGTCTCTTGCAAGGCTGTCTATTGACCTTTCAGCTCCACTGGAAAAGCGTTGAGGAAGGGCAGTCTCTTAGATTCTTTGTCTTAGAGACCGTTTAGGAGCAGGCAAACCTGAGACAAAGTGTCCTTTCCTGCTTCTGCATGATGAGCACAGTTCGGTTTGCTTTAGGATCCAGGGGAAGACTTATTTGGGAAATGGTTTATACACGCCCCGTGCACGCATACATGTATATATTCCATTACTAGTACACGTGTGTGTGTGTGTATGTGTGTGTCTATATATGACACATTCCCACACCGGTATATACGTGTGTGTAAATGACATATAATCCCACATGAATATGTGTGTGTGCAAATGTATTTATGTGAATATATATATATATATATATACACACACACACACCCCCAATCTATGTATATCACGTCTATTCCCATACTGAGTCCCTGACTGATTTGTGTAAGCCTTCCTAACACTGATATTTGAAGAAATATGTTGATTTCAGTGATGGAGCATCCATCTACTGGTAAGAGGTGCCAAGCTCACATCTTAGTCGTTTCATTCCAAGCATGTCTTCAGGTATAATCATTTCTACACAAAACACATTTACTAATTATTGATTTAAATTAAATGATCAAAATGCATCTTATATTTTCAGAAATAAAGAACAGGGGAGCTGACTGTGTATGCCTAGTCCACGTAAACTGGGAGACTGTGGCTCAGGGACCGGAGGTTGGGATGTTCCCTTCTGATGCTCTCTCAGGTGGCACCATATTGGAGACCTTCAAAATACTGCATAAACTAATAATTTAATAGTTAACATTTGGAATAAATAAATAAATAAATAAATAAATAAAATAGTTAACACTGGGGTTTAATATTATTCTATAAACTTTTAAACATATTTTTAAAAATACAGGTAGAATTATGTCCTTACCAAAAAAAAAGTGAGGGTATAATCATGTTCATGTTGTATGAAGTTCTATTTTAGCAGCTGAAATGCTGAGAGAAGAGAGAGAAATGTCAACTTTTAGCGAGTTGCTGCACTTGCTAGATTGAGGACAGAATGCACAGAATTTTGTTTTTTTTTTCTAGGAATTGCTTCTCAAAATAAATAATCCTTAACCATAAAACACAAGACTTCATGCACAACTACTTCTTAATTGTAAATGTGATTGTAAAATGGACCATGGGGGGGTCACCTAATCCATCAGATCCATGTTTATCAAATCATTAATTTATTCAACATACATGACTTGAACCCATGGCTACTAGGTATTACTGCCCCCCCATGTGATGATTTTTCTGTTTTTAAACATCACGATACAAGTCAACATGACATGATTTTTTTTTCTGGAAGAAGATCATGTTAATAATTTTATTGGAAAAGGTCACCATCTAATAGCTTTTTTTTTTAAAGTACAATTGATCATCTTGCAGAACTGTGACTCAGATAAACATGCATCCTGATCCCAGTCTGGTGTTCTTTTTATTTGACAAACAGAGGGTTCGATATCACACTGTGAAAAAAACTGCTCAGCCTCCACTAATGTTGTTAAAGAGTAGATGGTCAAGACCACACCTGTGGGGTCTCTAGATGTGTGGGGTCTCTAGACTGCGGCAGGAGACATGGTAGAGACTGAGGGTTTGCCTTGCACCTGCACAAATTTTTTTTTTTTGCACAGGATTAATTTTTTTGCACAGAATTAATATTCTTTTTGCACAGAATTAATTTTTAAGCAGTCACCCTAACCTAGCCACGACAGCTTGAACACCTAAATTTCAAAGACATGTGGTAAGCAGTAAAGGAACAACCGAACAGAATTCCATCTGCATGTATGTTAGAATGAGTTTCAGAACATTTCAGGTGTGCAAAAGAGATGTGACCATGGCCTGATGCAGCTGCTCTGGGCTGAACTGACCAGTAGGCCAGTCGCTGGCTCCAAGCACACCCCAAGGACAGACAGGAGAAAACAACTCTAGAGCTCCACTTGCCAGGCTTCTCTGGGTTTTCCCCACCCATATGGCATGGCTGACAGTCTGACCCCTGGCTCATGCCCAGCTTTCTCTCCTGTCCCACATATGACAGCCCACCATGGCCCCCGGCTTCACCCAAGTCTCTGACATTGCAGTCTATTCTGTCCTTTCCAGGAAGCTCCCTTAAAGGGCTCATTTTCCCTCCCTCCTATTACCGCAAACTGAAATGCCTGATAGCACCTACTCATGAACTTCCTCTGGGATCAGGGGTGGGAACCAACCTCAATGCCCAAAGGAAAGACGAAAAAGATCTTACATCTTAACTCTCACCCCAGTCAATGGATGGAGGAATGAACGATGGAGTGGATAAACTGATATTACCTGACAGCTGCAATCCTAAAATGTGCTGTACACACGTCATTTCTAATCCTTACATCAGTCTGAAAAAGTACTTATGATCTGTTGTTCTTGTTTTACACGTAATGACCCTGAAGCTTATGGAAACTAAGGGACAGACTTTGGGATTCTATCATGTTGTGTTAGTCACAGAAGCAGCAGGGATCCCCACTCAGATTGTGGTTTTGGGGTTTTGTTGGATTCTGCCTCCAATGTGAAGATCAATTTGCTAAGTTCTTTCCATCTTTCTGTTGCTGATCTGATGCCACCACTGAGCCTCTCCTAGCTGGCCACATGACCCTCCTAGGGGTCTCCCTGCTCCCCACGTGTCCCTAGTCTGCTTTCCCTCTGCAGGTGAAGTATCCCAGTGTTATTTTCAAAATATGTGTGCTTTTGCTCTCATCCATGAACTCATTGCCAAGACCAGTGGACCAAGAAAAAGAAGCTTTTTCTAGGGGTGCCTGGGTGGCTCAGTCGTTAAGCATCTTGCCTTCGGCTCAGGTCATGATATCAGAGGCCTGGGATCGAGCCCCACATCGGGCTCCCTGCTCGGCGGGAAGCCTGCTTCTCCCTCTCCCACTCCCCCTGCTTGTGTTCCCTCTCTCGCTGTGTCTCTCTCTGTCAAATAAATAAATAAAAATCTTTAAAAAAAAAAGAAGCTTTTTTCATATGTTTTCCTTGAGGAGTTCTACAGTTTCAGGATGTATGTTTTAGTCTTTCATCCATTTTGAGTTGATTTTTGTGCGTGGTTTAAATTAAGGGTCCAATTTCACTCTTTTGCATGCCATTTGTTGAGGTGACTATCCTTTCTCCATTGTGTATTCTTGGCTCTTTGTATTGTGTATTCCTTTCTTTTTTTTGTTTTTCTTTTTTTTTTTAAGATTGATTTATTTATTTTAGAGAGAGAGAGAGAGAGAGCAGGAGGGGGGGCAGAGGAAGAGGGAGAGAATCCTCACGCAGACTCCTCACTGAGCGTGGAGCCTGACTCGGGGCTCAATCCCAGCACCTTGAGATCATGACCGGAGCCAAAACCAAGAGCCAGACGCTTAACTGACTGAGCCACCCAGGTGCCCCTGTATTGTGTATTCTTAATGAAAAATCAACTGACTACATATGTGTGGGTTTGTTAATGGGCTCTCTCTTCTGTTCTGTTGGTCTATATGTCTGTCTTTGTGCTGGCATTTGAATAGACATTTCTCCAAAGAAGACATCCACATGGCCACAAGTACATGGAACCAGTGTTTGCATCACTGATCATTGGGGAAATGCAAGTCAAAGCCACAGTGACATATCACCCCACACCTGTTAGAACGGCTAGTATTAAAAAACAGATACGTGTTGCCAATGATGTGAAGAAGTCAGAATCCTTGCACATTATCGGTGAGTGTATAACATGGTCCTGCTGCTATGGAAAACAGCATGAGATTTTAGTTAAAAAATTAAAAATAAAACTACCTTGTGATGCAGAATTGCACTCCTGGGTGTATATCCCAAAGAATTGAAATCAGGATCTTGAAGAGGTATCTGCACTCCCATGTTATTGGGACTGCCCTGCAGCATTATTCATAATAGTTGAGATATGGAAAAACCTAAATGTCCATGGACGGATAGATGGATGAAGAAAATGTGGGGATGTACACACACACACACAGACACACCATGTGATATTATTCAACTTTAAAAGAGAAGGAGAGCCTGCCACATGCAACAACATGGATAAACCTGGTACATGTTATGCTGAATGAAATACGCTGGTCACAGAAAAATACTGTGTGATTCCACTTGTATGAGATATCTAAAATAGTTACACTAATGGAAGCAGAGAGTAGAATGGCAGTTTCCAGAGGCAGGGGTTGGGGGAAAAGGGGAGATGTTGTTCAATGGGCATGAAGTTTCAGTTAAGCAAGATGAGTAAGTTCTAGGGAACAGCTGTACAATATTGTGCTATAGTTAACAATACTATATTGTTTGAGATAACAATATATACATGTAATTGTTATGTAATATAGTATAGCTAAATAAATATTGTCTACTTAAAGGTTTATTAATTTGCTAAGAGCATGATTTCATGTTATGTGCTCTTTTTTTTTAATGTTTTTTTTTATTTATTTATTCATGAGAGTCAGAGAGAAAGAGAGAGAGAGAGAGAGAAGCAGGCTCCCCGCCTAGCAGGGAGCCCGATGTGGGACTCGATCCCAGGACCCTGGGATCATGACCTGAGCTGAAGGCAGACGCTTAACCATCTGAGCCACCCAGGCGCCCTCATGTTATGTGCTCTTAACAACAATAAAAAAATTGTGCATTGGAATAGAACCATTCACCAAAGACTCAGTGTATCATTTTCTGCACACTTTTCACAGCAATCATAATGCTTCTAACTTAAGTGACTCTAAACATTCTTTACTTTCAAAAGAAATAAACTTGCTTGCTCTTGATGCTCACACAAAATAGTTCAGGCTGGTGGTGGAGAGACATGGTGATACATATACAGTCTCTGTATTGATAAGGCACTTTTCCTGGATTTCCCTGGATCATGCATAGGTTTTGTTGTTGTTGCTAAACTACCATGAATTTGGTTGAAATAATAGGAAAAGAAAATTTTTATACATCATTGTACTTGTCAGTGTCTCAGTGAAGAAACTTGCTGGGTTAGAAGGGTAGATGGTAGATGGGTGGGTGGGTGGATGGATGGATGGATGGATAGATGGATGGGTAGATGGATGGGTGAGTGGATGGCAGGTGGGTGGATGGATGAATATATTGGTGGATAGATGGATAGATCGATGGATGGATAGATGGACGGTTGGTTGGATGGATGGGTGAGGGGTGGGTAGATGGCAAATCTGACCTAGATTTCTGCCTTTAGTGATTCTTACATAGCCATTTAATATTTCTTAGACATAGTTTCACATAGTTTCCTTATTTTTAGAAGTTGTCCCTATATAAAAACCCTGAGAAATAAGCAAGTAGAGGAAATGTGAAAGTGCCTTGAAAAGTTAAAAGTGGCATACCCAGGCAGTCAGTTTTTTACTGTTAAATTCTGGAAATTCAAAATGAGAGACTGAGTCACATTATACTTCCCGGTGAGCATGAGAGTTATTTTCTAGACTGAAAATTCTCAAACTTGTTCGTGCAAATGACTCCTTTTGCCGTTGCGAAGTTTGGGAGCTTTTTTTTAATCTATTTTTCATACACTCCACTCTGGCAGGCAATTGTTAAGCTGGTAATGGAAAGGTAAGCAGTTTATTGCAGGTGGCAGTTAGCAAGCAGTCAGATAGCTTGAAGCTTATCCTCACAACGGAACATGAGTAGTGACCCTGTGGATGTCCTAAAGGATTTTGGAGGAGCCATTTCAGGGATCAATGGCAGTTCCATTACTGTTTTCATGGTTAATCAATGGAGCACACACTGTGACATGCCGCAGTTCCCAGACACCCGGCTGCATCCCACAGCCACAGAAGGGTGAGCTCCAGAGGAAAAGGCAGATCTGAAAACCTCCAGGAAAAGGAGCAATATTGCTTAGTAAATTTCTCCTGCCACAGCAAAGGAAATCTACCGCTCAGCATGTTTTACTCCAGTACCCAGGGAAGATTAAAACAGAATTGATGATAGAGTTGGCAACAAATTGTACTGTTCTTTAAAACAAGGCTTTTTTTATTTTCAAATATGACGTGCATTATTCAGCCAACTAAAGAATAAAAATCAATGAATCCCAAAATGAGGTACATTTTAAACATTACCGAAAGTGTTTTTTAAACATTCTTTGTCTTTTTTTCTCGCCTTCTGCCTCGGAATGTAAATTTCCAGTGTCTATTTCATGGTAGGACTTTAACAACATGCAGATCCTCTCTGTTCTTCCCACTCTTCTCCAATTCACTTACCATATCATTTGCTGTGAAGATTAATATCCCATTGTCTGCCCAGGAGGTGGAGAATGCCATGTTACCCTAATATAATGAAACTTTCTATAGAATTTGCTATTTTTAAAATCTTAACTGTGGCTTTTAGAAGCTAGTGTGAAGTAATAGTACACAGCAATATTTTCTGTTTTTCCAGCCCTCCGGTGGAATACCCAGAACGCTAACATGGCATTTCTTTCTGTCTTCTTCATTTCTCTTGGACAGAAACTTACTTAGATCATGGACGAAATCTCGACAAGAAGCCAGGACAGACTTATTCCCAATATTCTTACCAATTACAAGTGTAAATTTGTGTTGGTAACGTCATAATTATGTTAGGGAGGATATTCACTTTCCATCTCAGTGAGTGATGTGTGCATATGTACGTGTGTGTCTATCATGAGAAATTAAAAAATTATCATTTTAAACCTTCAATATGTGCCAAATGCTGGTCTCCATATCTGTTATACATTATTATGTAAAATTCTCAAGTGACCCTGAAGCCCATGTCACAGGCTGGGAGACTGGGGCCCAGACAGATGACATTTACTCGCGCAGCTGGGGTCATGCAACTGTGGCTGCCCCTCCGGAGGTCAGCTAGTGTCCTTAGGTGATCACTCACTCCAGCTTTCAGAATATAGTTTGTCGGTTCTCAAGCAATTGAAACTGATTTAAACTCGTGACATTATTCCCAGACAAATAAAATAAGACATAAGCTGTGAGTCTTTAAAACAAGGGCTGGCAAACGTTTTGCTAGAGGGCCAGATAGTAAGTATCTCAGGCTTGGCGGGCCATCTGATGGTCTCTGTCCCCACCACTCGGGCCTCCCCTTGGGGTGTGAAAGCAGCCACAAACCTAAACGGACAAGTGTGGACGCGCCCCAGCAAACTTCATCCAAATGGTCAGGTAGGTGGGCTTGGCCCACGGTGTTAGTTTACCAAGCCCCAATTTAAGGCATGCACTGGTCTTATCAGAGATGAGGGTGATGGTACAGATTTTCAACATTTTTCCTAGAAGAATGATCTGATTTAGGGGATATTTTGAAATTTGAATCATTATGGAGAAAGTATAATAGAATATACTGGGGAGTAGGAAGGTGGGGTGGGTTTAGAATGGCAGAAATTAGGACACAATCACACATAAGGTAAGTGAACTCCCAAGCAGGAGGAAGAAAGGAGATTATCGAATTCTAAAACTCTTAGTCTCTAGAGTTCAGCCGCTCTCAGGAGCCAGATCCTGGAGATCTGAGCAGATGGCTGACCCACATTCCAGTTCATTCTTCACACTGACTCCACGCGGGTCTTCTTTCCATTTTCCATTGGGCATGCATGGCAGGGTTCACTCCAGGGCTCAAGGGTCAAGAAATAGGGGATTTGCATCAATAATGCCTTTCGGGAAAATCACCAAATCTTTGTATTATTATTATTTATTCTGCCTTACTACAAGCTTTGGCTAAAATCTCAGATCTACAAAGCAATTGCTCTGTTTATGTCTCTTCAGTGCCCCCCGGGGAGCATTCTCCTGCCAGGCTGAGAGCCTTGGACTACCCAGTTTGGAAGTTCCCAGATGCAGAGGGGCGCAAGCTCAGGGCGCATGTAGGTGGGCTAGGATCTATCCCTGTCTTTCTCCACGGCTGCCTCTTTAGCCAAATTGATTGGATGCCTGGACTCCTGAATCAGATGGTTCTGAAGGCCCACCAAAGGCCAGAGAAGGCTGTAGAATCCTTGCATTTATTGCTCACTCACTCAACAGACGTTCATGGATTGCCTCTTTGTATGTTTGAATAAAAGTCTCGGTCTCAGGAGTGAGAGCAGGAGCCCTGCAGACTTCTGGCCAACTGCTCAGCAAGATTATCTTCTACCAACAACCACACTCCCGGGTGGTCCACATTAAAGATGACATAGCTTTGTAACTTCTCCGTGTTTTCCAGTTTCCTGCTGTATCTCCATCTCCACATTAAATAGTACCCAAACTCTGAAAACAGAAAGGCCCATGTGTCGTGTGTGTGTCTTGGGGAAACCGTAAAGTGGGGAGCTGGCCTGGGGGCTGTGTCTGCATCATAAGTGAGACACGGTCATCTTCTGCACACTTTTCCAAGTGCTTTCTGTAAGTGCACATTATTTGCTATTTGATCAGGAAATAACATTATCAGGTAGGCAACGAATTGGTGCTTATTGTTCAAATGTTGGTTTAGTACAAATTCAAGTTTGTACATTGGTGGCTCATTGTCTAAATTCCAATCCGTGGATGTGATTAATTTGCTCTCAAGAGTGGTTTTTCTTTGCTTTAGCTTCTCCTTTTCTTTTTCAAATAAGTTAATGTTTTTAAAAAGTCAGTAAGTGTGCATGGAACAAACTCAAACATACAAAAAAATAAAAATAACTCCCCTTTTTTCTGCTCCTTGATTTTCACTCTGGGGGTGACCAACATAAGTATTTAGTGTGGTCTGCATTCACATGGGTCTGTGTTGTCTGAATACATACACATATATGCATTTCAGGTTTCAGCAGATGTCTTAGAAGTCATTTTTATGAGTACATAAACAGCTATCATCTTCTTATTGTATGAAGTTACTACCATGTCTTATTAACCAGTAACTTGTAGATACACATTTAGATAACATGCAATCTTTTGCTTACAAAAAGACAAACAAAAAGCTTGCAGAGATGAAGCCAAAACAGATACAATTTTGCACATACAACATAAATCAATAGAACAAATTTCTGAAAGAGGAAATCATGAGTTAATGGCTATGGATCTCTTAAATTTCAAATTAGTACCACAGGGGTTTAAAGTATGTATCTTATGCTTTTCTTCTAATAATTGTATGACTTAATTTAAAAAATACTTTTAATGCAACAGGAATTGGTTTTGATGTAAGAAGTAGGTTTGGGATCCAACTTCATGTGTGCATTTATTTTATGTGACTACCCTGTTCTAGCAAACCCATTTATTAAATAATTCATGTTTTTCCCCCTGATACTCCAATGTCACCTGCAGGACAGTCCAACTCATTCCCTCTTTTGGGATACCGTATGAGTTTCTTGTGGCTGCTTTCAGCAAATTCCTGCAGACTTGGTGGTCTAAAACAATGCAGATGTATTATCTTACAGTTCTGGAGGCTGATGTCCAACATGGGTCTCAGTGGGCTAAAAGCAAGGCATTGGCAGGACCGTGCACCTTCTGAAGACTCCAGGGAGAATCCATATTCTTGTGTTGTCTGGACGGACCACAGTTAATTTATCCATCACCTGCTGAAGGACATCTTGGTTGCTTCCAAGTTTTGGCAATTATAAATAAAGCTGCTATGAATATTTGTGACCAGGTTTTTGGTGGGCATAAGTTTTCAACTCCTTTGGGTAAATACCAAGGATCACAACTATTACATCGTATGGTGAGAGTATGTTTAGTTTTGTAAGAAACTGCTAAACTGTCTTCCAAAGTGCCTTCTCCATTCTGCAGGCCCACCAGCAGTGTGTCGCTCCCCATCTTTGCCAGCATCTGGTATCGTCAGGGTTTGGATTTTGGCCATTCTGATAGGTGTGGAATCCATGTGCTTTGTGTTACTAAATGAATACTATGCCTTTAATTCCAAACAAGTGTTTTGTTTCCCCAATGTAAAAACCGTACTTTCTTCCAGTATAATTGTCTCATATAAGCCTTCATGATGTGATCTTAGACACATCTCTTACCTGCCAGTGTGGTAACCAGTACAGGATCTCCTTACCACCATGGTATCAAGGGATCGGCATTATTGCTATGAAGAGTAGTAGTTCTCTTTCAAAGGGAAACTCTGAGGGAGCATACCGAGTTCACCTTCCTCCCTGAGGCAGAGACTCATGGAAAACTCTTACAAGGTGAATTACTGTGTGAGGAAGAAGAGCGTCACGAGTTTCACCACAAATAAGATGCTGACTCAGAGTGTGCGTGTGAGCAGTTCACCTATGATAAAGGCGGTTCTAGATCAAATACAACATCGCATACCTATTTCATCCCATGTGTATTAATGGAGTGATTTCATGTCAAGAATATGTGACACAATTTGAAGATATCACTTGCATTTACGTTGTATAGCCTTCCTCAAGGCTGTTCCTGGAGACTGTGCTGAATATTTTAAAATTTTCAAGGATCTCACCTTCCATTTGGTAATGAAATTAAAAATTGAGCTTCTGAATCTTTGAACCACCAGTCAAAATCTGAATGTCCCAAATTTGTTACAGGTAGGATGGAATGGGGAAGTTGAATCATTTTTGTGTTTCCCAGAAAATTCCTTTCAAAGTAAAATAGCATGCTACTAAGAAAATCCTTGTCTTTGCTTTAGCTGTATCTAGATGTCTCCTCTTTATAAGCACATTATTTATAATTTCATTAGAGTATTTGGGTGCTTTTCACGTTATCTGTTGGGATCTGCCCACAGGGGCCTTCCCAAGGGCCCTTTTGTCACAAATTCAACAATGAAGTTCACTCAAAAATATGCATATATACATAAGTCATGTATCCATATAATACCAGGTATGTTAATTGTTTTAAACCTCAAACACATAAAAAATAGGGAAGAAAAATGTAAAAACCTGTGATTTTACCATTACTATTGATAAGTTTTTATGCGTGTATTCATGTGCTGTTTATGTAAACATAGGCTGGATAATGTTATAGGGATAAATTAACTTGAAATCTCAGTGACCTCAGGGCACACTGGTTTAGCACCGTCCCTCACAACGTGTGGGTGACTCTCCAGTGGAGCTGTCCTGTGTGTGATAGCCCTGTGAGCAAGTGGCTTCCCGCCCCCCTTGGTGTACTTCCTCCACTTCATGAGGTAGATACAGGGGACGTGGCCTTTGAGGGAACTCACTGATCAGAGTCTTGGAGGGTCCATGGTAGAACAGTGCCAAATGGGACCCAATGAGCCATAATCTTTAAGGTGATGGCAGAAATGCCCCAAACGTGCCACCAGGAGGTAGCTTTTATTTAGATGTCAGTGAGGTTTGAGTGTGTAATTACACATCTAAGAATGTTCCTGAGGAAACTATTCAGAAATGTGCAAAGCAACTCATCCCAAGGAATGTTCTTCCAATGCTGCTTATTATTTATTTATTTAATTGAGAGAGAGAAAGCAAGGACGTGAGCGGGGAAGGAGGAGGGGCAGGGACAGAAGGAGGCTTAACCGACTGAGCCACCCAGGTGCCCCTCTATTTATTATATTAAGAGAGTGGAAATAGCATAGGGAACTAACCTGTCCCCAGGCTCTGGTAACCACTGTCCTACTCCCACAGGTTAGGGGCCGTAACAGCCTCCCATTGTGACCAGCTCTGGTTTACTGCACCAACGTTGCCTCCTCACTTCCCAAAACTCAACCATTATTGGCAAATATTCACTTTATCAACCATCCTTCTTTATTCAGCTTGAATGTGCCATCATTTCCTGCCAGGACTCTGTGTGCTACATATGAAAAATCAATTTGTAAACTCAGAGTAGCATTGAAAGATAAGGAGTTGGGGTGAACATCACCTGGGACTCTGAAATGAACAGTCAGCTGGTAGCCATGCACTTGGTTATGGCACTTCCCATAGAAGAAAACTTTGTTTTATTTATTTTTATTATTTTTTTTTTTTAAAGATTTTTATTTATTTATTTGTCAGAGAGAGAGAGCACAAGCAGGGGGAGAAGCAGAGGGAGAAATAGGCTCCCTGCTCAGTGGGGAGCTCACTCCCAGGACCCCCAAGATCCTGACCTGAGCCGAAGGCAGACGCTTCACTGACTGAGTCACCCAGGCGCCCCTATTTATTTTTATTTTTTTTAAAAAATTAAAATTTGAATAAGATGACACACAACGTTACGTTAGTTTCAGGTGTACAACACCATGATCCAACTTCTTTATACGCTATGCTATGCTCACCATCGGTCACCATACAATGCTATTATAATATCATTGACTGTGTTCCCTGTGCTTTGCCTTTTATTCCTGGGACTTATTCATTGGATAACTGGAAACCTATACCTTCCACTCCCCTCCCCCATTTTGCCCATCCTACTCCCCTTCCCTCTGGCAACCATCAGTGTGTTCTCTGTGTTCATAGGTCTGATTGTGCTTTTTGTTTTCTTATTCATTTGTTTTGTTTTATAGATTCCACATATGAGTAAAATCATATGTTATTTATCTTTGTCAATCTGATTTATTTGTTTTAGCATAATACCCTCTAGGTTGATCCATGTTGTCAAAATGGCAAGATCTCATCCTTTTTTACGGCTACATAATATTTGTGTGTGTGTGTGTGTGTGTGTATACACACAACATCTATCCTATCCATTCCTCTATCAGTGGACACTTAGGTTGCTTTAAGATAGCCACACCAAGAAGAAAATGTTTAAAACTGGGTTTATGTCTTTCATATCTCAAACTTGCTTCTTGGCTAAATGGTAGGTACTTTTCCCCCCCATTGGAGGATGGTGACATTACATACATTTCATGTCACAAAATTATGTGAAGTAATTCAGAGAGAATTCAAATGTAGTTATATGTACTAGTTCTGTTTTTATTAATCTGGTATTTTGTTTCTTCATTGAAAAAAAGTTTCTTATTCACCTAAATTGTTTAAGATTGGTAAAACCTAAAGCTTGTTTATTTGTCCAGCTAGGTTCTTGGGTGTGAGTAGAAATGTCACTAGTCAGTGATTCTTTCTTTTCTTCTTTTTAAGATTTTATTTATTTGAGAGAGAGAGAGGGACAGTGAGCATGAACAGCAGGGAAGAGCAGAGGAAGAGGGAGAAGCGGACTACCCGCTGAGCAGGGAGTCTGACACGGGGCTTGATCCCAGGACCCCAAGATCATGACCTGAGCCGAAGGCAGACGCTTAACCAACTGAGCCACCAGGCGCCCCTAGTCAGTGTTTCTTAATCTGTGTTTATAGGAAACAAAATCATATTGAGCTTCAGAGTTGTTTAAATATACAACGTGTATGGAAGTCTTTCCCCCTATTTTTATGTACCTAAGTAGTTAAGAAACCTGCACCTAATTTAGAAAATAAAATATTATCAGTGTAATAGTATGATTGCATTACAAACACGTGAAGAGAAAGTCATTTTTCATCAGTCACTTATCAACATTTATGATCTAGACTTAGTTGTATAGTTGCTCTTACTTTCCATGTGGGTACCTGTAAGATGGAAATGAAAATAATTCATCCCTCGAAGCTTTGTTACAAAGATTAAATAAAAACTGTTCTATAAACATTAGGTCTTTTTAAAAAATCTATTTGACTTATTTCAGTGGGATTATATAATCAAGCACTTAGGTAAATGCCAAAATATTTGATGTAATAATAATGTAGACACAGATTTCATTTATCTGAATTACAAATTAGAGCTCTATGGCCAAAGACCAGTATGAAATAAAATTCCAGTAGTGTACTCCCTTCAAAATATGGAAGGTTATGTTCCTGGAATACGCGTGGTAGGAGAATTCTCTCTTGAGGAATTTCACACATTATTCAACAAATAGGGTTGAAAAATAGAAGTTATTAGTAAACTTATGATGTTTTTTAGAAATAAATTTTTCTTTACCTCCATACACCAACAAAACATAAGACCAAATAGAAAAGCATTGTAAACATAGTGAATGAGTCATCATGGGCACATTTCAATTAACTTCAATTTACCTTCTCTGGTCTCCAAGGTTCCTGGCATTGGACTATATCCATCTTACTCACACTATAGGCTTGATACACAGCTGTATGCATAACTCAGTAAATTTGTATTGAGTGGGCTGGTCAGGGTTAAAATTTTCCTCCTCCATGTTGAAAGGCTGTTCTCCATGGGTCTCCTGTGTTTCTGAACATCTTCTAAGCAAAGGCACTGACTTCCCTTTGGTCCATACTGTCTTTTCAAGGATGGTCGTAGAGTCAATAGCCTTAAAAGACAGAGGTTGCATCCGCCTCTGGAGCAGAGGGGAACTTGCGTACTGTCCAGCTGAAAAACATCTCCATCTGGGGCCGGGGCGGCCAAGCTTATTGCTCCTTTTAGAAGACTCGTGGGGTCCCGAGGCTCAGGGCCCCTCTACTGTCACACAGAACACTGTGTGTACCCATGTGGAGAAGAACAGTCCTCACCATGTGTGTTTGTGGGAGCTGGAGCTTAGGCAAATAGCATTAACACGCTGTCACCTGCTACTGCTCTGAATGATAAATCGTCTTTTATCTCTGACTCATCTTCTCCAGCATCTATGAAACTAGAGCAGGCTAATTTGTTACCTTGCAATCAGAGTACGCTCTCAGACCCTTCTCAGTTCCTGTCACACCACGATTGAAAAAGGGTGCTATCCATTCCATTTTCTGGTGGAAAAATATGCCAAACATTAAATATAGTTTTGTGTGTGCTCCGTTCAAATGTTCTGTATTTTATGACTTTATGATGACTCCTTCCTTGCTTCTCAGAGGTTATTAAACACCTGCCCTGAGAAACTTAACTCTGTCCTTTGTAAAGACTCAGGATGGGGGCTCCCATGGTGGGATCATTTCCAGCCCTGGAAACCTATTTCTTACAGCAGACACGTTTCTAAGGGGCCAGCCCTCCCACCAACAATGAGAAGGGCTAGGAAGAAGGAACAGGTGCTGAGACACCTACCTGAAGGAGTATTGGTCAGCTTGGGCTGCCTTGACACACAACAGGAATGTCTTTTCTCACAGCCCTGGAGGCTGGAAGTTTGAGACCGGGGCGGCAACATGGCCAGGTTCTTGAGGATGGTCTTCTGGATTGTAGACGGCTGCTTTCTGTCCTCACATGGCAGAGAGTGAGAGAGACCTCTCTCTTCTTCTTCTTACAAGATCACAGACCTAGTAGATCAGGGCCCCACTCTTTCAATCTTATTTAACCTTAGTTACTTCTTAATGAACCCGTCTCCAGATACAGTCACACTGGGGCTTCAGTATTTGAATTTTGGGGCCACGATTCAGCCCATAACAGAAAGCATCAGAGCTATCAAACACGAGAATGGGTCAGGGTCCCCCAAAGGAAGGAGTACGCAGCCAGGCTGACATTTGAGGCCATATTTTTGCCCTGAGATTCTCTTAATTTGAAAGGAGGAGCAGTAGAGAATCTCAACAGGAAAGAGGCCCAGTGACAAAGCTTGAGTGACTGAGAGGTTGAGCAGAATTCAGGTGGCCCTCTGGGGCTAGGAGGGGAAAACTGCAGTTCAGGAAAGGGGAAGGTTCTGGCCAACACCCTGGGGTTTTCACCAGAGTGCCAGCTAACAGGAAATAGATAACAGGAAATAGACCAGCCTTCCTGAAATTAAAGGCCATGTTTGAATCAGCGCAATCCCAGCCTGGTTTAAGGTGATCTGCATCTACCTTAGCTGCTTGCCAGAAGCAAAACAAAATCCTAGCAGGAGGAAGAAAACATAATTCAGGGTGTCAGATTAGCTGTACTTTTTTTTTTTTTTTTTGTAGAAAGTGTCTGGAATTTTGGGTATGGAATTGCCATACCCGAGACAAAAGCAAATGTCTGAAAGTGAAAAGAAAGCAAAGAACATAATAGAAAGAATATTCGACTATTTGAGTCATTAGACAGGGAAATCAAAAGGAAACTGAATAGAGAATTTCAGTATGTAATTAGAATATTTAAGAAAGAATTTAATTTCCCGATAAATACACAGGCTCAGAGGACATTTGGTTAAGCAACTCTGTTTGTCATTCAGAGTTCTGTTGGATCAAAAATACAGTTTGTATTATTCCAAGTTATTTTTGTTAGGCTGTGTGGCTACATGTGTAAGATCCAGAGACATTTAGCTTCATAAATAATTTAGGACAGGCTCCTGCTCAATGCTCTAAGCCCGTCCACTCAATCCTTCTTTATGTTACGTTCAGAATCAATAGGATTCTAACAAAAATTCCCCCAACCCAACTTCAAATAAGTTTTTAATTTTTCAAAAAAATTTTTAAAAGATTTTATTTATTTATTTGACAGAGAAAGATAGCAAGAGCAGGAACTCAAGCAGGGGTCATGCGAGAGGGAGAAGCAGGCTTCCGGCTGAGCAGGGAGCCCGACATGAGGCTCGATCCCAGGACCCCGGCATCATGACCTGAGCTGAAGGCAGATGGCTAATGACTGAGCCACCCAGGCGCCCCAGTTTTTAATTTTTTTCCTTTTATCTGAAAACTGCCCCCTCCGTACCCCCCCAAAAAAAGGAAATAGAGAAAAAGTGTGAGAGTTCTCCTGTCTTATCATTTTCAGAAAATCAGGTTGTGATGCACTCAGAGGGGTTCCTGCTGCAGGTGAGCAGAGACAACAGAAGCAGCCTGGGGATGGAGGGGGGAGGGAGCCACATCTACCCCGAGCACCTGCGCCGTGCACCTGCCCCCTGCGGGTGGCTGTGGGGAAGGCTGAAGTCCCAGGTGGCTTTACAAAACCAGTGAAAGGCAATGAAGGGGGCCATGGAATTTCCCCCATCTTTCTTGAATTTCTGTTTCCCCAGCTGTGATCGATGCTCTTTTTCTTGTAATGAAAAAGGGGAATCATGAGATAAGAATGCTCTCTACGATATTTTTATAAAAGTTTTACAAAAAGAAAGGATAAGGGTACACACAGCTATCTGGTTACAGAAACCAATACACACCATTAATGTATTTGTATATCATCTTGCTTGAATGGGAAGGCGAGAGTGCAGGGCATTCTGAGCCTTGGGTCAGGAGATTGGAGGGCTGGTCATGTCCACCCATCGGTGTCGCTGCGGGAGGCAGCATGTTGGGGCCTTGAGCCTCAGAACTGAGTCTCACCCTGATCTACTCATCATCCTCCACACAACCCCTGGTTTATGCTGCATCCTACAAGACCTTGATAGGAACCCCTCTGGCGCTCTGTTTCCTTCACATTCCCTCTTTATAACATCTGCATTCCACAGTCATAGTTGTCTCTGTCCTAAAAAATAGAACAAAGTGGAGCCAACATTTTCAAATCCTACTTACCAGAATTTTGTGTCATTCGCATTTAAGGTGAGGAAGTTATTACTATATTTGAATCCAAATAAAATTTTATTTCTCTGGGTTACAATGCTTCCTGTGATCATTTTCACATTAGATTTTTTAAAACTATGTGTTTAATGGTGAAAATATCATTGATACAAGCGCTTGACTTACTTAAAATTCCCTTTAATTAATATGCCTTTACATGGAAAACAGGCCCACGTGATTAGGAAGTTTACCGACATGATGCATGCTATGGTTAAATATTTTAGGATGGGTGCAAGTGCTATTCTTTCCAATTTTCTGCTGAGAATATGAACACAAGAATATAGAGTGATATGTTTGCCCTAATGATTTGAATACAAGTTATTGAAACAGAAAATTCATTTTAAGAAAAAAGCAAGAATCATATTTCCTTTTTCTGCTAGACGCTACATATTTTGCTGAAGGCTATCTGTGTGTTTCTACGCACTTGCTGAAATCAGCAAAATAAAAACCTTCTAATAATTAATTTTACATGCATGATTAAAGAAATCGAGTTCTACAAACCTATAGATTCCCAAAATTAATGAACTGCGGTAAAAGTATGCTTTGCAAGAATGAATAATTTAAAATCGAGAAGTAGTAAAACATAAATAGGCTTTTTCTAACAAGGTTCTTTTCTGAGCATTCCTACAGAGTTTTAAGATGCTATTCAGTAATTCTATGGAAAAATAAGTTACGCTTTTAACAAGATTTTCAGTTATAGTCTCTTATTTTCATGTACACAGAAAATATAACTGACTTCCAGTATTCTTACTGCCATTATTGAAAATAATATAAATGTGTTTTATTCTCAAAAAATTTACCTGACTTAAGAATAATAAGTTACAACATCAAAACAATATATGTAAATATTAGTAATATAATTTTTCATAGAAAATATGATTTTTCTCTTCTTACTGATACATATTACCAAAGCAAGATTTATTTAGATATTTTCTTCCCCTTAGAAACTCTAAAGTGATAAAGACAAATAAAGCATGTTTGGTACCAGAATCAAGTTATTTAATACAAAAACCTTGCAACCCTGTTACTGATTTCAAAACTGCATAACGGCATTTGGGTAGATAATTAGCCCTGTCGCATGCATTAGCCGGTTCCCTGGTTGTTCACTTTTTACACAAATCCTGTCCCATCCTGGAAGCTCAGGTGGAATTTCTTGCTTATGTCTTTGGTTGTGGAAAACCAAACCCAGCTCTGATGCTGTAAGCAGGAAAGGAATTTACCAGCAGGTTGGTTAGGGTCTGATCTGCTACCACCATGTCAGGTTGTTGCCCCTGGCCGCTTACCACCATGGATCTCAACTCCACGGAAAGCATGGCAGGTGATCTTTAAATGTCCCTCTGCCTTCACTGTAACTGAATCCTTCAGATTCAAAGTACAGGAAAGATGTCTGGTCAGAAGAATGCCTGCCCCACGCTCTACCCCCAGGACGAGGGAACATCCTCTCCCAGGCAGGTCCTCGCTTCCCAGCTATCTTAGGAGGACCCCTCCAAAATGATAAAAATCCACCTGCTGCCCAACATCCATGCCTCTTTCTTTCTAAACTTAGACTTTGAGACAATTGCTGACACCGAACCTAAAGCCATTTTCTTTCATCCAGTTGAAGGAAGACACTGTTTTCCCCTGTACAGGGAGAGAAACCCAAGATTTTACAGGTTGACACATAGAGTATCTTATCTCTCTGGGTGGTCTCCATTTCTCCTTCACTTCTGTCAGGATCTTTTTTTAAAAATATATATTATGAAACTCTCAGATCGAATTATAAACCAAATCATGACCAACATACCCCTATACAATGCTGGAAGAGAGACAAAAGTAAGTATAGGAAATTAGTTAAAAAATAGTTCAGTTATTTTAAACTACTTTTTCCTATAATAAACATGTTTCTTCCCATAGCAAAAAATAACTAATAACATTAGGTTATGTGAACATGGTGAGCCAACGTTATAATACGTCATCAGATCATGTTGAGTCTTACAATATTCCTCTTCCAATAGGAGTCAGCATTGGGGAAGCATCTGTCTGTCTCTTAACCTGGAGCTCAGCCGGTCCTGTGGCTCTCACATCAAGCCGCTAACCCAATCCTGGCCTGTATCAATGGTGCAAGTGATATCTGTGTCTCTCCTGGCCCTTTTTCTTCTCAAGTTGTTCAGAGTCGCAGGGGAAGACTGGTCTTACATATCTGGACCCACTCAAAGACCCTGAGCCAGGCCAGGTGCTGTAGGACACGGTGAGTGGTGGTCAGACCCGGCCCCTGTTGGGTGGATATCAGCATAAGCTGGGGTCTGCAGGGATTGGGCTTGCAGCACAGGGGGTCAGTGCATGGCTATGGGCAAACCGTGGTCACTCCCGTAGCAGAGAGTACAGAAAGAGGTAAGCAAGTGTTTGGGGCGCCTCCTAACCATGGAGTCAAGGCAATGGATGTTCTTAGTGATTATCCCAGGGGCAGGAAATGAGCTGCGGCTTCCGTCTAAGGAGGAAGGAGTTTCCTTGGGACTGGGGACAAGATGGACAGGTTTTGGGGGGAAGAACATCACTGAGCCTCTGTGTCCTCACTGCCTTTGTGATCCTTCAGCAGGTATCATGAGCAGAGACACACAAGGAAAGGGGGGACCCTCACAGGCCAGGGGAGGGCTAGTTCTAGATGCAGCCCCTGCACCCAGGTGTGAGGTAGGGTGTGTGCGTGTGCATGCTGTGTTCACTTGTGTGACGGGAAGGGACAGTTAAACCAGGGGACGTGAGGGGAAGCCCATCTCCTGTGTCCCCTCTGTGATGGCTCCTTGGTCTCTGCCGTGGAGGTAGAGTTGGACCCTATAACCGAAGGTGTGACAGCCAGCTGGGAGGGCCAGGCTGGGGGAGGCGTGCCTTCCTGCAGGATGAGTCCCCACTCTCAGCTCAGGATCCCCAGACGAAGAAGTAGGACGTTCCTGCAATAAAGCAGAATGCATGCCAGGAGTTCTTTAATTTAATATTAATTTTTATCTGGCTTCATTTTTAAAAATTTCAAGTTGGTGAAATAGGACGTGACAAGTGTTCTCGTACAGCAACCTGGAGAGAGAGGTAATGATGTGATGTCTTGAGTCTCCGCATATTGGAACAGATGTGGGGGAAGTCTGTAATTACAGGGCTTAATCATCAAGCACAAGGACCTTACCCTAAGTGTGAAGGGGCCAAACTAACATTTCTCACAGTTTCTCCTTCCCTTGTGTGAAAAATTGAGAAGACAGAGTTAATGACAGTCTCTCTCAAACCACCGTGCAACCCTTGTTCTGGGTAATAAAATTATAATTTCACCAGTCTCCCCTGGGTGTGTTGAGGAGCGGCCTTGGTTGTGTGCAAATGCGTTCCTACTACTCAGGGCTGGTGGGTTTGTCTCCTTCTTTCTTGTGAACTGTGAAAAAACACTTGATTTGAGCCTTGCAAAGTGTTCTGCATGCAATCATTTTGTCCGGACTTCTCTCTTCATTTGCAACTCTGATTACACGGTTATCAGAAGCAAGAGAAACAAGCAAGTGTCTTTGAAGGTCTCAGGACACCTCAGCCAGTGAGGCCCCCTGCTTTAGTTATTCCAAATGCATTAAAATATAAGTGGATCAAAGTTGGAAATATTTTAGAAAGACTTCTTTCTTGCTCATCTGAAGAGTTGAATTTCTTCTCCCCGAAACGCCCCATCATGCCCGCACTGAGTCGCCTGTGTCTGTACTTGGCTGACGGCAGGAAGGACTCAGCGGTCAGGCTGAGAAGCCTGTCCCACCGCTGGGAGTCCTGGGCCAGGGACCACGGTGAATGCAGTGACCACAGCCACCACGGCGACCACAGAGCCCTCGCCCCCATGAGAAGAGCTAACCTAGTCGTGGAAGACGGTTTCCTCCCTTGCAGCCCACCTCGCACTGACGGAGCGAAGTGGAAATTCTGGAACGTAGGCAATAAGATGTTCACTTCCTTCCTTCTGGTTTTGTTTGATCAGTGACCATTTCTCTCTGATTGTTTGATGCAACCCTTATTCTCTCTTTTCTTAGTGGATGAAAGAAAGGCATTTCCGATCCTTGCTGGGGAAGAAAAGGTGGTGGCATTTGGGCAAGGCTAACGGGACGAATTCTGCTTTTCTCAGTTCCTTTTTCAGATTCATTTTCTCTCTGGACTTACCAAACTACGGCAACAGGAGCCTGTGAACACAACACAGGAGTCAGACTTCCCGTGCAGTAAACCTGAGTCTCACGGGTAGTTTCTCATTGTTCATAACAAGGCTGATTCCAGAGGAGAAATAAAGTTTTATTTCATCCTCTGTCTATAAAGCAGAGAGACCCGTTCTGCATTTCACCGCAGCGTGGATTCACGCCAGGACCCTTTCCAGCAGCACGGCACGTCCTTGGGTGGAAGACTGGGGACACAGATATGGGGGTCCCAGCCAGTCTCCGGCAGGACGCTGAACTGGGTTTGAGATGGGACGGACGTTTCCAGGCCCTTGTGGGTCCCCGCCCTCTGTGGCAGACAGCTGCAGGGAAAGTAACCCTCCCCGGCTCCCGTGTGCACCTCTGCAGGGAGGCTCCGGACTGTGCAAACCCCGCGGCCTCGGCACTTTGTTGGGACACTGCCCGTCGTACACGCAGCACGCCGGGTGCTGGGCACTGTGGGGAGTGACAGGATGCGCAGGGGACCGAACAGGCAGGTCCCTCTTTCCAGAGAGCTCACGACCTTGGGGCCGAGCAGAGGCCTTGACCAGGAGTGTGCTGGTTGCTGGAATAAGGAAGGTGAGGGGCGCTTCCTCACACACACCAGATTCTAGAAGGTTCTCCAGTGCGGGGGCCTTTGGAAAGCATCCTGTATGAACTAACATCACAGCATGCGTGTCACAGGTAAGAATCACAAGGTGGTAAGCGGTGTTGCTTCTGGACCGGTCACTGGGTGGGAAAGTGTGGCTCCCGGAGTGTGACCGGCTCGTGTCACTCAGAAAGAGCGGCCCCGTGCGCGGTCTCCAGGGGCGGGGTGTCGACCCCTTGTTGGGCTTCGTGTCACCCTGGGCGCCAGGCTGGGTCTTCTCGTGGGAAGCCTGCAGCCTCATGCATGTCTCTCAGCGTCTGTTCTCCAGCTTCTTTTTT
>NC_138373.1:38230163-38262877 GCF_054177405.1 Leptonychotes weddellii | reverse complement strand
AAAAAAAAAGGAAACAACGAGAGTATTTGAAATCAGACTTTTTATTTTGTCATGGTGCACGTTTCCATCCCCGTGGACATCCCTGTGTGGCCATCTGGAGACAAATCCACTTCCCCTCTGCCCCGACCCCTGGATTCCTAACCCCAGCACCCCTCACCTGCTCTCCCTTGCTAGAATGGCGTCATTCTAGGGATATCCCAGAAAGAGTGTCCTGCACTGGGCAACTCTTGGGATTGGCTTTTTCAGCCCTCAGCCCCTTCCCGGTCTGTCCAGATTCCTGGGCTGCTTAGGGGTTATTTTGTTTCTGGTGCTGAGTGATGCTCCAGGGTGCACGTGGACCACTGTGCCTTGACACCTGCTGGAGGGCTTCTGCCTTGATCCAGGGTTTGATGATGAATGTAAAGCTGCTGCAAACATTCATGCACGCGTTTTTATTTTGGTGTGAAACAAAAGTCTTTGCTCTGAGGGAAATGCCCAGGAGTGCACATGTTGGGTCACAGGTCCACGGCATGGTTAATTTTGTAAGAATCTGGGCCAAATTGTTTTTCCGAGCGGTTGCCGCATTGTGTGAGGAAGCCGGTATCTCCCGGCCTCACGGGCACCTGGCGGCGTCACTGTTCTGCACTTGGACGGCTCCACCTGTCCCATCGTAACTCCGATTTGCATTTCCCTGCGGACCTCTTCCTGCGCGGCCACAGGCTTTTCTGTGATGCTTGTCGAGCATGCAACCATCATTGTCCCGAAGAGGTCTGTCTTGGCAGGCTGCTCGTTTCCAAGTTTTCTATCGTCCTTTTTTGTTTGTGTTTCTGGGATGCTGGCTTCCTCAGCAACACGTCTGGAACGTGTGAGTCAAACGGAAAGCCCAGGGAGTCACCGCTGTGTTTGTCTTTGGGTCCTCTGATCCTTTGAGAGTTCACTGCCTTTTCTTCCCCGTCAGAGTCTTCATTTGCTTGCTTTATGTATAATATCTGGGGTTTTCAGTGGTACCGAGTGGGAGGAATAGTGGAGAGTAGATCTCTCTGTGGTCATGGTTTTGCATTTCCCTGGTGTCTGATTTGGCTCAAGTCACCGTAACAAAATAGCACAGACAGGAGGCAGACACCACAGCCGTGTACTGCTCAGGGTTCCGGAGCCTGGGAGTTGGAGATCAAGATGCGGCCGAGTGGGCGCCCAGCTAGACACCCTCCGGGCTCGCAGATGGCCTCCTCTTCCCTGGTGTGCGCAGGAGAGGCTCGCTCTTACACTCACCCCATCAAAATCTATAGTTTCCCAATTTATAATTTAAAAAATATCCCGTGGCATTTAGCACCTTTTAATACTATGCAATCACACATACTGAGTTCGCCTCCACACAAAGCCCCCAAATTATCATTTGCAGGCGCATTCTCTGGTCACAGTGCAAGAACTGAGGGTGCAGACGCCGTCAGCTTGCTTTTGGTGATGTTGGTGTCTGTGCACGGGTAAGACATGAGTGCTTCTACCCTGTTCTATCTCCTCACGCTCTTAGAAAATGCTAAACCTAATCAATGATGACTACACCAAGAGATAGAAAGGGATATTGGCTCCCTCATTTGGAATTGGGACACAGGTCCCGCCCTGGAAGGGGATGAGAAATGGCCACAATGTTTCTCCTTCCCTGGTATTGTCTCTGTTTCGTGGAAACACCTGCCTGTGTCAAGGTGATACACATTTAGTGTTGGGGTTTCATTAGAAGATTCAGAGACCAAATTTATTACTAAGCAAAATCGCCCTGGCAGAGAAGAGTTCGTGGGTGTTGTGTTAGGTCACAGAAGTCCTCGTGTCAGCTTCCTTGCCTCTGGACCTCTGATGTGTTTCCCCAAGTGAATGTCTTCCCCGTCAGAGAAAGAACGTTTCCAGCTTGTTTTCTTTCAGGATACCAAGTGTATGTTTTGATGAATTTTTCCTCTGAATTATATCATTAAACCACAACTGGACTCTCATCTGACCTGACTGCTACTCCTAAAAATGGAAATGGCCACCAAAATCTCAATTACATTTTCTAGACATATCTTAGTCTATTCATTTAGCAAATATTTATGTAAAATGTTCTTTTCTCTCTCTCTCTTTTTTTTAGTCTCTCTCTGTCTCTCTTTCATATTTCAGGAATTGAGGTGTCACAAAGATAAGCATGTATTGAACCTTCAAGGGGTTTACAACTCATTTGTGGTCATAAGGTTCAAAGCAAATGTAATTATGATACAACATAAAAATAATAGGAGCTTATCTTACTTCGGGCTGCTATAACAAAAATACCATGGAATGGGTGATTGTAACAGCAAACATATATTCCCTACAGTTCTGGAGGCTGGAAGTCCAAGATCCAGGTGCCGGCAGATCCCGTGACTGGTGAGACACCATTTTCCAGTTCACAGATGGTGTCTGTTCCCCTGTGTCCTCAACTGGGGAAAGGGGTCCCTTTTATGAGGACACTAATCCCATCCTGGGGGCTCCACCCCCATGACCTCATCACCCCCCAAAGGCTCCACCTCCTAACACCATCACCTTGGGGGTTAGGACTCAATGTATGGATTGTGGCGGTTGCGGGGGGTGGAGCACAAACAGCCCAAAATGAGAGCAATAAGGAAGACCTCTCTGAAGCATCTGGGAAGAGATCCAGAGCCAAAACAGCTTATTCCCATTCTGGCTGGTTAGGGTGTCTGTTCTAATTGCTGGTTACCGGAGTACCATCTCCTATTAAATATTTTATTTTATTTTTTAAAGATTTTATTTATTTATTTGAGAGAGAGAGTGAGAGAGAGCATGAGAGAGGAGAGGGTCAGAGGGAGAAGCAGACTCCCCACAGAGCGGGGAGCTCGATGTGGGACTTGATCCTGGGACTCCAGGATCATGACCTGAGCTGAAGGCAGTCACTTAACCAACTGAGCCACACAGGTGCCCTCCTATTAAATATTTTAAATGTCAACTCGGACATAAGGAGATTTCTAGTGGATGAGTGGAAAAGGTAGTTTAATTCTGCTAAAGCTGTTTGAAATGAAAGAAAAGAATAGAAGTGGCATCTGAACAGCAGGTGAGGTTGTGATGTGTCGGTTGAAAGTGAGTCTGAAATTGGATGATATTCTACAGGGAAGGAAAAACTGAAAATATTTTTCAAGGCTCTGTAAAAATTGGAGATTTTTTTTTTTCTACCCAAATCTTTCCATGCATCCACCGAGGTTGAGGAAGGGAGGTCTGGATAGGGACATATCCAGGCGTTAACAAAGCGGAAGAAGATGATTTGGAATTCTTAATGTCTTTTTGGGGCTCAGGGAGCGACCTGACTTAGAAATATCAATAAGAAAAAAAAATCAAGAAGAAGATGAAATATCCCTAGAATTTTACATATTTTAAAAATTTTAATGCTTACCGTTGTTTTATAAAGTAGTGGAGAGCTCATGCAAGCAGGGGGAAGGAGTAACACAGATTGAAGGAGGAGATATTTCATTTTTTGTCTCGTCTCCTGAGTGATCTGCTGATAATGGAAACAAATCTATGTGTTGGCTCACTTAATAACAATGATTTATAGTCTGTTTTCTGTTGGACAATGTAATCTAGTCCTATTTTTCATGGAACTGTTGATTTTCTGAATTTGGGTGATGTTCCATGTGATGATCTTATTTCCCAGTTTCATGATATGACCAACACTTGATGCTTTCAAAAACAACCCACCTTAAGAATAAAACAAAATCCAATTAAAAATTGACTATATATACGAAAGGAAAATCTGTATCAACAGCAGAATGTATTGCTGACATTATGGTGCAAAAATTAAGTCTGAAACGTAATACAACGTGTCTCATCTGTAGCAAGTTTTATTTTTCTGAGACTGTTTAAGAGTTGTTGGCTCCCAGAAATGCATTACATTTGGCACTGAACAATGAGAGCAAGAAGAGCAGGCAAAATCATAGCTGATAATTTTAAATCAAGCCTAAGAAAAATATTTCTTTCACACATCCCAGATAAGTGTTTAAATCTAATGATTTTATATTGATAAATGGAACAATGTATTTTTCAAGTGAGCAGAATAATAAATTCTATTTTCTATTTATATGTATTGTGTGTTTAACATTCGCCAATGTCTCTGTTCTGTAACTTATAGGGAAGAGTTCTCAGATATTTGTTTATTGTACCATGAGAATAGAGGACTGGTACTTTATTCGTATGTTCACCGAGCCTATGATTATCATTTTATGTTATTCTGCAGAATTTACTTTGCTATTTACATAATTACTATGCTTTGATGAAATGTAACAGACATAAGTAAAAATGATATAAATCAGATGAAATGAACACCTGCTGGAGGCCAACTAATAATATAATCTTCAAGGTGACCCAATGTAATTACTCTGCCTACACAAAGATTTTTATTAGTTCCCGTATTATTAGCAAAGCCGTAAATAATTATATGGTAAATATTGGCTCATCATGGGTAACAAGAGACCAATAAAGTGCTTGAATAGTTCACATGTCTTTTCAAAGTGCACATATTATGGGAAAAAACTTCAGAAATTCTGAAGTGCATGCTTCAGTATTCCATTTAATAAATAAGTAAGTTTAGGCTAATTTCACATAATTTTTTTAAAAGGCCTGTTTTTCTTTGATGAATAAAACTTAAAAAAATATTACTTTCTTATAGCACGTTCTCTAGAAAATGGACGGAGGCAAAATCTTGCATACTAACACTGTAGAGGTGAGTGCAAACCCAGGCAGCACGCGTGAGGCCACGGGAAGTGAGACAAGCACGTAGGAAGATCAAATGCGCGGGGACACAGTTCCAGGCTGGCTGCCCTTTGCATGAGACCAGCTGACTGCTCAGTGTCAGAGGCATCCAGCTCTGGGTCCTGTGACCTGCCACATGATGGGACGGTCCCTCGGTGGACAAGATGGGAGAATACTTTATCTTTGAGTGCCTTCTCCCACACTCCATGGGGTGTGAAGTGTCCTGCATTTCCACAATGTACCAGCCCCATGTCCAGGCAGTCCCTGGCAATGTATGTGCCTCGGTGGGTCCAGACTCTGCAATTCTGAGGCTGGCAGGGAGTCCTGCTTAGTCCTCGGCCCCTGGAATCTGTCTCCACAGCAGGCAAGGTCTAGGGCTGGGGTGTGGAGTTAGAAAGGATGTAACCGTGCAGATCTCGATTGGGGCTTAAGAGAGTCGGTTATACCCACCTTTTCCCTCTCAGATCTTGGCGACATTAACAATCTCTTCTGGTCCCACTTCTGGGTGCAGGTAGTGGTTTGGAAGAAGAAACCACACAGCGTGCCCAGAAATTGGCATCAGTCCTGGGGAACCGAAGTGTAATTTTTGTAGGATCAAATGTAGGCATCGTAGCAATCCCATTATTTTTGTTTGCTCTGTATGAACTTACATCTGTTAATTTTGCCTTGTTTCTAATTGAAGAGCTTGTTTCATGTGAAACAAAGGAAACAGGGGCGCCTGGGTGGCTCAGTTGGTTAAGCGTCTGCCTTCTGTGGAGATCATGATCCCGGGGTCCTGGGATCGAGTCCTGCATCAGGCTCTCTGCTCAGCAGGGAGTCTGCTTCTCCCTCTGCTCCTCTCCCCTGCTTGTGCTCTCTCTCTCTGTCAAATGAACTGAGTAAAATCTTAAAAAAAAAAAAAAGAAGCAGAAAAAGAGGATTTTGTATATACTTACTGAAAAGGGATTCAAACTGTGAAAACCTAAAAAGAAAGATAAAAATTACCAGAAATATCTAAGAGGGTTTGCTCGCGCAGTCCTCATGTAAGGTGGTTTTATTCTAACAGAGGAGTCGGTTCCTCTACAATAAAACCTCTGTATGGCTGAGATTGAATTTGAAAACGGCGTTTGGAATACACATCCCTCACGCATGCCGTGAAGGTTTGAGGGGCTCCAAAAAGTAGCACCTCCCTCCTTGTCTCAATCTGGAACCAACCGGGAGAGGCTGCGGAGAGCCAGGTGGAGAGCCAGAGGACCCTGCGGTGGTGGGTTAGTGTGGGTGTGGACCCAGTGACTGCAGCCTGTGTGTTTGTTCCTTGGCTCTTGCACCTGAGGAGGAGGCAGATGTGGTCACGGGGTCGCAGACAGAACTGGAAATCAGCAGTCCCACTGCTGGCTGGCCACATAGGGATGGGACAGTGTTGGTGTATGTGGTAAAGAATGAAAATAAACCCCTAATTCAAGCTTTCACAAATTAAGTCAAACATTTTATATTAATGAGCCAAATCACAAAACAAACAGCTTGCTATTCACCATGAGAGCGCGTATGGGACTTTGTGGGCCTTTTCAGAGAACTGATGTAATCAATTCTTAGTTAATCACAGTTCCTTTAACATCAGGAGTAGAACACAATGTATCAGGATCAAAGACAAGATTCTGTTCCTCTGTTTGCTGCTACGTTGTTTTGTCAGATAATCTTCCCCCTGCACACACACACACACACACCCCTCCCCCCCAACCCCCACCCCCGCCACCATGAACTTGGATGTATGCCAATCTATTTTCCTTCCCTGGTAAGACCTAAGTTTTAAAGCTCTCTTGCAGAGCTCGGCATTCAAACATGTTGGTGTTCTTCCTCTTTCTAATCAACCTGGTTACCACGAACATTTGTGATCATTTCTTTACTGACGGTGCCAGTCTGCATGAGAGACCCCGTGTCCCCCGAGAGATCCTGACATGTCCGCTGGCTTCTCCATTCGTGGTGTTTGGAGTCTGAGTCTTTATGTCCCATGGCTGCTCAGTTATTCAGGGGTTTACTGTTTAAACTTCTTTGGACTTGATTTAGATTTTATTTCCTCCTTCTCATCTGGAAGGAGGGGCAGAGAGGTGCCGGGTTGACCAAACTCTGCTCTTCGGTATTAGTGTTGGAGCCTGCAAGCCTGCAGCAGATCCTCATGGCTCCGTAGACTCATTCTGGCGCCCGTGACCTTCTCTCTCCACGTTTCCAGCCCGTCCATCTGCAGTGGGTCCCAGCAACTCGGAGAGCATAACTTGTTTATTTAGAAGGTGAGGGCTTGCTTTATTTGCCACTGCCCGACAGCCACGTCTTTTGAGGAGAATAAAGTGAGAATCAGCCCCCAGGAAGGCTGTCTCTTCAAATGGAAACAGGAGGAGTGTTTTCACTGTGTTTAAGAAAGAATCTGGCCTTGGCATTTATGAACAGAAAAGGAGAAGCTGGTAGGGATTATTGAGGGACTTTGAAAGTACAGGAAGCCCATAATCGAATCTGACAAATAAATACATAGATCGATGCACACATACAAGCTCAGCTTATGACTTTCAATAGTCATTTTGGGAATTTATGCTTTCCATTGCTGTTATTGTCTTTATGTTACCTTTTGCAAATTTATTCTTTTGAACTGCCCGCAAACCTTCCTTTGGAAGAGAATGCATGCTTACATTTGGCAAAGAGAGCAAGCATATCATCAAGTTGCTTGATGCCATTTTGATGGGACTGACAAGTCACATTTACTGGAAGGGTGGTAGACATATGGGGCATGGTTTTCAGTGCTAGGCACGCATTACCGAGTTCGTCCTCACCACAGTCCCGTGATCTCACTGCCATGACCATCCCGGTCTTACAGATGAGGACCCTGAGACCCAGGGAGCTGAGGGCACCTGACCTAGAAATGCAGCCTGCACTGGACCTAGCAGGTCTGGTTGATGAATCCATCATTTTAAGCATCAGGATGTCCTACCTGTCTGCACAAGAATGAACACAGCACTAGAGAACAGCATGGAATTTCCTCACACTGTCCACACTTTTATTCTTAAACTGTAACAGAAAACCATATCCAGGGAGGATATTTACAGGAAAACACTGCCCAACTCTATGCTTATGAACATAATTTTTGTAAATTTTATGTTTTTTTTTTTTAGAAAACATATGAGTGGTGAAATTATTTCAGAAAAGTAAAAATCTGGAAAAAAACAAGAAAATATTGAAAAAAATTGTCAGAGATTTCATCTAAGAATAGCTCTGCACTTAAGTTCCTTCTCAGGTTGCTATGCCAAATTGGCCTCTTTCATCTGTCAAAGAAATTGTAATTTCCACATGACACAAACTACAACAGATCACTGGAAAAATGGTGAAGACTTACAACTTCTTTTATGGAACTGGATTAATCCTCATGTGACAATCTCTCAAAATATGAAAAAGAGAAACACAGCATAACTTTAATTACTTGGATAGATGGGACATCTTTAAGTAAAGTAACAACTAACCAAATCCTGCAACATATTCAAGGTTGCCTTCACCAGCATGCTCTGGGAGGTACTATTTATGGAATAAAAATGTATAACTAGGGAAAGACCATTCAACTTTGAAAAAGTGCATTTATCAAGTAATACACATATAATTGGATATAAAATTAGCTATTTATATACCTGCTGAATGAGAATTCTAAAATTTTCTTCTAGCAGCAAAACGTTTTCTGCAGTTATTCTAATACGCAATCCAATATGTAAAGTAGATAACCCAGAGAGTTTCTGTGTTTAAGAAAGTAGATAACCCAGAGAGTTTCACTGTGTTTAAGAAAGAATCTGGCCTTGGCATTTATGAACAGAAAAGGAGAAGCTGGTAGGGATTATTGAGGGACTTTGAAAGTATAGGAAGCCCATAATCGAATCTGACAAATAAATACATAGATCGATGCACACATACAAGCTCAGCTTATGACTTTCAATAGTCATTTTGGGAATTTATGCTTTCCATTGCTGTTATTGTCTTTATGTTACCTTTTGCATAAAGGTAACACCCCACTGGTGCCCGAGGCCAGTAAAGAAGCAAAATTTAAAAAACAAATAAATCGTTAATAATATGGGAAAGCATTGTATATTACTGCTAAATTAATAAGGAAGACTCCAAAAAAGTTAGTATATGATGATCCCCTGGTGTGAAACAGAATATACTTTGATTCTCCAAATGCTGAGCTTCAATTATATGCTAAGAAATATAGTTGTGTTCCTTTTTGTTTCCTTCTTCTTTTCTGTGCTGACCGTATTATTTCAACCAGGGTCAATGTGTTTTTAAAGGGTGTTTCTAGAAGAGTCCAACATTTCAATCTTATTTACCTCCTCTCCTGCCTGTGCTCCCAGAATGCCTCCCCACTCTCTACCCCTCACCCTCCTGTACTTGTGCTCTCAGGGTCACAGATACCCTCTGGTGGCCAAGTCCAACACACACTTTGCCATGCCCGTCCACTTAGACCTATCTGTGGCATTTGCTGAATCCTCTCCTGCTTCTTACTCAGTAATGAGTGTTCAATGAATGTACAATGTACAGCCCTGATGTCATTCTCTTCCCGTTTTCTTTAGTCTTCCCAGAAAGCCTTTGCAAGCCAATGGCTTCAGTTGTTATTTATGTGAATATCATTTCCAGATTAGCATCTTCAGCCCAAAGCTCTCCGTAGATCAGCCATCGGCATTTTTTCTTGAGACCCTACAGGTCCTTTATACTAAACAGCTCCTCAATGAAATTATTCTTCTCCATAAGAACTGGTCCTGTACCTGGATGTTCCAATGCTTTCTTATGGAACCATTGTTCACCTGTTTTTCTGAGCCCAGACTTACCCAAAGCCAGGGGTTCTCCAAGTTGCCTCTACTCCAAACTTCATATCTCTCGATTCTTCTCTTCCATATCCTATAAAAGTCAGTGAATAAAGGGGGAATGAATGTAGCCACGAAGAACAGAATAAGAACAAAAAGTATGTGTAAACAACACAATTGGCCCAGGAAGTGAAAATGTAAACTATTGTTGACTATCAGTTTCAAAACTCATTTTGCACTTTGCACTCAGAGCCTTCTGTTGTGCTTATTGGAGCTTATATCCTATTAGGTTGTTCCAAAATAAACATTTTTAGTCCTCATCACCCTCTACCACCAAGACTGCATCCACTATAGTAAGAACTTAAAAGTCGTTGATGAAGAAATAAGGAAGAGAAAGAGCATCTCCTGCCTTCTGTGGCCATCTCCATAAGTTCTGGTACTTTTTGACCTTAAAGAAATTTTAAATCTTCAAGTGGTACCTCTTCATGCCTTTTTGTCAATCCCACTGCTTTGCTTTATGACCCTTATTAAAATGGAGGCTTTAGGGGACATTGGATGGTTTATAAGGACTTATTTTTAAGGAGTGTCTATGGTTGTGAAATACAACAACATTTGCAAGCAAATTATAGTATCAAGAAGTGGATGGTTTAAATAGATGTTTTTTATTGAGTGACATGCAATAGAGGATGGTGCCGTTTACAGAACATCACGTCACACTTTGCTGCTTCACGAAAGAATGTAACTGTCTTGGAAAACATTAAGATGGCAGGACAGGGAAGCAAACATAGTTATGGAAAACAAAGAAGATGCTGGGTTTGCCTCATTTTCTAAAGACCCGTAAACGTTGCTGCTTAACTGCAAATTTGAGCACTGGGGGTTAACTTTGTTGTCTTCCTGTTGCTTTTCCAGACTGTCCTCTTTCGTATTTTCCCCCTTCAAGTATCTTGTCAGTTACTGCCCACCAATTGCGCTTATTTCAGAGCCAACTGCAGGTAATGAGATGCTGATTGGGGATTCTAGAATTCACTTGCCGATGATTATGTGTTATTTTAACAGGAGAATGACAATAATTTCCTGTAATGCCACTTGTTAAGGTAATTATGCTATAATTGCCTTATCAAGGTGTCATAGAGGAGAGGGGAGAGACTCCAAGATTTCACAGCTGCTGTCTTGCTCCTTGAAGGGTTCTCTGGAAACTGCATTGTCAGCCATCGGGATAAATCCCTTCCGATTGTTTGAAACCTGAACATTATTGTCCTGGGCAGCTTATGTGACCTTAAAATGAGGTTTTTCCAGAGTTGATTTTTTTGTGTGTGTCTTAATATAAAAACTATCTGCACCAAGTTGCAGATACACTGAAATGTGGAGTCTGAAGAGTTTGTAGAAACTGTGGATTTAAGAAGAAGTTAAGTATCAATACATATAATAGCATGAAGTAAAGGGCATGTGTATCTAAAATATACAAGTCAAAAACATGGGTTTTCCAGTTACAATCAATTGAATATGATGTCCATAACATAGAAAAATCAGCGCTATCGTTGACTTTATAGATCCACAGTGAAGATTATTTGTTCATTTAAGTAAGCCCTTATATCTGTATTGTAGTTATCTGTATACAAAAGTATTCAGTGAATATGGGGCCCTGTTCTAAAATATTAAACAAATGCTCCTAAGTTGAGAAAATTCAAGTATATTTTCTCTGCACACATTAAGCTTCTATTTTGTTTGGAGACAGAGACAATAAGAGATATAAACAAGTAAAAAGACAGTGAGGTAGACAGTGGTGAGTGGTAACAGCGAAGAATGAGGCAGAGAGGGTAAAGCACATGCCAGGGCTGAGGGTGGTATGTGGATAAGGCAGAATTTGAGCTCAGACTGTAGGTAGTTGAAGGAGTTAGCTGCACAGTTAACAAGAGGAAAGTTTTCACAGAAGGTCCGGAGATCCTGATGTGGTATATGGATGGTGTAGTTGAAAAGTGGCAGAAGGATGGTGGCTGAGTGGGGGGAATTGGGGCAAGAGAAGTCACAGATGAGTTCAGAGAGGAGAAAGGGGCTGGGATAGTGTAGGATCTTATAGGTCACCGTAGAGAAGCTGGCTTTTACTCAGAGAGGGATGGGAGCCCCTGGGGTGTTTGGGCAGATGTACAGAGTCTTCAGTTTTGTAGACAGTTCTGATCACTGTGTTGGGAGCAGACTGCAGAGAGGCAGCCATGGGGATTCCAGTTACTAGACTATTGAAATGGAGCTCGGGACTGGTGAATGGATGGTGATGGTTTGGCCCACAGCATTGGAACAAGAAGGGACAAGAAGTGGCCCTACATGACCTCCCAAGAGACTAAGTGTGGGGAAGACTAGGGGGAAGAAATCAAAGGACAAAGTGAAGGCTTTCAGCCTATCCCCCCTGGGAAGCACAGCCGCCATGATCTGGGGAGAAAGATCAGCAACTCAGGTGTAGACATGTTCAGTGTGAGCAGTAAGAAACTAGATGAAATATCAAAGAAGGAGTTGTGTGATGACTCTGGTATTCAGGGAGAGAGAATAGGGATTTGTGTGTTTAGAAAGGGATATTTTAAAGCCAGTACACGCTAATAGAAGGGACTCAACAGAGAAAAAGATGATGTGGGGAAAAGAAGGAGCCCCTGGACACAAAGTCCTGATGGAAGGAAGAAAGGCAACAGAATCACCTGTCCTTTCATAGAAGGACTGTTTCCTCCCCTTCGCTGTATGTGAATGAGGCCATGGCTGCCGAAACAGGTGGGGACGACAGGGCGTTTTCTGCCTTATGCATTTCTGTGGGATGTATTTTGGGAAAACACCCAACATATGTTTACTTCTACATATATTTTAAATCCTGCATCCTCTCCTCTATTAATATCTACATCTTAAAGCTGAGCTTCATTGCCTCAGGAAAGAGAACACAAAGAAACCTAACAAATGTTAAACTCTGGAATTTTGAGGTCCTAATTAGACATTTTAAAAACTAATGCTGAACAATCGTTTGAACGTCAAAGCACTTTTGACTTCTAAGAGCCAGGCTCTGTTGAGAAGGGATTTTTTTATCTTCAAATTAAAAATAGCTTAGCTAAGAATACCTATTACTAGGTGTTCAGAGCATGGAATATAAACCCTACTGCACCGAGATGAGGAGAATAGTTTCTCCCCTACTGAGAAGAAGGAAGAATTTCCAAAGTGCTATGAGTTCAATCACCAGGCAGAAGGGAGACACTAGCGTGTGGCATGAACTTAGATGTTGCCTGAGAAGGGTCTGAGAAGAGGTTCTCTCAACACCTTGGGGTGCAGCCATGTGTGGTGAGAGAAATGCCTGACTGTTTCAAGGTCAGCAAACAGGGAAGCCTGGTGCCTCATTTCTTAGGTGTAGCCCCGAGGATAGCAGTTCTTTTAGAAAAGCCTGCAATCCATCATGGTGGCTAAGAAGTAGAGGACAGATGCCCAGAGTCCCTGGAAAAATGTAGTAGGATGCAGTCCCATGGAAACCCATACATCCCAATGTGGTTTGGGGAGATCAGCTAATCTCTGTGGCCAAGGAGATAATGCAAGTGAGAGAGTCTTGAAGCCTAACACTGTTTAAAGGAGAATTTGAAAGATGGACAGATGGATGGATAGATGGATGGTAGGGTGAATAGACAGATGTAGATAGATGATAGATAGATAGATATAGACTGAATGGATGGATAAATGATAGATAGACAGATGATAGATAGATAGATAGATAGATAGATAGATAGATAGATAGATAGATAGATAGATGATAGAGTAGATAGGATAGATAGATAATAGATAGCCAGGTGGACTGATGGATGGATGGATGGATAGACAGATGATGGATGCATACATACATACATACACACATACGTAATACATATTGAATCCAAACTGACAATACTAACCCTAATCATATAAGATTTCATTTGTTGCTTCAGATTTTTAAAACAATTTTACAAATTTTAGAGGGTTTTGTTTTTCTTCCATGCTTCTATATTTACAGAGATAGCTTTACAAATAGCAATTTACTATCAGAAATCTAAAGTCTGATGAGTTTGTCCAGGATGCCATCCATGAAAACATCCACCAGCATCCTGTTGCTGAGTTTTGAGTTGTCCTCCAAGTTGGGCTGAGGCTTCTCTGAATGCTCGTGAGGACGAGCAAGTGGTGTAGACACCGCCGGGCTTCTTCTCAAAGGAAAACACACGAAGACTTATTTCACCTTCTACAGGACACTTTTCTTGTTTTCATTAAACTGTCTGAACACTAATAAGACTTAGTATTTCCTTTTTAAATGAAACAGAAATAGATGTTTCAATTCCAATGGCTAATTTCAAGATAATTTCCAAGGTCAGTCCCTAAATCTTTCATTGCTTTAAGGTTCAAAACTGCCCCCTTCCTCTCTGGACCTTCACCTTTCCCAAGGCGATCTTCTGAGACACTTCTCTCAGACCTCTGCACTCAAGGGACATCGAACAGTCCCTCTCCAGACCAAGGATGGCCACCGCCCATTCCGGGGTGACAGTGCTGAAGGCTGACAATGAGCATGGAGACAGCGGGAGATCTCGCACGCCTTGCTGGAGGAGCACCTTCTGGGCGCACCTGTCATGAAGCCACCCCTCAGCTGTGTGACCAGGTGCAGGCCACTTAGCGCTCTCTGCCTCAGTCCGCTCGCCTGTAAAGCTGGGAAAAATAGTATTGCCCTTTCGTGTTTATGCAAATGGAAATCTGTGCACATCATCTCAGAGATACACAAATAAGAAGGAGTAAAGGGTCCAAAAGAATGAGGATGTTGCCTGTGGTTCATTGAAACTGTGAAGACAGAGAGAAAGACACAGGGAGAGACAGAGACAGAGACAGGGAGAGACAGAGACAGAGACAGGGAGAGAGAAACTCCTGATGTTGTGGTCACATCTCATCCTTCCAGACAATAAGGAAAAGATACTAGTATTTTAAGAAGGGCATTTTGCTATGAATAGTTTTTCACCCTCTCCCTTGTTATTTTCAGTACATGTAAGTTATGTTATGAAAAGGAATTACAATCCACTAATGAATCTCTCTTCGCTTTTGAAATAAGTGGTTTTACTCATTCCTGAATATTTCTTTAAAATTGGGTACAGTCCAGTTTTATAGAAGGAGGAATGGCAGGTAGAAATCATTTATCTTGAACGTTCATGTTCTGATCCAATCTTTGGTTTTATGCCCACATGTGTTACATCCGGGTTCACTGGCAAAATGAAGAGAAGTCTAGTTGGCTTTAGGGACCGGGATTTGGGAAGCAGCAGGAACCTGGCTGGGGGTGAGAGGGCCGCCCCCACAGCACAGGAGCCATGCTTGGGGCGGGAAGACCGGGTGAGCGCAGCCCTGAGTCCATCCTGTCCTCTCCCAGCTACTAAATAGATGCTTTGTTCTCTCTGACTCACTGGTTTGATGCTTCTTAAATTTTTCCATAAAAACACGAAGTGTTTGCACAGGGATCCCATGGACGCGATCCAAGCAACTAGCAGGAGTGAAGACAGGAATGAAGCTAGCACCAGGTGGAGGGGCAGCTCTCAGCAAGCAGAGACAGACTGCCCCGCGCCCCCCCCCGCCTCTTCTGCCACCCAAACGGGACGCGGTGACAAAATGTCGTGGGACAGAGAACTGTGATGAAGGTTGTAAAAAGTTAGAATTTTGCCCTAAAGTGAAGTACTCCCAGAGCATTTTCTTATCATCCCATTGGCTTCGGGCAGTAATCCCTTTTGTAAAAAGGAACAGTTTTCTGCCTTGTTAGGAAATGGACTCTCAGCTATCAAGACTGGGTCCAGGAGTGACACACACCGAGGGTGTAATTGTGCCTCTTTTTTTTTTTTTTTTTTCCTGGTTAATCTGACTCTATATTATCCAGTATATCTATGTTTTAACACTCAGCCTTCTTTAGCTGGGAATTAATATTTATTTCATTTTCAGTCACCAAATGAGTAAAGCAGCATTAAAAAACTTTAAAACGAAAACACTCCTTCCAGAAAGTTCTATGTCAAGACAGTATGATTTTAAGTACCAGGAGCGAAGAAAAGAGTAACAAAGTCGTGAGGAAGGTGTTGTATAATTCACTTGACTATGCTCCAGGAGTTCCACACACAATTAGTTATCAAAAAACAAAAGTACTTGATTGCCATAACATCTCTCAGTGAATGAGGGGAAATTAATTTATCAGCATTGCATTTAGTAATAAATATTTAATGGAATATTCTTTTCTTTCTTTTTTTTTTTTAAGATTTTATTTGACAGAGATACACAGCGAGAGAGGGAACACAAGCAGGGGGAGTGGGAGAGGGAGAAGCAGGCTTCCCGCCGAGCAGGGAGCCCGATGCGAGGCTCAATCCCAGGACCCTGGGATCATGACCTGAGCCAAAGGCAGATGCTTAACCGACTGAGCCACCCAGGCGCCCCAAGGAGTATTCTTTTCTGACACATTCAAACTACGTACTTTCTCGAGAGTGTCTTGTCAATTACATAGCATTGGCCAACCCCTCCCACATCACGTGCTGGAACTGGAGGTCATCTCTCCTTCCTGGGATCTGACTGAATAAACATACTGCTTTTAATGCCGACACCGGAGTTTAGATTTGGTGAGTTGGAGTGTTGCATCATTTTGTACTTGATTTTTTTAACATCCTGAGACATAACACAATTGAAGTAATAGGGTGGAAAATTATTACAATACCTGTTTCAAAACCTAGTATCTTCTTCCATTATTCTGACAAATATTTTAAGAGGGTTTTTTCTTTTTTTTAAATCCTTTAAAACATTTTATGAATGCATGCTATTTTATAGTTATGTCTTGGGGAAAGTTTCTCCTTTTTTTCATACCAAAGGAAACTTGGACATGAGTGTGTTGACCTATTTTTCCAAGCATGAATAAAATCTTAGAAATAATCATTTGAGATAAGGTTTTAATTTATGTTCTCTGACTTTCTCCTGTAGCATAGGTTCAGGTGGGTTCTTTATTTACTACAAGATAATGTGTTCCTCAGAAATGTGGACTGGGGGGCGCCTGGGTGGCTCAGTTGTTAAGCGTCTGCCTTCGGCTCAGGTCATGAATCTCAGGGTCCTGGGATCGAGCCCCGCATCGGGCTCCCTGCTCAGTGGGAAGCCTGCTTCTCCCTCCCCCACTCCCCCTGCTTGTGTTCCCTCTCTCGCTGTGTCTCTCTCTGTCAAATAAACAAATAAAATCTTAAAAAAAAAAAAAAGAAATGTGGATTGGGCAATGGTCTTCAAATACTGATATCTCATTGAATCTAAGGTCTCATTGATTGAAAGGTCCACTGCCATTTTATGTCACATTTAGAAAGAGAAAGTGTTGCTCATGAAACTATCACCTAGAATTTATATTAAATTTACCAGGAAAAACCTTTAACATTTATTCAGAAAAATAGTTTTGTCATACATCTCTCTTTTTTCATGCATAAAACACAGTATAAATGAACTAAGTTGGTATTCTTATAATTTCTCTCACACATCAGCTTTTCAAAATACATTTTCTGTTTAGGTGTTAATTAGGTCCATGTACTTCTCAGTGGCTTGCCATTTTTCTTTGAGGCTTTAACAACATGGATGATACAGCACCCTCTCTGTGTTCTGTCGTTGTCCCAGAATTTTCTTCTAAACCACTGGCATACAGTCTGTATGTTTTGATGAATGTGAAGTTAGCGGTGACCATGTGTGACTACGGATCACAGCATTTATAAGATGCATCCTATTTCAGACGTGATAATGAAAAAGAGAGATAGAGACAGGCAGAGAGAGAGGAGAGAGAGAGAGACTATATATATATATGGAAAGAAGGAGGGTATTCATATCACCTATTGGATCTGTTTCTCTAGCAAGCCCTGACGAATACGCTCCACGTGTTCATACACAGGAAAGTTGCCAAACATTCTGTGCCATATTCATACAATACAACAACAGTATACACAACGTGGTTACATCTCAAAAATAATTCCCCAACTCAATACCAGCCCTTGATTGTTGCCTGATTGGCTACTGAAATTGTCTATTCCGCCTCTTGTTTCTCGCATGTTTGTTGGCAGACCAATAGAATAAAAAATTAGAGGTTGGAGCATTGAACTGGTATTGGTTGTCCAAATGTATATACCAGAGATTCACCCCACTGTATTCTCGATTCTGCCAGCATCACCAACCTGTATGTCTGAGTAATCGTGAGGAAAGGTGCAGTGGCATGTCTTAATGTACACTTTTTTTTTTTTAAATGAAATTTAAGATATACGGGGGTTGGTCAAAGGAAGACCTAAAGTAAACAAACCCTCTGAGCTACATTGGCCGTGATGGGGAGGGGGATGCAGAGGCACGTGGTGAAGTTTAGAGTCAGGAAATTGTAACCAGGAGCCTGACAGCTAATGATTAAAAAAAAAAAATAAGCGCTGATAGTACCATGTATTGGATCCATCTCATCTCGCTTGGTCAAGTGAATTTGATTTTAAAGTAATACTTCTGCGTGGTAATCTTTCTTCCAGAATAAGCAATTATAAGGCTTGATGAAGTAGCAGCAGCTAGGGAAGTTTGTGTCTGTGGAAAACAGACCAGATACTCCAGTTCTTTCTGACTACACTTTGTGTACATTTAGCTCATTAATTCTACATTTTTAGGTGAGACATGTGCCTCCAAACTTGACCAAACACCAGATGAATTATTTCCATGGCAACAATGGTGAGATTAGGATGCAAGTTTGTAGTTTAAATAGGTTCAACTTGTGACTCACACCCTCCCTTGGCCAGAGTGTGCTTGTTTGGACAGGGGTCCCCATCCTCACCCACCCTCCAGCTCACAGTGTGAGCCTCATGACCATCCTGTGAGGCTGTCCTCCCTTCGCCATCCCTGTGTTCCCAATGCACTGTGCCTCTCTCCAGCTCGTCAGGAATGAAATCCTACTTGGTTTTGCATGCTGATGTAATATAACTCAGTCCACCTCAGACCCGAGGTGGTTAAGCTACCTGAGGGCAGAGACCGTCTCTGTTTGCCCACTTGCCTGGCCCCAGACCTCGTACAGCATCTCACACAATTGACATTCAGAATATCAATTGAATAAATCAAAATCATGGGAACCTTTAGTAAAATTCGTCTCAGTGATTCTGCATATGTCTCTAAAATATATCTATTTATTAATTCAACAAATATCTATGTGCCAGGCCCTATTCTGGATGGTAGGGAAATAACAGTCCCTACTGTTCCTCCCCAAAAACTCACTTCTGTAATAGAGGGAGAGATGGTTATCAAAAGAGAAACTTATACAATGTTTGAGAAAGAAATATGTTTGTTGCAAACAACGCAGGGGAGGACATGGAGGGTGCAGGGGTGGGATCATCAGAACAGAGCCATCTGGGAAGACCTCAGTGGAAGGTGGCTCTAGAGTAGACTTGCAGGAGGTGAGGAGGTGAGCCAGGCAGACCTCTGGGGATGACCATCTTTTGTGGAGAGAAGAGCATGGAAGCCCCAAGCCTGGAGCAGGTCAAGGGACAGTCAGTCTGGAGCGGGTCCCAGAAGGGCCACTGGACATGCAGCCCAGCAGGTGGCAGGCAGCGGCAGGGGGAGGTGTTCTGAAGTCCCAGGGAAGGTGTGTGAATCAGCTGGGGGAGGTGTGTCAGGTCTGGAGTGAGGAGACAGGTTGATTTCAGGTTCACACTCTTCCTCACTTTGCCCATTACTAGGTCCCTCTGCCCAAGACTTGACCATGGCGGGGTCCACCCTCTTATTCCCAATGTCTGTGTAGAACATTTCACCCTACAGGTTCAACAAGTGATGATGAATTTAATAGCAATCCCTCTCTGGTCAAAAGTATTCATGTATCTTTTTAAAAATTAAAATGACAGCGGACCCAATGAGAGAAACCTGTTCAAAATACAACAGCTGGTTCTTCCCTCAGGAAGTTTGGTGATGCTTCCCATCCTTGGATTTGGGGAAATAAATCTTTTTTTTTTTTTTTAATTTTTTTTATTTATTCACCTGACAGATAAAGACATAGCGAGAGAGGGAACACAAGCAGGGGGAGTGGGAGAGGGAGAAGCAGGCTTCCCGCTGAGCAAGGAGCCCGATGCAGGGCTCGATCCCAGGACCCTGAGATCATGACCTGAGCCGAAGGCAGACACTTAACGACTGAGCCACCCAGGCGCCCCGGGGAAATAAATCTTTACTTTGATTTCTCTTTCCTCAGTTTGGTCTTATGAGGAAGTGATTTTTTTGTAAACACAAGCCCCCTTAGCAAAACTCCACGCAGGAAGTCCGAGTGCATTTCTGGAGAGAAAGGATAAACAGCTTGTATAATAATATGTGGTTCATTAGCAAGATCCTTTCCTACACATGCATGGACAGGATTACCTCCACCACTGGAGATATCACCAAGTTGAAGTTTTCCTTTGTATTTGCCATCTCTCCTAAGTAACAGAGGGCTGGACAGATTGGGCATAACATTCAATCCACTATGAGCCAGGCTTTCCTCCGTGAGGACTTGAAATGACAGTGGTTGCTGTTGAATATGATGACTCTGTTTTTCGTTTAAAATATAAATTAGTTGATCTGAACACTTCTTATTTTGTGGGTCTGACATTTTCTAGAGCCTGGACATTCTGAAGAACAAGGGATAATATTTATATATTCACCTAAAAACATAATTTAAAAGGTAAGGGGCATCATCCTAGGCTGGAAAGCTCGGGAATGGAGATCTCTGTCCTGGCCTGTCCTTGACTATTTCTGGGATCTTATTAAGATCATTTAATCTTCCTTTTGTGATTTTTAAATAACACAAAATGATGTGGCTGCCATGCTGTGATTCTCCCACTCTACCCCTTCAGCACAGATGATGTAGCCGACATTCTGAGCCATCTTATTCACCCCTGGGGCCATATCAGTATTCGAGATCCAAGCATCTCAGCTCAAGTCTGAGCGGCACTCCCCTCAAGGCTCAGATATGTCCAGAGGCTGGGGGCTTGCGGTGGTCTTCTGCGTTCTACCAGAAGCAAGTCAGCCAGCATATGTGGCCCATTAATGATGCCTCCGTAATCAGGGTTCAGGTCTATGGTTAGAGAACATTACCTGTCACTGAAATTTCCCTGCACACTGTCCCCACGATTCATGGCTAGGAGCTAAAAAGCAGCTACTCCCAAAAGCTGAAAAAATAATCAGTGTGACCTTGGGATCAAAGCTCAGCATTTCCTTGGGACTGGTGTTTTGTGGTGTTGCTGTGCTTCATCCTGCAGGGGTGAGGTAGGTGTTGGGGGTGAGCAGCTCCAGCCTGACTTTCTTTATGGTGTCATGACCTCTTGTCAGCCAGTGGCTTTCCTAGCTGCTAAGAGCTTTCTAGGCTGTGAGCTGATGGCAATGTCACATTGTCTGCCTTCACAAGGTATGAGAGCAGTAGGAACCCAGCTGTCCAAATCCATGCACACTGAGAGGCTTTGGAGACTTTCTGGAATGTGTGTGTGTGTGTGAGACTCCATCCATAATCCCAAGCCAAGGGAGGAAGAATTAACTGGGAATGAGTGTCCAGAGTGGTGGCTAGGAATGCAAACCAGAGGCATATTATTATTTGTATGACTTCATTTATACCCTTACTAGGCAAGTATGATCTGGGAAACATGCATCATCTAGTGGTAAGCAGAAGTGAGCTCAGAAACGGAAGGAACTCGTAATCTGTAGTTGGCAAGTGGAGGTGGGTACCTGGGAGCGAAGAGCAAACGCGGCTGTTTGCACTTGGTGGGTACCAAAGTCATCTGAGCAAACGTGTTCATAAAACTGGTGTTCAAGAAAGCTGGAGGGCCACGGTGGCCCTTCCTTCCTCTAGGTCCTCTGAGATGCTCCCACAGGAAGATGTCTGGGAAAGCCACATTCCTAGACTACTTAGACGTACGCCCACGAAACAAACTGTGAGTGCAAGATCCAGCTCCTGGATGGTGTCTTCGTACAAAATCGTCATTGGTTGCACTGTTCTGTCTTTCCTCCTTCATACTTATTGATGTCAGTTGCATCCATGTACTTACTAAGCCATCATTCATCCGTTAGTCTACCGAGATTTATGGAGCTTCTGCTCTGTGTTGAGCATCTCGCTCTGCATTGAGGAAAGAAAGATTAATATAACAAATTACTGAAACAAAAGCTCCTTCAGCAAAACTTGTATTTTTTAATAAAAACTATGTAACAAATTATAGTTCTCTTTTTATCTCGATTGCTAGGAAGCTGATGTCAATTTAATACTCTGCAGAAAAAAATTTATTATACATGCCAGGTAAACTACTTTTTGTTTTCTTTATGATTTCTGATTTTTCTTAAATTTTAATTATTTCTTTGCATATGATCTTGTATTGTAAGGTCTGGATATTTTTTGAAACCAGGGAAGGTATGAATTCCAAGTAAGAAAATAACTAATGATTTTACTCTAAGGAAATCAGTGATTTTGAACAATTCCTATCTGATCCAAGTAATAATTTCACTGAGGTAGGAAAATGTTCTCCATGCATCCCTTGCCGCAACGTCCCGGAAAATGGCTGTGATTAAAACAGGCAGCGACTGTGTCTACCCAAAATGAAAAGGTTCTCTATCCAAAACGAAAAGGTTCTCTCGAGTGACTTTTTAAATACACAGATTTTGCTGTGTTTAAAATTTCCACCAAACGCTGTCAAATAAATAAATCTTTTTTTTTCTTCAAATACATACATCTTAATGGAAAAATTTTGTGTCATTTATTGTACTGAATTTTGACTACTGGAGAAATGCTATTCTCTGAAACAGCAGAGAGTGTTAATTTTTTGTGTTTTATTTTTTTGAAGTGCATGCCAGTGCTTATATTCAAAGGTTTCTACTAAAAAAATGCATTTGAAAGATGCACCCTGACCCCAGATCAAGGGGCAAGTGTGGGTCTCTACATACATTTGCTGGGAATGTATTCAGGCACGGACCTACAACTAAGTGAAAACTATTTAGGTTGCCAAGCCTAAAAAGTTGACCTACACATTTGCCATCTGGCCCTTGGGATTCATCCCGGTTAAGAATAGCTTTTATGGTCATCATTTCGTCTTCATGAGTTTGTGACCCTAATTATTATCCGAATGACCATAGGAGCAGAGACAGGGAATAGCACCTACAAAGGGGAAGCGAATATAATCCCAGGACTCTGCACTCTTTTTAGTACTAGCTGCATTTTACTCTAAAACCGTAAATAGCTTTATTTCTTGTTAATGGAGTAATTTATACAGTACCTAGTATCTTCATTGACAGTACTCTTTATCCTGTAGCAAACGTGCGGCATGTACCGAATCAATTGCGTGAGTTATGGAGAGCAGCGCGGAGCTCCATTCTTCTCAATAACAAAGAAGAAAACACATTAAAAACAAGCATTGATGGGTTGGTGTGAGATCCGGTCAATGGGCTCTCCCGGAGTTGAAATTAAAAGGCAGTTAGGAGAAAATTGTTTTCTCTGGTCATCAGTCACAATGTGAAAGGCCTTTTTCACAATGATTAATTAAAAGCCCAAAAGAGAGAGCGAGAGGGAGTGAACTTTAATAAAGTATCAGGCTGGTTTTCAGTAACATCATGAGTTAATGGTCGGTGGTTTGCCTTGACTAAGTGTTATTGCTCTAGTCCATAATTTCATCTTGAAATGGGCAAGGGAGTGAATCTTCCTCTTCGTAATTGAGTATTGATTTGAAAATAAATGGCAGTGAAACTCCCACGGAACTGTCAGGATATATTCTGGACGGCACTGACAATAAGTGATTTCTGGTTCTCATGAATGCTATGGGTCAGCTTGATGCCAAGGCGAAGAGAGGACAGGTGCAATCTGCCTCCCGTTCTATCAAGTTCCCCACGCTCCATGGATGAGACATCATGGGACAAGACATTCGCATCCCCCGGGCCCGGCTCAGACTCCATTAGGAGCCTCCTTTGTAAAATGTTTCTTTGAATTTGGAAAACAATTTTAAAACAGCAGGTTCCGACATTTGGCTCTTCTTCCAAATAATAGCCTCTTGCTAAATACTGTGCTTATGGAATACTTTTCAATGCATTTTCAATGGAAGGGAGTTAAAATGTCATTATAAATGTTTCAGCGGGTTTGATAGATTTCCTTTACAAGTGGTAAGTAGTATAATTGGGTGTGATCTAACCAGGCACAAAAATGACAAAAGACACTTTTCATTCTGTGGTTGAGTCTCATTCAGTGTTCATGGATTGTCCAACTCTGTCGATGCGGCACGGCAGACAGTAGTGAAAGGTGACTTCTGGAAAAAAACAATATCACAGGAGATTTAGAGGGTTATATTGGGATTCTAAAACAAGAAGTCCTTTTACAAAATGCTGCCGGATTGATAAATCCGTGAGATAATACATCAGTGTTCGTTAACAGCAGTGAAAGCTATAGTCTTTGTTTTTTCTGATCGTGAAGGCCTTTTAAACCAAAACTTCCCATCTCGCATTTGTTAACCCAGGATTTCTGAATTGATATTTACCATTTTCACATTAGCAATATTATATTGTACGGAAGGTAAGGAAAAACTACTGTCTGGGAAACATGTCTTGGTGTGTCCTCCTTCCTGATTCAGGACCAAGCCGTGCAGAGCAGAAGGACTGTGCTGATTTCATGGGAAGTCCAGCTCTTGCACCTGCTGGCTGTTTAAAAAGAAAAAAAAAAAAAAAGAAGAAGAAGAAGCTTTCCCAGGTGATTTGCCTTGATCAGGATAGAAAAGTTCTTATGCTTATTTGGCTCTGGAAATCCTCTTCTGGAAGGGCAACGGTGCTTTGGATTGCCTATGGAGGCGTCTGACAGTCACAGAAACATGGTCCCCTCAAGCCCTCGTGTGCAGCCTGGGGTTCCTCCTCCTTCCCCAGGGCTATGTAGGATTTATTAGGCAATACTAATGTCCGGTAGGCATCAATTAAGACAATTAAGTGGAATTTTATAAATTATAAGAAATGTGGGCTAGGGGTGGATGGCTATTGAAGGGTCTCAGTTTGGTTTTCCAACCTTTACATCCCCTCCTGGAATGACCTGGTGCAGCCCTGAGCAACTGACCCCACTCCCGGGGTGGCCCCCAACTCCCCCGGGGACCTGATTCTCTGGGTAAAGTCAGATATGTGGGTTTTTAACATCTGCAAAGGTGCATTTAATGCACAGGTGAAACATAATACTTTTATTATAAAAATGGAATTAGCTATTTGCAGAAGTATGATGAAGCATGATGCAAATAGAAATCAGCACCCTACAGTTTATTGGTTGCATTTTTGGATCTTCATATGCACGCTTTTTCAATATTTCTGAAAATTGTACCTATATGCAAGACTCGGGTATCTATGAGAGCAGTACTCAAAAACAGTACGCTTTTTAAAGGAAGGTTATGAGCAATTTTTGTATTTATTCACCTTAACAAAAGTGCTGGTTATTTTACTAGCAAAAGGTGGTGTCCCTAAATATTTCAGGCTGTGTGCTGCTTGGATGTGAAGCGGATACTCAGAGGAGACGAATGGCTTTGACCAGAAGAGTGAATTAAAGCTGACCAACCCTGCTTTGCCACAAGAGGAGACTGAAGCCTTGGCTTACATCCTCTAATTCGGGGATTTGTTGTGTGGACACGGGGTGGAACTCAGGACTGTTTCCTGAGCCAGTGATGCTGAGGCAGAAGTTTGCAGAGTGACAGAGAGGTCCCTGCGGCAAATCCCCGGCAGCCCTGCTCCATCATGGTGCTGCAGGAAGCCCACCGTGGGCTCTGGAAGGCAGCACCCTGACCCCAGATCAAGGGGCAAGTGTGGGTCTCTACCTGCAAGCCATCCCCCTAACTGCTCATATTTCAAGGGGTCCACAGCGCGTTGGGGCACCCTCTCATTCTTTCCCTCTTCCAAGCTGAGTTTATGGTTTATTTTCGTGACCTTTCCACAGATAAAAATGTTGAGGGGAGGACACACCAAGGGGCTTACTCTCCTCACACAAATCCTTCAAGCGTTGCCCCAGGGGGTATCGTGGAGGAAGGCTCGTAGAGCGCAGGGAAGTGTGTCTCCAGGCTGGAAAAGTCTCAGTGACATTCACGTTATAATTATCACAATCTTGGTTGCAACTTGGACTATAGTGTTCACCTGCTTTTCCATCCCTGTGCTCGTAATGGAGATCAATTGTCATCCTGTTTAAAAAAGGATTCAACCCCGGAGCTACCCACGTGTCCTTTGTGGCCAATTCAGGAATGAATAGAAGGGGAAATAGGGATGATTTGCCTTCTTATGGTTTTATAAATTTACTCAGATTTCAAAAGGTTTCAGAAGTGCCTTTAGAATTGGGGTTTATTCATTTCCTCTTCTTTGCTAATCCCCTGCTCCTTAGCGGCAACGCACTATCTCCTTGGGAGGCCAACAGCGCTTCAGCCGTGGTTCAACACCACAAAATCACAGCCTAACCAGCCAGTCCAGTGAACATACAGGTTGTAACAGGAGGTGTTAAGGGTTGGAATAGAATTCGGAGTGTGGTCCTAATGATAATGATGCAAGCCCGTCCCTCCTCATAAATTTGATTCTCAAAAAAAAAAAAAATAATAATAATAATAAATCAGGCGGTGTGTTATTAGGGAGGGTCAGAACTTTAATCCTATTTTAACTGAAGAAGGACTAAAATTCAGAACAAAATTACGCACTGTGGATCATACGCAAATAAATGACAAGTCTGGGATTGTCTCTGGCCTTCTGCCCCCAAATGTAATAGGCGTTCCGCTGATAACCAAGGGAGCTGAGGCATCTATGCACTTTGCAGCAATGTGGGGTCTGGCCTCATCTCAACGCCTGGGGAAAGAATAAAGCCCCCCAGGAAACTGCAGGTGGGGTCCCTGGCAGCAGCTCTCCACCGAGGCTGCGTCTCTCCACGATGGCAGGACGATTTAGGGCATTGGTGTTTATGCAAAGAGAGCACAGAACTGCAATTACCTGCTCATCTGTTCTCCAGCCTGACTGTCAATCATGGAGAAGTGGTTGTTTGAAAGTCTTGTCAATCAGAGAGTTCATCTCACACGGAGGTCTGTCTGAATCCGTTCCTCCCAGCACGGCTCCCTTTGTGTCTCTTAAACAAAATGCTTAATTCTCGTCACTGCCTTGCTCCGTCTCTACCCACACCCCCACATTCTCTCCATTCCGTTTAAAAAAAGTGGAAATTGTGTGATTTATATCCATCCATTAGGCTCACAGGGGTTGCCGCTGGAAATAGAAAAGGCTTCCTGGAGCCCCGGGTGGTTACGCATTCGGGGTCTCTGATAATGCACCTGTCCCACACGCCTCACACTTCCTGAAACAAGTAAATCTCATTCCTCATCTGCTTTCTCCAAGAACTGCAATTCACCTCCACGCATACCTAGTTTCTCTTCCCGGGCAATTGGTCTCGGCTTTGTCATTAGTGGAAAAATCTCTGGCCTCTCACACAGGCTTCTGCTTAACAAAACGAAACTGTGCATTGCATTCAGGGCTTGAGGTCAACAGTTAAATTGTTCTTGCTCCAGAAGACACGTCTTCATGGGCTGAATCACATCCATGAAATTAGCGTCATTTGTACCTGTAATAAAGATACAGGTGAGGCAGGGGAAGGCGGCCAGGGGGAAATGCTTAAATTCTCTGTTCTCTGCCTAGAATGCGCTGCTACAAATTATCTAATTTTCATTTATTTGGAGACTTGTATTAGCAAAAAAAGATTGAACATTTTTTGATTTGAGGACATGGAAGGAAACCTGTGGCTTGACTCGAAGCCAGCAGCCCGGGGGGGCCTGAAATCAGAGCTGGGTCTTCTCCAAGCAAAGGTTTTAGGGCCTACGGTCACCTCGTTGGTAAAGTGAGCCATTATCCAGAATGCCCCGGAGCTGCCCTGTGTTTCTAAAAATGATGTTCGTGCCAGGTATGCAGAATGCGGAGAAGATTAACGTTATTATAAAATAACCAGAGAAATCTGGGGTTCTTAGGAAGAGGCAGAACTATCATTACTGTGGGGTCCACTGTCTTCCCCCAAAGAACTGCAACTGGGGACAACTTTGGACGAAAGATAGCAAAACCAAAAATTAAAGAGAAAAGGAAGAAATAAAAGGAAGCGGGGAGAGCCCCTACCCCCAACCCCCACCCAGAGGAGCCGGGGATGTTGTGAATGGTGGTGCAGCCTACAAGGCTGTGGGAGGTGGGTACCGGCCCTGATCTTGGGAAACCTGCTGGCCCTGCCCCCATCTGTGCGGACACAGGGCTCTGCCCCAAGTGCCAACGGGGCACGTCGGGTAGAGCTGACAAAAACAGGATGGCTGGCCACTTCAGATGGATGCTTCTCCTTTCTTCGAGGCCCTTGATCCTGGTGAATGACCAGGTCGGGGCTGTGTTTGCCTGATTCTCACGGGTGACGTGTCCCAAACTGAGTCTGCATCCCCTACCCAAGCAGGGGCCGGCCCAGGATGGCTCATCTCCTAAGTGGTGCGGGCAACCATTTGGCCACAATCACGGGAGGCACCTGATGCCTCCCCGTTCCTGTCGCATCCCGTGCCTCACACCACAGCCGCATTGTCACGCTCTACCTAAGACCCGCTGGCTCGCCCTTCCAAACCCAAAACCATCCCAATCCTTCTCCCCGTTGCCCTGCTTTTCCGAGTCATGCCTTCTGACCCTGCTCTCCCCCTCCTCAAATGGCAGCATCTCTACAGTCAACCCTTCGTCTTGTTTTCTTTGTCTTTGTTAGTGTTTGTGATTTTTGGAATTCTACACGTGTATTAAATTACTTTATAGCGTTTCATTTTTCCTCTTAACGAAGATGACGAAGGCGATGACTTTGTTAGTGTTGGGATCACGCAGAGGCACCGCTCAGGGCTCCTGAAAATCGGCCAGGGGCATGCAGTCACCTGACCCTGTGTGTGGCGCTCCGAGAGCCCTGGGGGCTGCCCCTTTGCACCCGCCACCGTGCTCATACCAAGCCCGTGCCTCCCTCAGGCTGCTCCCAGCCCAGGACTCAGCCTCATGGGCACACAGTGACAGCACGCTGCTGTCCTGTCAGTCCAGGAGTCCCCGCCAGCCAAGCCCGATCGTTGTCAGGGCGCCCCCTGTGCTCCCTCACCCCCCGCCTTTCACAGGGGTCAGACTTGCCTCCCAGTCCAGGGCGTTCCCTGCAAACTCATGGGTCCCTCACAGGCATCTTCCCCTTCGTGCCTCTTGTGGGTGGGCCACATCTTGACACCTGCTTCTGGAGGGTCTGAGCTCGCCCAGGCAGTGGCAGGACCACTCCTAGAAGCCACCCACCGAGACGCGGCTTGGGGACTAGATCCCTCATGTGCCCAGCACTGAGCATGTGGTCCGGCACACAGTGGACACCAAGAAACGTTTGTTGAAGAGTTGAATAAAGTGATGAATCAACCCAAGTGAAGGAAACCAATCAAAATTCAACCAAACTATTTGAAGTAAACATCCCTGGTTCCCAGTGAGCCTGCCTGTCCGGCCGGCCTTCTAGGCTGACTCTCAGTGGGTGTTTGGGATCCAGCATGCAGAATCAGCATGCTACCTGAAGCCTCTGATCCTTGTCATCTAAAAGATATTCCAATCACACACTAAGTAGGACAACAAACATATTGATACCCACCTGATGTGTACTACACATTCTGCAAATATCTTGAAGGGGTAAAGAGAGGTGGATTGTGTGGTCACCCGGGTGATGGCAGTGCTGGGGAAGGGACACAGACTCCCCGGACAATTACCAGCATAAAACAGCCTGTTACTGGGTCGTTGATTGTCCAGTGGTGTGGTTCCTACCTGGTGTAGACAAGAAAGTCCCGAGAGCGTGCAGAGCAGGTTTATAGACAGTGACTTCAGCTGAGGTTGGAAATGCAGGAGGATGTTTTCCCCTATATTTAAAAACACATACATTTCTTTTTTTTTTTTTTTTAAGATTTTATTTATTCATTTGACACAGAGAGAGAATGAGAGTGAGAAAGGGAACACAAGCAGGGGGAGAGGGAGAAGCAGGCTTCTGGCTGAGCAGGGAGCCCGACAAGGGCCTCGATCCCAGGACCTTGAGATCATGACCTGAGCCACCCAGGCATCCCAACACATACATTTCTTTATTCTAAAGTGGTCCAAACACAAAGTAAACTATAAAATGAAACAAAACCAAAACCAAAACAATTACAAGAGAACAAAAATGTTTGCACTGAGAAGTAACATTTCCTTTGCCACACATCTCTACCTCAACCTCTCTCCCCAAAGGCAGCGGCCGGTAAGATCTCAAAGCGGTCCTGCTGAAAGGTTTTTGTATATAAATGAATAAGATACATTTCCTTATTAATGCAGAAAGAAATAAAAACTGTGAATGTTATTTGATATTTAACAATGCATGTGGGAGCCTTTCCGATCAGTGCATGTGCAACCATCTCCTTGCGCTGGAAGGTTGATAGTTTCTTGTTGCACTGATAGGCCAACAACTGTTTTAATCTGCTTCCTATTAATTTCCTGTTTATGTAGGTATTTGGGGGAGTTTTCCTGTGACAAAGTCCATGGCGCATTCTGTGTGCATGCGCACCTGCCATCTATTTTCCACTGTATGTGGAACTTGGGACTCCTTTCTTCTTGGAACTCAGCCAGACTATGGCTTTTATAGATACTAATAAATTAAAATTTTAGGATGCCAAGAAGCAAGATTAATCAAAGGGTTTACACGAGCTGTATTAAATGTACTGTGAATTAATTCCTAGATGTCCGTGTTGCCTCCCACTCAATGCCTGAGGATGACTTTTTCTCCTCACCCAAACTGTCTTGGTCCCTGAGTGAGCACCGCTTTCCTCCTGGGAACAGACAAGAGACGGCGTGGTCCCACAGCCGCAGGGATGCTGGAAACACCCCCATCTGTAGGGAGGGGTGTTTCATTCAGCAAAGCCTACCCCACTTTGGTTTTCCTCAGGGTGGAAGTTGGGTGCCTAAGAATACATCCAATCACAGCCTTCTATTTCAGAACACAGAGTGGTAAATAGATGTCTGTACAAGAGAAATGGTGAATCATTTTGAGATACCGAAGGGCAGGTTTTTCCTTACATTATTTTACAATCAGATAGTGATGTTTCATAGAGAGTTTGCTGATGCTATCCAGGCCTGTGGATATCCCTGGGACTGTCGTGTGGCTTAACACCAGGAGAATATAGTCAGAGTGTATTAATTTTTGCTTTAAAAGGAGAAAAAAAGTGCTATGGGCTGGTGTCAGAGACACTCGGGTGAGATTTAAGAAATTTTTCTAAAAAATACCAATAACGTTAAATTCTTAGCAATGGAATGGTGGTGTCAGAAAAGCCCCGTGATTTTTAACTTTGAAAGATATTTGCAAAATAATCTCTAAATATTGACACTTGATGCTTCTCTGGGTGCATTCAATTTGGGAGAAGAGGGAACATGGTGGAAATGGTTCTCCTCCATAACTGTCTGGCCCCTGGCTACCCTGTTGTGAATCTTCAGTGCTGAGCTCTAGTGGAACCCAGGCCCACGAATGACAGAACCCCGAGTTGTACTTGACTGGCTGAGGGATCTCTTCCTCTCCCTCCTCCGGGAGCTCGTTCATGGGCTGTGCGCCTACATTTCCAGTGACCCCTCCCAACTCCCGCTTTGTGCCCATTGAGAGTGAAGTTCCAGTTAAAAATGAACTCAGCAGAAAATAGTCTTTAGTGTGCCCGATGAAGACTGGTAACAATGAAAGATTTATACCAAATGTTTGCTCCCAGTTTGATTACAAGGCATTATATTGGGACACATTATATAAATACCACTCTGGGTTATAATTCCCGCTTATTATAGCAGGCTTACATGAAAACTGAAAACATTACAACTGTAAGTTGCCGTATCATTACAGTACTTAAAAAGACATACATTTTTTTTTTCTCTAAAATGAAAGCAATTTAAACTGAAACATTGTAAGTGTGTTTTCTGACACACAACCCCACGTTGTTACAAAACATGGTAATCCTAGGGTCTCTGCCAAATTCTAGCACCTGAATCGAGAAGCTGTTTTTGACAAATGCATTGCTAATTACTTTTGGCGCCACTCAGCTCTTAGAATGAATGGCTGTTGTACACAGTGTTACTCTCAAGCCGAGTGACACCAAACAGTTATTGTAAAGAAGGAGCAGGTGAAGCACCCCGTCATTTTGTTCATTAGTGACAACAATGATGCATGATTGTGCCTCCTTGTTCCTGTAGCCTTGTCCCCATTATAGTTCAAGTCATCAACAGCAGTTAGTCCCTATCCCCCTCCCACAACACACCAGAAACAAATTATCACAAGCTTGGTGGTGTGAAACTATTCTCTCACAGTTCTGGAGACCAGAAGTCCAAAATCAGGGCGTCCCAGGGTGTCCCAGGGCGAATTCACCCTAGAGGCTCAGGGGAGCGTCTTTTTGGTGGTTCTCCACTAGTTCCTGGTGGCTTCCAGCAATCTGGGCATCCTTCACTCCATCACCTCAATCTCTGCCTCTGACTGCACATCAACTTCCTCTCCTTGTCTTTCTCTGTCATAAGGGCACTTGTCATTGGGTTTATGGTCCAGCCCTAGTCCAGGACAATGTCTTCTTGAGATCCTTACCTTGATAACACCTGCAAAGACTCTTGTTCCACATCCTGAAGAATCATTTTTCCACATTCTGAATAATTCTGAGGGTCTGGGTGAACATATATTTTTGGGAACCCCATTCAACCTACTACATTCACAATTTCATAATTGTCTGCACTCTGCCCAGGTTACAGGTTTCTTTTTTTTTATTTTTATTTATTTTTATTTTTATTAACATATAATGTCTTATTTGTTTCAGGGGTACAGGTCTGTGATTCACCAGTCTTACACAATTCACAGCGCTCACCGTTCCCCAATGTCTATCACCCAGCCACCCCATCCCTCCCACCCCCCACCACTCCAGCAACCCTCAGTTTGTTTCCTGAGATTAAGAGTCTCTTATGGTTTGTCTCCCTCTCTTCCCCTATAATCCTCTGTCTTGTTTCTCAAATTCCTCATATCAGTGAGATTATATGATACATGTCTTGCCCTGATTGACTTATTTTGCTTAGCATAATACCCTCTAGTTCCATCCACATCGTTGCAAAGGGCAAAAGTTCTTTTTTTTTTTTTGATGGCTGCATAATATTCCATTATATATATATACACCA
>NC_138373.1:38210755-38229663 GCF_054177405.1 Leptonychotes weddellii | reverse complement strand
GCCTCGGCTCCGTCTCTGCAGCCGGCTTCCCCGCTCCGATACCTGGGAGCTCTGCCGCACTCAGGCACCCCCGGTCTTTGTGTGACCCTGAGGGTCCTGAGACCACACTGTCCCACGAGGTTTCCACCCCCCGCTTAGCCACTGGAGCAATGTCCCTCAGCGGAGCTGACTTCTAAAAGTTCCAATTTTGTGCTCTGCTGCTCTATCACTTGCCAGAAGCGGCCGACGGAGGCCCCTCCCCCACGGTCTATCCTCCCGAATATCGCCTCGGATTCACTTCTCCGCACGTCCTACCTCCAGAAAGTGGTCGCTTTTCTGTTCAGAGAGTTGCTGCTATTCTTTTCTTCGATCTCCTGTTGAGTTTGTAGGTGTTCAGAATGGTTTGATCCCTATCCAGCTGAATTCCTGGGACCAGACGAAATCCAGGTCTCCTACTCCTCCGCCATCTTGCTTCGCCCCTCAAGCCAAATCCTTCTTTTGGTCACACTTCAGTTTGTTATTGGCAAATTCAAAAGCTATTTATCACGTTTACACATTTTTTCTTCCTTTTCTTCTATTAATATTTTCTCAGCATGTCTCCACCTTCTCCCAGGCACTGGTAACCGTGGACTTTGTCATAATTAAAAATATTGACACTTCCCAAATGTGAATGTATGAGAAACATAATCAGATAACTAAAGCCTTTTTACAGTGCCATTTATCTCCCATGGAAAAGATACATTGGGTGACAGTTCCCATGGGCCTCTTGTGTTTGCACACGGCTTGCAAGCAAGCCCTACCTACTTTTTGTTCTGGGCTACCTGTTCAAGGGTGTCTCTGTAGTGAACAGTCTTGGAAGATGGAGATAGTGCTTCCTGTGGAGCCAAGGGTAAGCATGCTTACTGCCCACTCTAAAATATTCGGATTCCCTAAGCTCTGAGTTCTTCCACAATGAAACTATGTGCAGGTGTCCATAGGTGGATCCATGTTCTTGTGGGCAAAGAGAACAGGTACAGCATGCTGATACTTTTGCCGTGCCATGTTAATAAAGTCCTTGGTCTCTGACCCAGGAATCTCGCGTCTTCTGATGGCATCCTTGAAATTGGGACTGACTAGTTAGTTCAAAAGGAAAATACAATCTCAGACCATTCGTAGACCTTAGCAAAATACAGTATTTCTTTTTTTTCCCACGTATCAGGGATTTGCAATGAAATGAGAGAGGGAGGAAACATTAAAATTATTTAGGGAACATTTTCAAAATACTTATTTTCAATTCTGTTTGAAGGACATACTCGTGTCTGCTTGGTGATACACTGAGGTGAGCAAACCAGCCAGGATTATTTAATGAGCTGCTAATTTACACTTTTTCTTCACAACATTTATATACTCTCAGAGCCTTAAATATTTTTTCTAGCATGACTATATTTCTAGAAGTAACTTGTCCTTGGCAGTAGAATTTCTAACTACCCATTAGCATTCATCACTAAATACACACCCTCTGCACTCTGTGAATCTAATGTATTTATGGCTTTTACCTGTTTTATCACTTCCTCCAACAATTTACTTTGGAATTCTCATCTCCATCACTGCTACCACTATTCTTTTTGTTCTGGCTAGAACTCTAGGATTTATACTTGAGTCTTAATATTTTAGGTAAATGAATACAGTGACTACTGAATCCAACATTCCCATTATCCAGGTGAAGAGTTAACTAGGGCCAGTATTAAGGTTGCTTATGCAAAGTTGCAGGAAAATTGCCAGAAGTAATTTTATTTTAACTTAAAATGTTCACCCTTAGTTCAATTCTTTTCACATTGCAACCCTTTCTCTGCCTTCAGAAGTTGCCAAGTCATTCCCATATTTATGAGAATTTTGATAAATGTGAGAATTCCCTCTTAAATTCGTTTCTTTTTCCTTGTGCTTGTATTGATGACCAAGGAATGCCATTAATTATTAATTTGGGTTATAATTCTTTTATTATTAGAAGTTGATGCAAAAAAATTAGAACTCCCATTTTTAAGGCTAAACTTTGTTCATGGGAGAGAGAACACAGATTGCCTCTACCCTGAGTCATTGTTCTATTTTTTTGACATAAAGTGTAACTCCAGAATCTTCTGATCTGCTTTGCAAAACTCTGTATGATCACGTTTCTTTCTCTGGATGACTCTCACCTGTGTGGTGACTTTCTGAGCTTCTTCTTTCAGCACAAATCACTGAGAGGTTTGCAGGTCTTCATGCTCTTCAAGGGTTGAGCTCACATTCCTCTGGCCAACACCTGGGTGGTCTCAGCAGAGGCATCTTGCTGAGGACCTACTGCCCCCAAGAAACTCCCTTCTTGATCCTCAGTGGTGACCAGTGAGGAAGACCTGCACTGACTCAGGGATGATGCTTACCAGCAGTTCCTTACATGTTGACTGAAAACATTTTATTGATGGGAGCAAGTAGCTTTCCAAGTCATTTATGCTCAGATGTTGAATGTCTGTTCATTTCAGGAGTTCTTATCAACACCAGCTGACATTGTGGCTGTGGAAAGTCCCATACTTACTTTCTTTCTTTCTTTCTTTCTTTCTTTCTTTCTTTCTTTCTTTCTTTCTTTCTTTCTTTCTTTCTTTCTTTCTTTCTTTTTTCTCTTTATTTTCTTTTCTTTCTTTCCTCTTTCTTCTTTCCTCTCTCTCTATATCTCTCTCTCCTATCCTTGATTTACTGGAACATAGGATAGATCAAGAATATCTGCCAATATCTGCCAATATCTTTCTCTGACGTAGGACCTAACTTTGAGAACTTAAATCAATATAATTCACTGTCCTTATGTTAAGCAATTCTGGGGTAACTATACATTCATGCTCCTGTGATAAACTATTGTGGGATGAAAGCTACTTCCTGACTTTGGGCTGAACACTTGTGTGATCAGGCAAACGCAGTGTAGCCATCTGCTCCAGGAGATACTACTACTGGAAGATAAGAATGTGAAGGAACTTTAAGTAGCTCACTTATCAAGACTAATCCCTTACTTATCAATACTCATTTTAAGACCCCCACCTTGCTATGTCCACCAACCCAAAGTTGTAATTGCAAACTCTCTGAAATCCCAACTGATTTTTCACTTTAGATATCGGCTTTTAAATCACTCAGCCTAAGTCCTACATACTTATACTGTATCTTCCTATTTTTTCCCCTTCTGAGATACTCCTAAGACTGTCAAGATGCTCCTCTCCGTTTCAGCAGTAAGTTGAAAAATTTGGTTTTGCTTTGTCAACAGCATTTATGGCAACCTTTTTAGGGAGTCAATAGCGAACACATCTCCTAGGCTTTTCACTTGGGATCATCTTTCTTAACCGTGCTGCTGGGATTAATGTTCTTGGCTTCAGCTTCTTCTCTTGGGTGTCAGGATTTTGTTTTCCTGCTGCCATTCTAGATGAATGAACAGATACTTTCACCTTTCACACACTTGCTGCCATTCTGATGGAGGCCCTTGTAAGACCTCTCTTGGATAGCTGAAATTATCCTGTGTTCATCCTACTCACCAGAGTGTCCCTGGCACAGTCCACTGGATATACACCTTCCTGAGCTCTGACAAATGTGATTGTTCACTCAGAAAATCCAGTAACTCCAGATTGCCTGCCTGTTTACAGATGGATGTTTCTTTCAGGCACTTGACTTCTGCCTAATTATGCCCTGCCTTCCATTCCAGGTTACGCTTGCAGACACTCTGGCATGGTACAGTGTCTGGGACACAGTAAATATTGGTAAATGCTTGTTGAACTAGTAAATTGTTAGAGGCCTATTTCAAATGCATGTTATGTGAATCTGTTCCAGAGTCTTCAAACCTGATGAGGCCTCTCTTGTACTTCCCTGTAGCTGATGAAGGACTCTCTGTATCACAGTAGTGTGGGCCTTTGTCTCGTTCTGCAGGACTTCTGCTGACTCTCAGCAACTTGAGGAGAAATAAGTTGTGTTTGAGTCAGTCTTTTAGAAGAACCCATCTCAGTGGTGCTACCAAGAAGAAAATCAGAAATTAGTTGTTGAATAAAAAGGGGGAGGGGATTATAAAATGTATAATTTTTCCCCAAAGCAATTCTTTATTTCCATGTTTCTGATTAACTTACGACTTCCAATGATTACTAGTCTAGTGGTAGATGTAACTTTATTATATCTTAAAAAATAATTTTTGTACTTTATGCATCGATTTTCCCCTTTACCTATTTAATACGTATTCTAATCCTTTCTTTTTTTTAAATTTTTTATTGTTATGTTAATCCCCATACATTACATCATTAGTTTTTGATGTAGTGTTCCATGATTCATTGTTTGCGTATAACACCCAGTGCTCCATGTAGAACTTGCCTTCTTTAATACCCATCACCAGGCTAACCCATCCTCCCACTCCCCTCCCCTCTAGAACCCTCAGTTTGTTTTTCAGAGTCCATTGTCTCTCATGGTTTGTCTCCCCCTCTGATTTCCCCCCCTTCATTCTTCCCCTCTTGCTATCTTCTTCTTTTTTTTTCTTAACATATATTGCATTATCTAATCCTTTCTTATATTCCCAAGGCCTATGCCTTCATAATTTCTTTGTTGTATGAAACACATCAAGTCCCAAGATGTTTTTATGACTGCTTATGAAAGTAGTGTTTCAGACACTTCGAAATATAAATATTCACACCCAGGAAAGTGACATTTTGCAAAAATATGCATGATTATACATCATTACTCAAGTATTAAAAACTCACTACGTTTTGGTCAGTCTGATCCTTAAAATTTCAGAAGAAATATATTCTTTTCAGAAGAAATACTCTTCTGTCAACACTATTTTATGAATCCCTTTAGATTTTAAAATATAAAGAGAAACTGAAAGTAAATGTCAGTTTTAATTAACTATAATCAACGAGATTATTTTGAGATACTTCACATTTGAGAAGTGGATTGTTTTGACACAGGATGCTGTCACAGTGATTGGTCGGCACAAAATGGATATCCTGTTGCCCTTGAATATCAGTACCGTGAGTGCTGGCTGCACCAGACTTTCCCTCCTTGCTGGGAATGTCAAGGTTGGTGTGAAAAACATAGAGTAAACTAACCTACACTCCCATTCTTCAAAATATACATTTATTTATTTATGCACATCAACATGTGTTACTTGAGCCTGCGTTTACTGGAATAGACAGTTTTAACAGCTTCATGTCATCCCTGGCATTATGATTATGCCATTTCATTGATATATAGCAGCCAACGGCTTCTTTCTGTGGAGTGACAAGAGCTTGGGATTTCCTAATTTGCCTTGTGACTGATGTCACTTTCACACAAGGGTGCTCTTTGAATTCGGTCTTTTTACTGGTTCTCACCGATTTTGCCTGGTCTCTCTGGCAGGTAAGCTTGCAAAGGGTTTATCTTACTGCTGTCATTGACCTCCAAACCTCTCCTTAAGTGCTTACCACTAAATCCTCCATTGTTTCAAGAGTGCCCTTGCACGTGAACTTCCCCACACCCTGTTTTTAATACTGTGAGTTCCTATAGGGAGAGCCTTGGGCTTTCTTGATCTCGTGGACTGCCTCTCCTGCAGTGGGCCACCATGTTGCATACTGGGTGAAGGTATTGGAGTCTTGCTCTGTTGGCTTGTCTCGCATGGAATCTCTGTCTTAAGGGTGAGCCGGAGCACGGCCTGTCAGGGCCCCAGTACCTTTGGCCTGCTCTGGTTGGAGCAGAACTTCTACTCCATGTGTGGGGGTTGGGTGGCGTAAGGAAACTCCAAACTCTCAGTCACAGTTACAGAGAATATAGTCTTTGAGCCTCAGGGTTGGAGGAGATGTGGAATGCTGGTGGCCTGTCCCTCCTACGGGCATACCATATCCTATGATATGGGGCTGAGCAGAGAGGGATCCCATGTTATCAGCCCTCCCCCTGGGTGTTGTCCTCTGTCAAGCTGAGCTGAAAGAGGCGAAAATAGGGAGCAGTCCTGGCTCAGGTGCATCCAGCTTTTGCTGTTCTTACTGAGATTTAGCAGATTTTTTTAAACAAAGATCCCCTCATTTCCTTTTTTTTTTTTAAGATTTTATTTATTTATTTGAGAGAGAGAGTGAGAGAGAACATGAGAAGGGAGAGGGTCAGAGGGAGAAGCACACTCCCCACCGAGCGGGGAGCCCGATGTGGGACTCGATCCTGGGACTCCAGGATCATGACCAGAGCTGAAGGCAGTCGCTTAGCCTACTGAGCCACCCAGGTGCCCCCCTCATTTCCTGTATACCTTTAGGACAATTTCCAGATGTTAAACGGTTGTTTTTTTAAAAAAAATAATTTTCACCAATTATGGTTTTTCATGGGGAGCAGACCCACTGGCTCCTGGTGCCATCTTTCTGAAAGTGGGACTTCCTCTCATTCCTTCAACTTATGGCTACTTGGTCTTCAGTGAAATCTCACGGAAGCTTCAATATGAGTAAGTCTGTTCCTCAGATGGCAGGATGAATATTTCTAATTAAGGAGAGAGCTCAAAGAAAAATCAAATTCAAGGCATTGAACAGAATTTATTTTTGTAGTTGGTAAGAATAAAAACACATCAATGTTTTGTAGCTGGCAACCACCATAAAGTGCCTATCTTAATATATCAGTGTTAATGATGACATAATGTACCCCAGGGAGGGACAGCAGCAAATGACTGATTAGCTTACCACTTAGGGTCTTTTTTTTTCTTTTAAAGATTTTATTTATTTGACAGAGGGATGGAGAGAGCACAAGCAGGGGGTTGGGCAGAGGGAGAGGGAAGGGATAAGCAGACTCCATGCTGAGCACGGAGTCCAGCACAGGGCTCCATCCCATGACCCTGAGATCACGACCTGAACCAAAGTTAGACATTTAACCGACGGAGCCACCCAGGTGCCTTGAGGCTTCTTTTCGCCAGCTGTGAAAGACTAATGAAACAGAAGTGGCAGCCTTCTTGTAAGCCTTGTTCTGCGTCCGTGGCTGATTATTAGCGCACAGTGGCTGAGAACAATGGCCGAACAGACTCGTTCCGTGAAACAGGTATCAGGACAGCTCTGAGTACTCAGGACCCATCTGCCAGCATTAAAATTGATTCATTAATTTGATCAGTTTTGTTTCCCCCCAGCCCATAAGACAGCTAGACTAGAGATCAGATTGGCTAAGCAGACCTTTCTCTGGGAAGGGCAAGGGGTCAGTGGCAGGTCTCACAGCTCTGAGGAAGGTGCAGGAATCACGTCAGAGGTTCGTTCAAGGTTCTCCCATTCAAAGATAATGGGTCAGGACCCAAACTAAGATCCTTATTCCCGGCCGTTTAACCTAATTCTTTCCACAGTGTCTAATGCTGATTCCCTCAATAAGTTAGAAGTCACTTTAATATCTTGAGACAGACATTGAATTTATCACTGAGACTTGGGGAGAGGTTCATCTCAGGCATCTCCGGTGTACCTGGGCTTTCCAATCTATTGACAAGACAAGGTGTGCCCCTCTATCACCCTCTTCCCCAACTTGGAATGCACTTGCTACTACTATCTAGCAAGAGCTGATTCCAAACACAGGGGAGGGAGGTACTGTTAAAAGTAAGTTTTTTCCGCTCACTTATAGAGACAGCCATTATTTTAGAGTTGTCATAATGAACTCTGTTAACTTAGTGGCCTAATCTATCCATGCTTCATTTAATCGAAGTGGGATAGGCATGGCGGGGAAGGACCTCCAGCTGCACCAGAACCCGTAAGAATGTGCTGGAAGGCGCCGGTGAAGGGGGCCAGGATGGGGCCGGGACACTGCGCTGCCAACAAAAATAGAAACCTGATTTTCACAGGTGGTGTGAAGACTCTCTTTTCAAATTTAATATCTGAATTCATTTATCTTAATTAATATACTCTATCTTCTGTGGTTTAGGGTCTTCCAGAGATATTCTTATGTGGTTTGACAACAGAGATCTCTCCCACACACACTTCCTTCTCTCTTTGCACCATTTCTGGGTGATGACATTAACTTTTAAATCACAGTGAAAATATAACTTACCAATTGAGCTTAGCACTGGTAAAATGTCTGGATTCTTCTCACTTACCAAGTAATTATTTCTTAATACCCCAATATTCTATATATCTCCAAAAGATTAATTTCCTCTAACTCACTTGCTGCCTTTCAGGGGAACACACCCAGTTCATGGAACAAATTTTGCCCTCAGTAAAAAATTGACAAAGGCTACCCTCAGGATCGTGCAGGTAAAAGGCCTAAGTGCAGTTTGGGCATAGTAATTTTAGACATAGAATAGAAATGCTTTCAGATATCTTATTGCTTTGTTTGCAAAAATCACATATATATCAATTTAAGGGATATTAAGAGAAATTCTTGCATTTTATTAAGAATGTTTTGATTCACTTTTAACATTTCAAATATCAAGAAAGGAAAATCACAGGGCGCCTGGGTGGCTCAGTTGGTTAAGCGTCTGCCTTCGGCTCCGCTCATGATCCCAGGGTCCTGGGATCGAGCCCCGCATCGGGCTCCCTGCTCAGCCGGAATCCTGCTTCTCCCTCTCCCACTCCCCCTGCTTGTGTTCCCTCTCTCTCTGTCAAATATATAAGTGAAATCTTAAAAAAAAAAAAAAAAAGAAAGGAAAATCAGGAAGGGAAAGAAAACCTGACATCTCCATGTGTATATCATTTTTTTGTGGTGGGGATGTGTAAAACAATGGAAAATATTTAAAACAATAATTGATTATGCTTATTCTTTTACTATCGATTTTTGCTATATATATATATATATATATATATTTTTTTTTTAAATGCCAAGCCTTCGGAAAATCTTAACTCTGCAAAAAAGATCCAACTTTTCTCTCTACTATTTATCTTCTGAGGCAGAATTTGGATTCATGAAAGAAAATATCCATTTCAAAACGACTTCAAAGGTGAGAAGCTTATTATTTTACACAGTAAAAGCCCAAAGAGATGGATTTCAGAGTTGGCTAATTCAGCGGCCACATATAACATCAGTCATTTGTGTATTTATAGCTACTGTCTTCCAGAAATGTTAAATTTTACATATTCTTTTTTGGTAAGATTTATTTATTTATTTGAGAGAGAGCATGCATGGCAGGGAGGAACAGAAGGAGAGGGAGAAACTTAAGCAAACTGCGTGCTGAGTGTGGAGCCAGAGATAGGGCTTGATCTCACGACCCTGAGATCATGAAATCAAGTCAGATGCTTAACCAACTGCGCCACCCAGGTGTCCCAAATTTTACATATTCTTATGAATTTAATGTTATTATCATGTTTTACTTTTCCTATCAGAGAATTTGGGATTAAGTATCCCTTTGTTTTAATGAGCATTTATTAGACGACTTATAAAGGTTTACTTTAAAATAAGATTGTTAAATGGTTATATTTTTACTGACATTTTCCTTATTATATCATTTTCTTTATTATATCATCTGAACTCATATATTAAGGATATTATTTATTTTCCATTATTTTTTATTTTCCTTATTATGTCATCTGAACTCTTCATATATTAGGCATATTTCTCCTCTGCCACATGCTACAAATACTTTTGTCATTTTATTCCTTGGTCATATTATTTCAAATTCACATGATATTGCATAAGAGTTTTATATTTTTATACAACTAGATTCATCGTTCTGTATTTTTGGGGTTTGGGCTTTTATTTCATTCTTAGAAAGTTCTTTTCCAAACAAAATTATACAATTATTGGAGTACAGTTTCTTTCCATAATTTTATATTTTCAATTAAATATATAAGTCATTAATTGATACGGGATTTATCTTAAAGTTAGGGTTCAGTCTTTTTTGTTGTTGTGCTTTTCAAGAAGTTTGTAGGTAAACCATAACCATTCATTGAATAAACTAAACTTTTCTCAAGGCTTTGTGGTGCACCTTCATCATCTGAGAAATCCATACAGTTGTATATACACAGCCCTGTGTCCCTGGTTTTTTTCCCCCTCAGGCTGCAGTTGGCAGTACATATGGTCATACACCTGTGAGGAGGAAGATGCTACTGAAGAGTATGGCATCCCCTTGTGGACCGGGAGGTGGGCTGGACCACAGGAGGCCGGAAGGGGACAGTCTCTAGAGTCAGTCCAGTGGCTGACACACGTGTCTTATTATTCTTGTTGCTTTAATTATCTTTGTCTTTTGTTGCTTTCCAATGGGTTAGGCTAGTCTAGTAACTAAGTTGTTTTTCTTTTTAGAGTTTTATGGGAATTTGTTTTGGTTAACCATAAAAATTATCCCCTGCCTTCTCTGGATTTTGAAGTCAGGAAATAATATTTGCTTCTCAGGATACAGTTCTTATTAAGTAATATAATGTTTACTTTATAACATTATTATTATTATTGTAACATTATTATTATTATTATAACATTCCCTAAATGTATTTTTTTCTCAATATGCAATATTTCAAATTCAATAATGACTTGAGTTCTATGAGTTTATCTTAAAGGCAACAACCGATATCCAATATTCACCATTCATTCCTTTAAACAAAGTGTCCCCCAACTTACATTAACTCCCATGTGTTCAACCTGTAAGCAAATAGAACAGCTCTTTGCTGTGGGGTCCCTGTAACAAATGTATCTCGAGGAATGTGTCTGGTGAAGAATAGAAGACTCTTCTAGGAAAAAAATTCTTCACAAGGCAAGAGAGAGGGTGACGTATTTTGTTTGAAGATGGTGGATCTTCCGACGTGATGGGCACCTTGGAATGTGAGGTGTCGTCCTCAGACTGAGTCCTACAGGCAAACAGGCTGTGTTTATGACGTTTAACCAGAAGTCCTATGAAACCCGCAAGAGCAGAACAGCGGTGTCCTGACCCCACCCTGCACACAGCCCCAGCAGCAGGTAGAAGGGCAGGATGCTCTGAAGTTCAGGAGGAAATGGGTGTCAGTGAGCACGGGGACACATAGGCAGATGCGCAGTACAGTTCAGCAGGTGGTAGCACACCGCTGCATCCGTGATGGGAAGAACAGCCTTGCTGAAGGAGCAGGTGCTCCTGCCTGGCTTCAGATATCACATGGTGAGGTCTGAGGGGAGAGGAGCCAACTGCAGGATGCTACTTGAGGCCAGATGGTTGCCTGTGGGCACAGAGAGGACACACCCGGGTAAGCTCAGACATCTGGGGTGAGGGGAGCTTGGAAAGGAAGTGAATTTCCAGTGATTTTAATTTTGGAACTCCAGTGAGAGATGGACTGGACGTTAGCGTCAATTGTCACCTACACTTTCCATCACAAGTTCTGAGGGAAAATGTGAGCCTAGAAGTTGACCGCAGGCCAAATCATCGGTCAGTAAGGTATTTGAAGATATGCACGGGACGAGACACTCTCGTGCGTCACTTCCAAGAAAAGTATTTAGTGTTCTCTCAGCAAACAAAAGGATGAAAAAACATTTGGAATTCCCAGAACCATTGAAAAAAAGGCCATGGATGATTGTTGTGCATTGAAATGTAATGAACCAGATGATTTAGGCATTGGGTCTAAGAAGGTCTCCAAGCACTCCAATGACATTAAACAGAGAGAGATACCTGTGATATCCTGAATTAAACACGGTTCATCTTCCAGGTACAACAAATGGTGTGGACGCCTCGCAGTTACGACCTAAAGAGGAAAGGAAACATAAGAAAAACTGAGTTCGTGAGCAGCAAATTAAAGTGGGCACAGTTTTGAGCCAATGATGTATTTTAAGATAGTAGGGACATTTTCCCTGGAGTTTACAAGTTTCCTGCAGAGAGTTCATGGGAAAAGAAATGATGGGGGTAGAACAGAACTTGACCCCCACACTGGAAAATAGTTACGTAATTACAAGAATGTAACAAACTTACAAGTTTTTGTCTTTTAGAATTAAACAATGTATAAAATACATAAGATATAAAAGTGAATATGGAAATGAATATAAATATTATATTTGACAATACAAAGGCAAAATTATAGCTGTCAGAAAATAAGAAGTATTTAACAAAAACTGAAATAATAACCAACTCAGACTGAGAAAAAAAGGCTAGGGGTATGGCGTAACTGATTCGTTATCCTTGTGTTTTGTGGCAGGATCTCTATAAACATTGGCATAACGTGATAGATCTAAAATCATGGTGTATGTTCATTACTGACTGTTGGGGAGATTTTGGGAAGAACTAAGTCGGAAACAATTTGAATTTTCTGCCTCGGGGTGGCAGCAAAGGGAGTAGAAGGCTGAGGAGCCTGTTCCCATATCACTTCTTTTATTTTTCAGCATCTTAACAAAAATAAGGGAAAAATGAAAAGCTGCCAGTATAATCTATTCTCTACTCTCAATTATCTTGATTATCCGGAAATACCAATAAGGGAATAGTTTTATTTTAACTCTGACCTTTGGGGGATGCAGCGAGCCAGTGACAAATGGAGACAGAAGGAAAACTCTAGCACCGGGGTGTTTGGGGACCCTCTGCATGGGGACTGGGCACCTGTCCTGAGTCTGCCTTCAACCCGGTTAAGACCTGGGGACATCACTTCCCTTTCCTTAGCCTGGTTTATTCTTATTTAAAGACAATGTAGATGGATCTAGAGAATATTATGTTAAATGAAATAAGTCAGTCAGAGACAAATACCATATGATCTCACTCATATGTGGAATTTAAGAAACAAAACAAATGAGCAAAGGGGGAAAAAAGAGATAAACCAAGAAATAGACCCTTAACTGTAGAGAACACACTGATGGTCAGCAGAGGGGACGTGGGTGGGGGATGAGGGAAACAGGTGATGGGGGGAAGGAGGCACCTGTCGTGATGAGCACCGGGTGATGTATGAAAGTGTTGAATCACTGTATTTTACACCTGTAACTAATATAACACTGTATGTTAACTAACTGGATTTTAAATTAAAAAGATAATTTTAAAAAAAGACCAAGCACAAAGACTGGCAATCTAGAATGTGTCAAATGAACTCATCGGTGCTGTTTAGTCTCACTGCTCAGAAATGAGCCCAGGCTGAGTTGCACCCCGAAGCTCTCTTCTGTCCCATGTCCATGCAGACCCAGCCCCACTGCCTGGCATCACAACCCATAATAAAGAAAGAAAGAGAGAAAAAATTAAGAAAATAATCAAAGGGATTGAATGAGATTTGCGGTTTCCAAAATCATTTTACATACAGAAACACTTCTTCAAAAGGGAATCGTCAGTGGAACCCAGTGTGGAAAGCCTGCAGCAGGGAGAAGGACAGAGAGACAAATCCTTGAATGCTGTATAATTGAAAATAACTGAATCCAGCTTTCTTTTGCTAATGAGATTGTGAGTTCAGTAAACATCAGGGCTATTTATTGCCATTTCTACTACACACTCAAACCTTACAATCAAAAGTCTTTATAAAATTTCATTTAGCACGTGGCCTATTTGTTAAACAAATATTACATTTTTAATGGACAGTTATTTTCTTCTTGAAGATAATAAAATGTTTTATAGAAATTACCATTCACCAAGGGAACTATGTTCAGATGCAGACTTTTTTCCCTATAAGTGATTCAACTGCTGGAAAAATTAGCTCCACATTTTTTGGAGACATTTAAGTAGTAACAGCTAAATGTACGGTGAGCACCAAGCTTGACAATTGCCATTTAAAATTGCTCCTATGTTGTATTCATCTTCTGAAATATTTTTCCCCTTAAAATTTAGATTGCTAACTCCATCTGTGTAGGCCATATTCACTTGACTTACTTAGCTACAGAGACTGTAATTCATCTCTGTACAGTGATGCTGAGCCTCACTTAGTAATAGCAGGTTAATGAGAAGGTGTGAAAATGATATCACACGCTAGCTCCAAAAGTTTGGAGGGGTGACGAGTAGTAACGCGTTGTTATCAGTTTCATTGTTATGCTGTAGAAAATAATCTCATCCAGTCATTCTTTTTTTTTTTAACCAATAAATAACACCAACTACTTTTAATACTTTTTCACAGTATGTGGACTCTGTTTTCACACATAAAGAAATGCTTTTGATAGAATCTTAGTTACTGTGACTGTGTGTTAAACTACATATAATTAATACCATTTTACAAATAGACAATAAGTATGCTTCCTAGCTTGATGCACAATTTATCTGGAGCTATGTTTAAATTCCTATATAATATGTACAATATTGTCTTCACAACTCCAACCGTTGAGCGTTACGAACGCCGGGCTGAACGCTCTGTTTTCTTCAGCAGTATTCAGGTGCTGCCTCTGTCTTTGGCGGTTTCTCTGGAATTCTTACCTGGGGTTTGATTCTGTCCGATCTCAGATTTCTACAGGGTTTATCTAAATGGCCATCACAGGCCCTAAGGGACAGGATGAATTTCCTTACTGCACAGTGCTCATCATCCAAAGGCTCAGCGGTAATCCCAGGCTGCAGGAAGCAGGTGGTTTCCCCGAGGGCTACCACCTTACAGTAGAGAACCTCTGAAAGCCGGGGGTGGTGGAGAGAGAAAGAGGGTCTACTCTCACGCTGGTCTTGGTCTGAGATACGTGGGAAGTGAGGACAACCTGATTCATCCATGGGGAATGCTTAATTACGGACTTTTAGGAGTGGGTGCTCTGCATAATTTCACCCCCTTGTCTCCCCTGCCCCAGGTAACACATATACCTAGTAGGTTCATTTTTGTTCCCCACCTCAAATCCAAATTCAGGTGACTTTTCTTTGGATGACCTGGACAGTATAATTCCAAGCCAATTAGAGCCTTAGTACTCAACTGGAACCACCCACACATTTAAAAGCATGTCTCTCCTGGGCGGGGATGATGGAGACTCCAGCTTCAGGCTATGTATCAGTCAGTCGCTGGGAGTCCTCATGCAGGTACGACCACTGAGTGCTAGGCCAAGAGCCTGCTGGCTGATTCTGAGACATGGGAGGGCAGATCCTTCCATGTAGTCTCCATGCAATTGATTTACCAACTGAATTATACAAACTGTTTATGGCATTTATTGGTTTTACTTTTCAATATGATGGAAATACCATGTTTTATACTTTTGCAGAAACATCAGTACTGTGTCCATATTTCAATAGTGTTACAGCTGACTTTTGTGTATATTTGTGTGCTTATCACTTTCAGACATGTATTGCCCACCCCTTTCGATGTTTAAAGAGCATACCTTCTTCTGTCTTCTTCCTACCTAATAATACATGTATCATCTCAATGGCATGTTACAAACCATTTGGCAATATTCCCAGGAGAGCTATCAACTGGGATGTTGGAAAGAAACGGAGACAAGAATGAACCTGCCTGGTTAAAATATGCAACATGGGATTTATTGTAGATCAACAGTGCAGACAAGAATGTAACAATATCATTTTTTATTTTGTTCTAAGCCAGGAGACATAACATTTGGGCCTGGGCTCAGAGTGGGTGAATTAGGTGTTACATTGGTGAGTGGTGAAATTAGGCTACCAGGAAAAGTCAGTATGGGGATGCATTTAAAGGTGACTTCTCTTGGCAAAGGTGTGTCTGATCCACGTGGACTCTTAGACACACACAGGATGCCCTCCCAGATAGTGTGTGGACAATGTGAGCCCGGAGTGTGTACATGTGCCCACAAGCTGCCCCTGAGAGATGCAATCTCTCCACCCACGAGCAGAGTTGTGTTGGACTGAGCCTGACCCCTTGTGTCTCTGGAGAAGGTTATGGCAGGGAGTGGGGAGACCTGAGGTGGGTCCATCACAGAGAGTGATGGGAAGAGAAGCCATCCCACTGATGTCCTTACTTCCTGGATCCATTTATTCTAGTTTTGGGAACGGGACACTATACATTAGCCATTAATGCACTGTTCACCTTCATCCTGCTTAGAAGGGTAGCAAGCAGTTTAGAATGGATGTGATGTGTATGAGAACCCAAAGTGGGTATCATGGCCAGATGCACATTGTTACACCTCCTTTGTCTGAGGTGACATTGGGAATGTCCCCATAAGGATAACGAAGCATTCTTGGGTCTTGGTGCAAGGACAAGACTCATATCTGGTATTGTATTCAGTCTCCACAAAGAAAACCCCATCCCCTCCAGGATATACTCCGCATGCCCCTGGAGGCTGGTCGGGCCTCCTGCAGGGATAATGCCATTCTGGGGACTCAGAGTTGGTTGGCCCTGGGGGACAGGTTGGCTCTCAGCACAGGAGCTTGCTGCACCCTGGTGAGAGGAGGCTGCATGGCTTCCATTGTTCCCGTCACGGCCACTCTGCTCGTAAAGGCCCATGCCTTGTGCCGGGGGTGGGGGTGGGGGGTGCGGGGCGTGGCTGATAAAAGAGGTCACATGACATCAGGGCTCCTTCCACACTTCAGACCCACCAACCAAACTATTTCCCACCGTCACTTAGTCCTCCGTGAAAGCTGACTACCTCGCCAACCAAACTGTGAGTATATACTGCTCACGGTCAAGACCCCTCCTGTCCCTTCTTTTAAGATCCTCTTTTGCAGGACTGAGGGGCCATAGGGGGTCTGCTCTAAGCTGGCTCTAGCACTCATCAGCAGCTGTAGGACCACCCCATAAGGCCACAGGCTTGAAGTGGGAGAGACATCTCTGCAGGAGGCTTGTACCCTCCCTGGCTCTGCACCTACCCCCCAAACCTGACAGATTCTGAATCATTCAATGGGGGAACCAATATTGTCAAGTGTTCTATTTGCTACTCCTTGAATCTAAGATATCCATAAAGTGCTCTCCCCCTTATTTTAGTAGTAGGAAGAATAAGGCAGAATCTATCATTTTTATATCAGATGAGATGTCTCAGCCTGCTGCAGACCATTTGACTGAAAATTTCATTGATGTTTCACTGGTGATGGGTCTCTGATTATTTAGAGTATCTTCTGTCTGTTTTACCCCCACTGTCCAGCAAACAAATTCTTATGAGGCCACTCAGGGTACTTGATATTCTCTGTCATCCTGGGCTGCTGAGCCCAAGGTCACCTGAGGGGTGGCCTGGCTTGATGTTCTGTGGGAAATCCAGGTGGCCTGCAGACTAGGGACTAGAATGGGACATAGGACGCGGAGCTAAGAGTCTTGAGGAAAGACAATCCTGTGGAGACAGTTTCCATGCAGAGGGTGGTGCTTTGATGCCCTAACCTGTGGGGATTTTGAAAAGCGCATTTGCTAAGATATTTATAGAAACTGCACTCATCTGCTTGAGCAAAGCTACCCACCTGACATAGCCGTGGAAACTAAGGCTCCACGCTCATTTGCCATGATCTCCTTTCTAGGGCTCTCCTGGTGCTCGTGGAAAGCCAAGACTGAGAACAGGGAAACCAGGAGAGATGGATGCGGGACAGTGAGCTGGGCAAGTGGGAAAGACCAAATTAGGGGTTTCACTGGTGTGAGCAGAGGGGCCCGCTCTCCCTGACTTCTGAGAAGTGTACAGAGTGGCCTCCGGGGGACCCAACCGATGGTGGCAGACACTCCATTCACCCATCAACTATGGCACCCCAGGGTTGAACGTTGCGCCCCAGGGGTGTGAGATTCCAGTGCCCTTGGCTGGATGCTTGGGCTGAGCAGGTTTCTGGGGTGCGGGGCACAGAAGCAGCAAGCTGGGGTCAGGCTAGAGCTTCGTGAGTTCACAGGGGCTACGGCAGAAGTCTGCGTGGTTTGAGGGCTTATAACCAGGGCTGTCAGGAGAGAACACTGCAGGGCACTCAGTGTCCTGTACCACCATTGCTGTGTGGAAAGAGCAAGACTTAACAGAAGAACATTTGGCTGTATATAATTACCCCAGCCATCCACATTATAAAAGAATATGTATGTTGCACGATTTTTTAAAGTGTTGTGTTAAATGGTAAAATCCATAGAAATGAGTTTGTTAAATTTTTGTCAATGTAAAGATTTTCTAGCCCTGAGCTGCTTACTTGTAATGTGAGACTGGCACTATCTATAATTGTAATGTTTTTAGACTGGTAGAAATGCTGACTATTTCTGTTGGGACATAAGCTAAAATGATAGGTGTCACCTCAAAGAATCCTTAAACTTAAGTAAAATACCACCCCCCCTGTAGTCTCCATTTAAGAAGGTAACCCGATCATCTCTACATTACAGACAATTCAAAGGTGATGAAAATCTTTATATGCTTGATGACTGTTTTATTTATTTATTTCTAAAGATTTTATTTATTTATTTGAGAGAGAGAGAGAGAGAAAGAGAGATCAAGCATGAGCAGGGGGAGGGGCAGAGGAAGGGGGAGAAGCAGACTCCCCGCGGAGCAGGGAGCCTGATGCGGGACTCGATCCCAGGACCCTGGGATCATGACCCGAGCAGAAGGCAAATGCTTAACTGACTGAGCCACTCAGGTGCCTCACTTGATGACTGTTTTAAAGTGGTTCCAGAATTTTTCTCCACTGAAGTTTAATATTCTAAAATTTCCTTCATTATGTAATTCTATTTTAAAACATTTAGCCACTCAACTTTATTATTCTGTTTTCCTGGAGGAGTTCATGAGATAAATAATACATTCTACTGGCTTTTGGATCAGACAACATAATCTGTGATGGATCTGAGCTTTTACAATGTTTTACATTTCTTCAATAAAGATTTATCAAGTGTCTTCTGGATGGAGCACCCTTAATGCCGGAGGCACAATAGTAAACATATATTCTGAACCGTAATTCTTATTTACGTACTACTGCTTGGAATTTTAATATTTTATTCTCCTTAAGTAGATTATTGTAAACTCCTAAAAATTATCCATAGTAGTTCATACATTTTTTTCAATATTTGACATAATCCAGTAAATATAAGTTGCATGTAATAGCAATAAATATCTGTAAAAGGGGTAAGTGAATTTTAGGGGAGCAGATAGTATCTTTATGCATAATAATCAAGTTTAGAAAGCAAAGGTAAATGCAAAGGACAACCAGAGATTGTATTAAAATTAAAGATTATGTCTTGCAAATGGTATGGAGATGATCGGAAAGTTCGTAAAATGGGAATCACTGGGAACTGAGTCACATTTCTTGAAAGACGTGAATTGTCAGG
>NC_138373.1:38183851-38210255 GCF_054177405.1 Leptonychotes weddellii | reverse complement strand
CCTATCCAGCTGAATTCCTGAGAGGAGACGAAATCCAGGTCTCCTACTCCTCCACCATCTTGCTCCGCCCCTCTTTTTTTTTTTTTTGATTAACAACCTTCTCCAATTCAGAATTGAAACTCACTACTTGATACAATGTTTCTTGTCAACTTTTAAAAATAGCTCTTAAAGTAAAAAGCAACTTTGACATATTTTTTTCAAGTAATTCAATGAGAGGAAATTTTCTTTTTACCACCATTTGAGTTTGGAGAATACAGTCTGAACGAAAGAATTTTGGTTAATGAGAATGTGAATAATCAGCTTTTTGTTTGTCTCTTTTGTCTGTTCTTATGTGCTTGGAATCTAGCTGTTCACATGTAGGAAAACTTTTTGCTGTTCTTTGTACTCTGTTCAGCCCTTTCCTGAACAAGTTCATCCAAGGATGCTGTGCCAGTCACTTCAGCAAATACTTGGGTAGGTGCAGAACTGTGGGCTTGCCATCAGAAGTGCTGTGGAAGTATTAGGGACAGAGCTTTTTGAAAGCACTTAATCTTGAACTAAGCTTTGAAGGATGGGTAGGATGGGATAAGTGAGGGTGTTAATGTATTCAAAATAGAAGCAAATGCATGAGAGAGACAAAAGACGTGTTACAGTCTGGATCGAGAACTCACATGGTGCATTTTCACTGGAATGGAGGTGGATGGATAGTTGTCAAGGCCAGTGTAGGTTCAGATCAGTGCACAGAGAGCTGCAAATATGGGAATATATTCATTGGATGCTGAGGAGTTACAGAATGTCAAAGATGGTACCCAGCTCTGAGATAGGTTTTAAGATAAAACCACAGTGACCAGATCAGCCATGGGAAATCAGAAACTGTAATCAAATTCAACATCATGTCTTTTAAACGGTAAGTACATAATTAAGAAAGCAGTAAAATGGAAATCAATGGGAAATGACTGTTTCAAGTATTTTACTTTTATGAAAAGTATTTTAGGATAGATTTGTTGGTTTCTACCAAAACAATCTGCTAGGACTTTCATTGGGACCCCTAAGTGTACATAAAAATTTGGGGACGTTGCAGCATTATCTACAATAGCCAAACTAGGGAAGCAGCCCAAGTGTCCATCGACTGATGAATAGATAAAGAAAAAGTGGTATATAAATACACAATGGAATATTATTCAACCATAAAAAGAATGAAATCTTGCCATTTGCAACTATGTGATGGAACTAGAGAGTATAATGCTGAGAGAAATAAGTCAGAGAAAGACAAATATCATATGATTTCACTCATGTGGAATTTAAGAAATAAAACAAATGAATAAAGGAAAAAAGAAACAACAGACAGACAGAGAGAGAGAGAAACCAAGAAACAGACTCTTAACTATAGAGAGCACACTGATGGTCACCAGAGGGGAGGTGGGTGAGGGGATGGGAGGGATAGGGGATGGGGATTAAAGAGTGAACTTATCATGATGAAAAAATAAAATAATAAAAAATAGAAGCAATAAAAACCATATTTAATGAAAAAAACTGCTAAGTGAAAAAAATGGAGGAGAATTGATTCTTAACAATATGATTTATTTCAATCAATGAACATGGCTTACCTGTCCATTAATTTAGGAAGCATTAATTGCTTTTGCCAATATTTATAGTTTTCAATACATGAATCCAGAAATATTATTTTAAGTATATCCCTAAATATTTCATTTTTAAGTACTACAAATGGTATTCTTCAAATTTCGTTTTCTAATTACTCCTCGCTAGTTTATAGAAATACAATTTTTATACTGACCTTATATCCAGTGACCTTGATAAGCTCATATGTTAGTTCCAGTAAGTTATTTTTTTTTAAGATTTTTTTCCAGGAGCCTGACACAGGGCTCAATCCCAGGACCTTGAGATCATGACCTGAGCCAAAGTCCGACGCTTAACCGACTGAGCCACCCAGATGTCCCTCTTTGAGATTTCTTACCTAGATGATCATGTTGTCTGAAAATAAAAACAATTTCATTATTTTAAATGCACATGCCTATTATTTATTTTTTTTGCCTTATCATACTGACTAAAACCTCCAGTATAATACTGAATAGAAGTGTTGAGAGCAAGGATCTTTGTCTTTTTCTCAGCACGGAGGGGAGGGGGCGGGAGGAATGGAAACAGTCTATCACTATCACACATGCGGTCAGCTGCTGGTGTTTCCAGATGTAAGACAAGAGTTGAAGGTTATCTTTTTGGCATAGGAATGTCCAATTTTTTTAGGAACATTTGTTGAAAAGTCTATCTCCTTTCCACTGAATTGGCTTATACTGTCATTGAAAATTAACTGATCCTATATGTATGGCTTTAAAATCAGCTCTGATTTTAATCTGTTAAGGAAATGTATTATTTCCCAAATGATGTAGAGTTTTTTTAGTCCAGGAATTGATTTTTGTGTCTTTTTTTTATGATTTCCGTCTGCCCATTGACAATCATCATCTGTTCATGCATCTACCTTTTCACTGGCTCTATTCACATGTAAACCATCCCTGCATTGGTCCCACCTAACAGTTCTAACAGCTGGGTCACTGCTGTGTCTGCTTCTATGGGTTGATTTTTCTCTTAACAATTAGCTTTCTTTTTTCTTTCTTTCTTTATAATTCTCTTGGTCTATTTTTGAGAGAGTCTTTTAGTATTTAACTGACTTGTAGACATCATGTGTGGAAGAAGAGTAGCAACAGGAAAGTGCTGTCTGTGCCTAAGAACAAGCATGATTATGAGTGTGTCAGGCCTCCATGGGTGGGAAGGTGGGCCAGTCCAGTGCTGAGCGTTAAGCGGGCCAGGTGTTGCTGCTGCATTGTCATCCTCACACACAGTCATCCCCCAGTGGGGTCGCTCATCCCTGTAGCACTGTCGAATCTGGGAGCTGGTGGCTTCTTCCCAGCGTCCCTGCTGTCCTTTGGCTCTCAGCGGCCACTGCAGTATGTGCAGCCCCAGTCTGTCCCGCCCATTGCACCCTGGGCAACAGAAGCCCATGCCTCATGTTGTGTGAGGGTCTGCCTGCTGTCTGTGCAGCCTCAGCCCGGGGCGGGACTTGTGCACTGGGTCGCAAGGGCAGATCCTTCTCTGCGTTCCTGCTCCTGGTCCCATCGCAGCTACTCTTGCTTCGTGCCTGAGGGTAGCCTGGACCACAGAGGTCTGGAGGGCAGGGGTGGCTGTTGGCCATTTGTAAACCTCTCTGACTTTACTTCTCTTCTCTAGCCCAAATCTGCCAAGGAAACCTCCTTCATGGGGGCACCAGTGTTCATGTCCTGCTTGATACACAAAGGTAAAGGACAGTGGCTGTGTCTGAGACTAGCCAAGAGGGTGGGGGCTGATGGTGTGAGATCCTCAAAAAGGGAGTGAACAGGACCACAGAATGGCCAGGCCATGAGGTCCAGGCTCTTTCCATGGTGGAGATTTTCCCTCCAACACTGCTTCCCCCAGTTGGGAGCTCCGAGCCTGGCTGGCTGTTCTGTTAGGGGAGCCAGAGTTCCTTGAAAAATGACTGGTGAGCTTTTTGGATAACCATGGAGCATTGCTGGAAAGTCAGAGTGCACAGGGCACTGGTGGTGGGAGGGAGGAGCGGCCACAGCGAAGAAATTAGACTGCCTGAAAAGGCAGGGCAGACTCGAAACCAAAATGCAAGCTACAGTTCCGTGTTCATCATCATCTGTGCACCTGTTCTCAGCTACAGGGTGTGGGAGCAGAGTGGAGAAGGGGTGGTGTCCGTGGTCCAGTTCAGCAGTTAGTCTTTATAAAGGAAGTAATGACTAAAAACATATAATATTTATCTAAAAATCTCAAAACATGTTTTTGCATTGTAGTGACTGTGATCCAAGATTTTCCAGACTCTTCTTGGTGCACTGTCTCTTCTTTATAGGAAGCCGAAGGCTGCCAGTGTGTCTGTCTCATGTTGAGACATAAACATTTATGCAGAAAAATGCCTGCTATCAATGTAAGCAATAATACACAGATCAAAACTGTGGAATCTGAATGCAGTTTTGTTTAAAAGCATAGACATGACACACAGCAAAAAAGACTAGCAGAAAGCTCAAAGACATCAATGCTCCTGTGTGCAATTTCTATACTTCACAGATTTCCTACAATGAATAGGAATTACCTTTATAATCAGGCAAAAACAGTTGAAAAAGCAAGTTTACTTGTGCTCTTTGTGTCCTTCTGTTATGAGCATTAAAATGAGCTAATCTCAAGCACATTCTCATCATTTATTTACAAGGAGAATGCATTTATCTGAACACTCTCTCTCAGGAAAGTGTTTGCATTCTTAAAGAGAATTTCTGCCGTTTCTCTTCACAACCTAATAGAACGATTGACCTTTTGATTTAAGAAGTGTTTGGAGCAATCCTCAAATTTCGTTTTCCAAAGTAACTTCTTTAAGCAACCGTAGTTCTTCTATTCGATGGTTATAGATTTGAAAGCACAAACAACAGAGGAATAAGTAAAAAAAAAAAGAGAATTAGATTTCCTAACTTTTAGCTTCATTGTGCCAACTCTTAGGAGGTTCACCCCTCATCAATTTCTTTATGATTTAAGAATCACAGAACAATGTAGCTGTCCCTTCCTACAAACATAATCCCCGATGCCTGCTGTCTTTCCCTGTCATTAGTTTTGTACGTTAGAGATGGAAGCCCTGTAATTGTTTTCCACTTAACACGATCAGCAGCTGAGCAGACCCTGGGAGCTGTTACTGGTACAGATCCGCCTGTCTGCATGTGGGCAGGAGTCTCAGTGTCTGCACCAGGAGCCGTACACATCTGCGGCTCGGGGTTTGGGGGAAGGTGAGGGCACATATTCATAGCGACTGTCCCCTCTCCCATATCAATGTTTAAGAGAAAATCTGAGCTGAACTTTTGCTCATTCTTAGGGCAGAATTCCCAGAATGACAAGCAGTGTTGAGAGGAAATTGAATATACTTAGGTTTAGGTCTTAATTACCTTTTTGATGGGAGGTTTATCTTTAGCATGGTATTTTGATAATGTAGCAGGACCAATTAGTTTGTGTGATCTCCCGCTGTGTTAAGGAAATACAGACTGTAATTTTGAGATAAGGAAGTTCAGTGGGAATAATGTTCTAAAAGTGCATCAGTTATGGCAGGCTCTGGGTTATGTTTTTACTAGTGTCTGAGCACTCCCAGGGATTGGGTTTCAACACTGTCTTGGCCATCTTTTACTCCTGTGCCCATTGGTGGTAAGAGCTACCCATGGGATGTAGGATTCAGCACTTAAAATGATGCTTGAAAACTGTGTTTCTTAAAGAAAGGATTCACACTAATAGGAATACTTATTTTTAGTCAGACAGACATGGCAGAAGGTGGAAATAGAAGAGATAGAGAAGATATTCACGGTGGGTCGGGACACACAGGTCAGAGCAATAGTGATGAAACAAGTTTTAGAAGTGAAGATTGCGCTGTGGCCCTGGGGGCCCCTTCCGGTTCACATCTGCTGAGAGATTCTAACACCCTCATGTCTGTCCAGCACCTCCAATGTTTCCTGAGTGGTAGCAGCTTGTCAGGTACAGTGTCCACAGAAGGTGACTTTAAACTGAACATTCAAGTGTGAAAAGGAGTTTGGTGGATAAAGAAGGGACCACTGGAGGCAGAAGGGCTTCTGGAAAAAAAAGAAACACGTGGCACTGGGTTCTAAGGGGTCAGGTGCCTTGAGGACTTCAGCATGGCCAGATGGTTTGGGATGAGGGCTTGCTCTTTAAGGCAGTGGAGAGCCAGGGAGGAACTTCTGGCCGAGGAATGATATGGAAAGCGAAGTCCGTCATGAGGCAGATGAACTGGGGATAATAAAGACTGGAGACTGGAGGACCGTGGCTGTCATCCAGGTGGGGAGGTGGGAACCTGACCTAGAGCATTGGCGGCAGGAGTAGGAGGAGCGACATGGGTGAGGATGCCGTGATGCTGACTGGCGATGGGCCTGGGGTCCTGGAAGGTGAGTCTTAGCTCTCCCACTGGGCAGGTGCTTGGGTGGTGGTGCTTCCCACCAAGAGAAGGCACTCTGGTGTCTCCCTGCAGCTACTTTGGGAGCCGATATCAGACCTTGGTCATCTGTGTTTTTTCATCCCAGAAATAGTTCCTGGTGAAGTAACCGGCACATACTGGCAATTCGAGAAGGCAAGTCGGCTCTTCACAGTGGCATGCCCTCTGACCATGGGAAGAAGCCCTGTTTCTACTGCCTCCGCTTTGTATCCCACACCCGGGGCTGAGGGCCTATGGCTGGGGCAACAGGTGCCTCATGTCCTGAATAGAGATGAGATGCCCCTCATCTCACAGAGGGAGATTTCTACCAAGGAAAACAGAGAAGTAGAGGTAATATCATGACAGAGAAAGGGGTTCTGCTCTAGGAGGTGGTTAAACTACATCCCAATATTTTTGACAAAGGACAAGACCTTGGCATTCTTAAGATAAACCTAACCCTTGTGATCTATTTATTCATATGGGTACATTTTGTTAGTTTGGGATTCTTTCTACTAGAAAGTTGAAAGGTGGATTTTGACTACGTGTCATATGAAGCCATCTTATTCATCTCAACACATCAAACGGTGTTTCTTGGACTGGTCTTCATGCATCTTGTGTCTAAGATTTCTTAGTGAAAATCCCTGTGTCTGAAGTAGTCGGGGTTCTCCAGAGAAACAGAACATATGTGTGTACACACACACACACACACACACACATTAAATAATATTTTCATACCTTTAAATTGTTTGTTTCAGCCTCAAGAGGCTTTAGAATTCTAATTCATTGCCATTGTATATCTTTTGTAGAATATTTGTTATATTTTACATAAAGATAACTTCAAGTTCAATTTATTTCCCTTAAATTTTTAGTTGTGTGTATCAGATATAGTTGAGGTTACTCTGACATTTAGATACTATAAATGAATATATCCATACTTAAGGATATATTTTCTTTAGTGATTTTTTTTTTTTTTTTTTTTTTTTATTTATTTGAGAGAGAGAGAGAGAGAAACAGCATGAGAGGGGATAGGGTCAGAGGGAGAAGCAAGCTCCCCGCTGAGCCGGGAGCCCGATGTGGGACTCGATCCCAGGATTCCGGGACCATGACCTGAGCCGAAGGCAGTCGCTTAACCAACTGAGCCACCCAGGCGCCCTTCTTTAGTGATTTTGTTGGAATTCAAAACCTTGATGCTGAATCCACACAATGCATGTGGATATGCTTGGATACTATAAATGAAACCAACTCAGTATGGTTATTTACCAGGAATATCTGTTTTTTATTTACTATTCTTACCATATCACCCACTTAGAATTGTTTTTTAGGTTTGAGAAAAACTTTGCTTTGGTTCATTTCACATTCTTACTCATGATTTCCGTTGTGATCACCGACATGCTTTTCTGGGTCTTGTTTATCCATCTTTGTTAATACTGTGTGTGGATATAAAGTTTGCTGGCTTTTGTGATTATCAAAACTTCAGTTGGTCTTGAATCAAATAAGCTAAACTTTCAACAGAATGATGCCATTCACAAAATAGTAACTACCCAAGACTAGTTTTTGGAAATAATTTAGAATCCCAGAATTATTGTGGGAAGGGACCCATGGGGATTACAAGTCAGTTGCCTCAGTTAATTGAGGAACGTCTAAACCACCCTCAAGAAAATCAGCCACTTCTTAGCTATGACTTTGTGAGATGCTTGTTTTATTTTTAGCAGTTTTCAACATTAGACAATCACACTGCATTGGTGTCGACCAGCCACTGAATTTTATAATGAGCAAGTTGCACAGACATGGTTTATATCTTCAAAATCACCAACAGCAACGTGGAATTTGCTCAACAGAACCATAAATGTCGGAAGTCAGTCCTTGGAATTAGCTTCTTGCAAGGTTATGCAAATTTCTTCTAGAAATTGCCTATGGGAGAAGGAAATTTTCAGAGAAATTGCTTGAAAGAAAAATTACTTCTAAGAGCAAATCTTTTCCATCTTGCCACTTCTTCCTCCTCTCCCCCCAAATATACACACCCCTACACCTGGTATAGAATGGAACCCACGTTATTTGAAATTATTTTATTGTATTTTATCTTTTTGTAAATTAAAACATGGTTAACACCGTCCACACTAGCAGCATGTAGAGAATTAATGGTGCTTGCAGCTTATTAAGTACCTTAACTTTTCTTCAGCATTTAATCAAGTGAGAAAACTATTCATTGCTTCATAGACCACAAATCATGAACATTATCTTCTTCATTCTATGTGGAATATGAATACCCCAAGACCAGAAGTTTTAATACGAATTTAATATCCAAGAAAGCAGAACATATAAAGTATTCAATGCAGGCAAGGATATAAAAATAGTAGAATTCCACATGCATTGTGTGGATTCAGCATCAAGGTTTTGAATTCTGTCAAAATCACTAAAGAAAATATAGCCTTAAAGACATTTTATATCAAATTAAGCTTTAAGATGCAGAGAAACAACTGCAGTGCTTCATTCTCCCCTTAAGGGAAAAATGACCCATTAATTGTGTAAGCGAAAACTTAAGAAATAAATAAACAAGCATCACTTCAAAATCAGAAGTCACCAACAAGGTTCTAGGCAAAAACTATATGAAATATGAACTTTACGCTAGAATGAAGGAGATCACAAATTATTCCCTCTTTTATTTTAAAAAAAGCCATTGCTCTCCAATGTTTTTAAAGCAAAGTAACAAAGGTCTATCGTTTGTTTTTAATGGTGAAATGCATACAGTGCATGGACAGAATCCAGATATTTAAACCATATGCCTCTAATAAGAATGAAATACACTTGTGGATTGGAGACCAGGAAAACAATGCAAGGGGAAAATACAGAAGAAGGCGACATAAACACAAAAAGAGTCTCAATACAAATGTAAAGAGGTCAAAGGATGGAGCTGCATTTCAGGAAAAAGATATTTTAATGTATGCAGCAACATTTGGGCCTCTTTTGATATCTGTATTCGTTTTCCTGTAAAGCTTATTGATTGCATTAAGACAATATAGCTTTTAAGACTCAGTGTTTGCGAATCCCACCTCCAGCCTGTGAGCTCTTCCCCAACACCCCTCTAGAATTGTGTAGGACATGATGTCCTTTAAATAGCAGGTCTTTCTCTCTTTTTTTTTAAAGAAATGTCACATAAGAAACTTTTCACCTTTTTTTTTTTTTTTTTGGAACTGGAAATGAGACTTGTCATTTAAAATCATACTGCCATGCTATTTTGTGATTTAAAAAATCATTTTGTTCTGGCCAACTTTAATGGAATTTTCTAGAAAAATTTAGGTAAGTTGAGGTGAACTCTTTTTAGGAGGAAATTGCCGTCTTTTCCTGAGCTGCTCATTTCTCACCGTCTTGGGCTTTATTTATTTATTTTTTTTGTAGTTTTTAATTTTATTATGTTATGTTAGTCACCATACAATATTTTATTCTTTCATATGGGTCTTTGTGGGATAAAGATGTATTTTTACTGATTTTTACAATCAGCTCTGTATTTCATGTGTGTTGCCCAGGGCCACTGAGGCAACTGGACAGATAGCACCAAACGTCCATGAGGATGATGAAGCCATTCATCGTCTGCGCCACGGGGCCGGTGCTCAGGGGACACCACTAACTTTAATGCTCTTGCAGCTGCCCCGCATTTTGGTCATTCTCAGACTTTACGGACTGCATTGTTTCAGTCCTGTCTAGACAGATGTCTTTGGAAGTACATAAGTAATCATGTAAAATCCATTTCAGGTGAAACTGAAGACTCATCAGACTTAGGGCTTCAGCCTTGCTTGTCAACTTGTATGAAATGGAGCCACGAAGTTAACTCTGCATCAAGACGAGGGATGATAAAGTCATTAGAACAAAAGTATTTAAAATGAGAAAGTCTTTTCCTCAAATGGGAGGATCCTGGGTGGTAATTTAATAAAGACTTTCACTGGGCATCTGTAAGAGCAGGTTTTGAAATCTATAGCTGGGTATAGAAATGCGAATGGTACCACTAATAAATAAAGGCTGATTTTTATAGAGCACATATTAGGAGCTCCGTACTACAAATGTCTACTTAATCACCTGACTCCCATGTCATTCCACGTGGGAGCAATGGGAACCGGGGCCCTGGAGTGGGTAAGTCAGGTGCCTTGTCCTGCAGCTACTCCAAGCTCCACCTGCAGGTCTAATTTGGTGTGTCTGACGGTAAAGCCCACACTCCTCTCGTGCCTAAAACATAAGAAACCTCCTAGGTGGATTCTGGAAGCAGGAAGGAAATCAAGATATTAAACACCTACGCCACAACAGTAAGAGAAAGCAGAGTATTTCATGACTTGATCCTCGCTGGTTCACAGAGATAAAATGACTCCTTCACCCCCAAAATTTGTGCCACCGTCATCTTTTCTGTGAGTTTTCACTTGTCCATGAATATGAATAAATTCATTCACAAACATGTTAGCAATTTATCAGTAATTTACTTGTCAGAATTTGCTTTTGAAAAGCTACAGGAATGGCGACAGAACAAATAAATGTTCTAAGAAGCGAGGAGTTGGCCCTTTGGCTGGCAGATGGCAGCAGCTGACCCCCCTGACACGGTTCTACTTATTACTTGACAACGAATAAATCTCCATAAGCATTTCCCTACATGGAAATATGTCACTTTGTGCAAGGAGATGCATGGGGACCGCTGTGCACTGGGCTTGGTGGGGGAAGCCTTCAATAACACTTAGTGGGATGGAGAGGTTTTGCAACCAGACAAGCAAACCAATCACCCATGATTCGAGAGATCTGGAATGCCCGTCATTTCCTGTCCCTCCAGTTTGGGGGCCACTGTTTTCCCTGGGACCCCAATTCTCTGACGGGCCTGGAGAGAGTGGCTGATTATTTGTCAGCGTTTTTCCGGTGAAGATGGGAGTGAGGATTTCCAAGCTCCCTACCTGCTGGGCGGGAAAGTCCTACACTTGGCTTTTCACCCCTTCATGATGTTTAATTTCTCTACATCTACGAGTCCATGCAAATGTTTCACTCACTGAACAGTCGTCCGTAGTGTTACTATGTCATATTCTCTTTAGTCACTTTCTTTGTGATGAATTTTTAAAATTCTTTTCAATGTTTCCTGATGACCAAAAAGTACATCTGTGTAAATGCCTTTTGAGGCTATTAGCAAATGTTTCTTGGGATAAATGTGGAAAAAATTCTTTGTGAAACAGATATTGGGTGATTGTATATAAACATTTCAAATTTGAAATATATCTACTAAAGATATTTTTTTCGATTCATTGGTTTTTTAGTGGATTTTGAACTAATACTACAATATTCAAATTTTGCTTTCTCCTTCATGGCATTTCTCCTATGACACCTGGAAGACCAGACCCAACATATTATCTCCTAATGCTGCACCAATTTACCATCCCTCCGCAATCTATAAAAATACCCACTTGTCTATGTGACAGCTTAAACTTGGTATTTTAAAGTTGTGCGGGGCTTTTTCCCCCATTTTACCATTGGAAGACACTATTTGTTGGAAAAAAATTTACATTTGCAATTACTTTATCTTGTACACAAATTCTCTACCATTTTGTTGGTATTTTATTTTAACTTTCATTATGATACCTTTTCTCAACTTTAAATTTAGTGAAATATATCAAAATTTTCCTTTACATATATGTTTATATTTCCTGTCATTTAAGAGGAATTTCCTCATAAAAAATCACAATCATATATTCTCTATTTCATGCAAATTTAAGACTTTGAGTTTTATCTTTTGTATTTATCTCCAGAGAAAGGTGTGTGCGTCCATGCACACGAGTGCTTTGCAGGAGGCTGGGAATCTGTTTCTCTCAATGAATAACTAATCGACTCAACAAATTTTTAAAATTAGGACTTAGCTACCATTTCTACAATATGCCGGTTTTCTTAAAACACATGATTCTGTCTTAAATAGATTCACCAACCTACTTAGCTGTTGCAAAGTTAAATACACTGCTTAAATTGTTTTATTTTACTTATTTATTTATTTATTCATTTATTTTTGTTTTTGAGAGAGAGAGAAAGTGTGAGGTGGGGAGGGGCAAAGGGAGAGAGGAAATGAGAATCTTAAGCAAGCTCCACGCCCAGTGCAGAGCACAATGCAGGGCCGGGTCCGGTGACCCTGAGATCATAACCCTAACCAAAACCGAGAGTCGGACACTTAACCCACTGAGCCACCCAGGCACCCCCATCTTTCTTTTTATAATGTGTTGTGGTAGCTACTAGGGCAGCTCCATTTGTTGTGGTTGTTTGTACACTGTATTATTTATCTGTATACATTTATTCTTCTATATAAATTTTAGGAGCAGGTTGTCATATTTTTTTAAAGTCTCAATTAAGAGTTAATGGGGGAATTCTTGCATTAAAAAATTTGAAGAAAACTGTCATTTTACAAAATCAAATCTTCAAATAAAGTTTTTGTATTTCTCCATTTATTCAGATTTCCCCCTTAAAATCTAGATTCTTTCTAGAAATCAGGAATGTATGTTTGACATGCAAAAATTAAAAACTGTCTACTACATTTGCTCTGTTAAAAGTTCTAAGTCTTCATGAAGCAATATTAGCAAAAATATATTTTTTCCTAGGATGATTTTCCAAATAACACATAATTACTTGCATATTATAATAGTAAGACTTCCTGTCTGTGTTGTTTTTCATTACACTTCATATGTTCCTTCATACTGGATCTCATCCCTTAATAATTTTTTCAGAAACGTTCTGGATCTTTAAAATATCTTTTTTTTTTTTTTGCCCTCAATTTAAATGACAACATTTTCTGGTATGGAAAAATGACAGATTTCCCCCCTCGTTAATTATTACCTTTTTCATATTTAATCAGACAATTTTAAACTATTAAGGACACAATGGTTCTCAGAATATTACTTAGCACAGTTTTTTTTTTATAACTCCCATGTTTGATAAAGCCAACCTTCCATACCTTTATCAAGATCATTGATATGAATGCAGAGACGATCAAATGAACACATCACCTTGCAGCATTGCTCTGGAAACTGTCAGTCAGTTTTAAAAGGTTGCATTCATCAAAACTCTTTGTATAATTTTCTTCTACAAGATAATTTGCTTAAATATTGGCAAGTAAAGGTGAAATGAATTTTTAAGGAGAAAAAAGTAAGATATTCAGTGTCTATAGCATTTTCTCGAACTTTAGGAGTTCTACATAAAAGAAATGTGACTTTAGATGGGTTGATCCTGTTCCAATGACACGGTAATGTTTGGTGACTGCTTTTTTTTTTATGTCTTTTAGGAAAAAGCCCCGAAAGTATCCTGAGATCATTTTCAAGTTTATTCTTTAAATTCTGCCCTTTGAAAACAAAAATTCACACTTTTGTGTTTTTCCTTCTCTATATGACTTCAAAAATGATTATTATAACATCTATAATTTCTAGTGTTACAGGGGGTATTTGATAAATACATAAAATCTGCACTAACTTAAGTGAAGTCTTCTCCCTATAGCTCCTCCTCTGATTTGAGATTGAGTTCCCATTTGATAATACAGGACCCAGTGTGAGGAATTTAAAGAACGTGCTTCTCCTTGATAAGGATGACAGCAGGATAGATAGTATCAATAATCCCACATTGTTCATTTCCACCAGGAACTGTTAGATACGAATTTCTTTCCCCACCACAACCTCATGGAATAGTCTGGTTTAACACCAGCAAAAAAAAAAAAAAAGAAGAAGAAAAAAAGAAAATATGGGGTGAAAAGCTGATGTTCAGAAGTTAACCAAGTTGAAGCATTATGGTGTAAAATAGAACAGCACAACAAAGCCTCAAATCCAGGTTAGGTCGTACTTTTCAAACTATCCTTTGGTAATTAAACAATTGTTGATCATAGAGAAGAATGAGTCAACTTTACTTCATAGTCTGTGAGGCGAAGCAAACTCCCTGCATCCACTGACGTTGTATTGGCCCCAAGGAATGGATCCTTCCCCCCACTTTTTTCCTTTTGCTTTTTAATGTAGCTGAAAAAGCTTTAGTTTCTTTTTTTTTTTAATCACACTTTTGCCATTATCAGTGCTTTTTTGCCGGCATCAGCTCTTCCTGGGTTTTAATTTGATATAATTCATTTGTCTTCCTGACATATCTTACAAGGTTCTAGCATTCTCAGATTGCCCTCGGGACGTGACCTTCTCCTCCAATGCTCCCGACTCCCTGGGACATAGGAGCTCTGGTGCGGAGCCTTGCCTTCACCCTCATTGGCGGCTGGAGACACCTGATCGCCCTCATTAGAACAATTTCTGATGATAAAGTAAGAGTTCACTGTGAGGCCTGTCATCTTCTTGAACCATGTTGTCTTTTATATATTTTAATAGTAGAACTGAAGAATAAAAACACCTATTTTTTAGAGGAATTTTCCCCTTGAAACTTCTATTGCATTAAAAAAAAAGAAAGAGGGAAGAGAATAACACAGAGAAGGGGGGAACCTTTGAAAATCCTAAAGATACTGAGCAAAAATGGATGTAGGAATAATCCCTTTCTATGTTCTATTTCTATTATACACGCATAGGATACCTCTTAGGTTTTGGATTGAGTCAACAGAACATAAACTAAATGTGGCATTTCCCCCAAGGACGTGGCGGCAGGTGGAATGCCGTCTGACCCTCATTGTCCTGCAGCCGGAGCAGGAGACTTGGGGACCCGGCCGTGTCCCACACGGTGGCCTTAGCAAGCAGGACTGGCGTGGAGGCTGGCCTCTCCTGCGGTGGCTAGAGGTACAGGCAGGCATTCTTGTTATCACTTGGCTGTGCCCAAGTCCTGCTGTCCCGCCTCCAGGTTCATGCAGGCGAGAAGGTTTTGTGGGTGTCACGGTTGTGGGACCCAGGACCGGGGTGCGGGGGACCTCAGCGCTCCGCCACCAGTTCCTTCCCACAGGGAGTCCCGGTTCCCGCTTTCTCCTCTGGACCCTGACACTCCAAGGCTTTTTAAGCTCAGCGATCATTATTTCATTTTTAGCGATTTTGTTCTTTCCAAATTTATGCTTTTCCTTTTCAACATGTTCTGTTCTTTTCAAGGAATTTTTTAAAGATTCATTTATTTACTTATTTTTAATTTACTTGATAGTATTACAGCCTACCGTAGCTTTCTTCCGAGAACAGGTGGCCGCGTCCGCGCTCTTGCTTCCTGCCCGCCTCCCCGGTGGCGTGACGTGCGGTGACACCCCGCCCCCCCCGGTGGCGTGATGTGCGGTGACAGCCCGCCCCCCCAGGTGGCCGTGATGTGCGGTGACAGCCCGCCCCCCCAGGTGGCGTGACGTGCGGTGACCAATGTCCTTGCTTGCCAGCCGCCTGGCTCCCTGCACGCGGGCCCCTGATGGCATCACCGGTGGGGGGTTCTGGGGGGCCCTGGAGCCCGCCCACGGCCCAGTCCCCAGCAGGTAGGTCTGCTCTCGTTCAGGGTCTTCCAGTTTGTCCCTGGTGGCCGGCCCGCCTCTGTGATTGGAGGCACAGCCACGAGAGCCTCCCATTTTAAGGCTACCGTCCGGCCAGGGGGTTTAACTCTCATGACCTGTGAACCCAGGACGCGCGCTTCCTTCTACGGCCACGGATTCCTGCATGGAGACCTCCCGTCCACTGGTGACCTTGCTCCAAATCCCTTATCTATGGGCCTTCATGGGCCCCCAGGGTGGATCGGCAAAACGATGAGATAAGCAGATATTGAAAATAAAAGGAGATTCTAGGTTCCTAGGGTTCACTCAGTGGTGTGGGGAGGAGGGCTGGAGCAAAGCACCTTCTAATCCCTCCAAATAGGAGTAGAAATAGACACAGCCTCCCCACTGGGTCAAGCGAGTGAGTGCAGCCCTGGGGTGACACCCTCCAGCCTCGCCGGTTTGGGTGTGGGTGTGCAGTTCAAACCGTACTTAGGAAATGCTTTTAGCGCTCTTTAGGGTTTTTCCAAATTGACTTTTTAGCCTGCGTTCTGCGTCTGGTCCACAATTCTGGGGATCCTAGAGGATCCCCATGTTCTGGTTATTGTTCTAATATCTGAAAGCCTTGAGCCTAACTCCGTACTCCGTCGAGCGTTCTCGAGGCTGATTCTGGTGCAGGAAGGATCTCTGTGGACTTTGTCATTGCTGCCATAGAATTCATCTTCGGAGGATTTGGATGTTTTTTTCTGACTCTATCCCGTGGGAATGCTTGTTCAGAAAAGTTTCCCACTTGCTTGTGCCTGGTACGCCGCCCGTGACTGCTGTTGATTTTAATTTCTCGACTTGGGTCTTGTTCATCTCCTGTGTCTGTGTGGGGATGCTTTCTCTCACCATTTTACTAAAAGCACAGCCTCCCACAGTTGGTCCTGGATTCATTCAGGAAGAACCACTTCCCCACGACAAATATTCAGAAATGCGTATGGAATGGCTACCCTGTGCTAGTCACCATTTCTCCTGGTGTCCAGGCTCTGCCCTTATGGCATCTGGAGCAATAAACTATGAACCTTTGAGTCCGCATTCCTAAAAATCCCTACTAGTCTCTTCAGAGCACCCATAGCACCAGCTCAAATGCTTGTATCTCTGCTTTAAATTTTACCTTTATTTCAGAGATGTTATGGATTTCTTTTCCTGTCTTTGGAGCTCATCTCTACATTAAAAATGTTTTATTTTTAGCTGTTTAAAACCTATGGGAAGGTTTCTGATTATTTTTAGAGTCTTGAAATCATTATTTCTCTGCACCATATTCTCATAAACATATCTTTTAATGAAACAAAAGGGCATCCATGATGTAATTTGCAAAATTAATACAACAAAGTGGTATTAATTTGGATTTTATACTTCAGATATGGGGTTAATCCAGAGACTAAAGCATAGAGGCTGTTGGCGTTCTTCTATATGTGAATAAAGGGTTTACTCTGAGAATTAATCACATAAACAAGACTATGGGAATAATTTAACTACATTGAGAAAAGAACTGTTTTTAGAAGCATTTAGAAGGATCCATTTACATAAAAATAGTGGTATGCTAATTACTAATCATTCTTATCTCCTTATTGGAGCCCATCTAAAGGAATTAGAAGGTAGAAGCATACTTATTTTATCCTAAACCCTGATTTTTTTATATATAATAACATGCAGGTCTTCAGGAAATTATCTAACTTAAACTTTTCACTAATTCTCTCTATTCTCTTCTTCAATTAGTCTGAATTCATAGGTAATTGCCATGCAAAAATTAAAATGGAGAATCTTAATAATATATTGAGAAAAAGTATAGGGCAGGTTTTTTTTTTTCTTCCTGTCATGGATTATATTATCAAAGGCATATTTTGAATCACAAATACATTTTCCTTGAGATGCCCTTCCTTTGGCTACGAAACTCCATCCCTATGCTTCCTCCCTCTTTCACCCCCTTATCTCCCTAAATTCAGTCAGAAACATTTCAGAAAGCCATTAACCAACTTTTCAAACTTTGATATTACATAATATTGATTGAGTTAAATAAGACTTGTGCAGACATTTCTATAGGATTCCAGGTCCCTGACCCCAGCATTTAATTTGAAGTTCCTTATCATTGAAAGAGCCTGAGTATTGATATGGAAATGGGAACACCAAGCTTCTGCTTCCTGCTGTCATTCCTTAAAAAGACTGACCATGGCCACAGTTCTGCTTTGCCAGCAAAGATAAAGTTTGTCCAAGGTCACACTTCAGCAGCTGGCTTCCTCGTTGAACCAGTGACATGTACTGTTCGTCACCTAAAGACCACGACTGCCCCTTCCTTCCTCCAACAGAAGTATACTGTTAAGGTGCTGTTCTTACTTGTCCTGAAAGATGGTTTTAATTTTAAGAGTACCAATTAATATTTTAAATACCTCCATTTGGTGAATTAGAAAGTTCTGTGACTTTAAGTAATTCATTGATTTATAGTGATGGAGTTCGCGGAAGGGAGGCCACTGGACTCCTGGGTCAGCGTTCAATCTGGTTACACTGGATCAAGGGATGATGATGTGAAGATGCTTACACCATGAATGACACAATACACACACACACACACACACACACACACACACATGGACAGCTCTCTCCTGAAAGGCTTAAAATCTAGCTGCTGTGTGCTTACATAAAATAACTTGATATAAATTTGCATGTCTTAGGATCTTTGGGGCCAAGGATGATTCCTGAAGACTTCAGCCGGACAGTGGGAGCTCTGATTTTGCTTGCATTGACCGTTGACCAGGGAGTGATAGAAGGGAACAGACTAGAAGTTCGGGATGTTAAAGATGCATCAGCCTTTGTGTCATAGTTGGACGTCAAGCATTAACACTGATTCCAAACATTCAGACTCATGATCTCGGATATGGGAAAGATTCTCCATTCACCACGGCAGACCTGTTTTCTGCTCCCTTACACATAATTCTATGCCATTGTTACCTGGAATCCAAGTGCTTTCTAATTATTAAATAATACAAATATTGTTATGAGACAGTGAGAGCAAAAAGAAATGTTTTCTAAAATCCTGACACCCTCCACCCCCAGATACATACACACAAACAAGAATTTCTGGTTAAAGATGGTAGGTTGAACTAGTGTGCTTACACATAAACCTACCCCACGAAATAAAAGGTAAGTTTCGGAAGTATACCTAAGACATAAACCAGTCTCTGTTCAAGTGAAAAGAAAGGCAGTCCAGAGCAATCTATCTCCAAATGCCCGTAGGAAGGACCAGTTACACTGTTATTATTATTTTTTACTTCCAAGCTGTTGCAGATCAATACTTTTGTACAATATAATAAAAAGGAAATACTAGAAAATAAAAAGGCATAAAAATTCAGGACCAACATTCTTATTCTTATATCCAACAGACATAAAATTACTCTCTCAAGTCGCTATAAAAAGTTCTCGATGGTCACTGTCATTGCTTCTATCATGTTGCCGTGATAACTCATGGTTTCCAAAAACACATGATGCTGCACACCTCAATGCAGCATCAGGGGGCTACCATGCTCGCAGAGAAGGAACACTCACTCTCAGAAGATTGGCGGTGCCTCGTATCAGAGATGCCAGGCGGCATGGAAAAAGGGGCTCCCCCACTCCCCTGCCCCAAGCTGGCAAGCCAAGAAAAAGTAAGTGATAATCCTCCCACTACATTGAGAAGGGCTTCCTCCAAAACCAGGAGCACAGGTACTATTTATTATAAATACAGGGCAGTTAGGCATGCCCACATTCACAATAGCCAAGAATTTAAATAGTTGAGATGTCACAGTTTTGGGGACCAGGACTTTGTTTTGGTTGCTCTCTGTCCCTATTTTCTCACACATCACAAAATGTTAATAAAAGTGTATTTTTTTAGATTTTATTTATTTACTTAGAGAAAGAGGGAGTGCAAGAGGGCAGAAAGCAGAGGGAGAGAGAGAGAATCTTAAGCAGGTTACATACCCAGTGTGGAGCCCAATGAAGGGCTCAATCTCATGACCCTGAGATCATGACCTGAGCTGAAACCATGAGTTGGATGCTTAACCGACTAAGCCACCCAGGCGCCCCTAATAAAAGTGTATTAAATTGATGAATGAAGTCTTAGAAATAAAGAGGTACAGGTTATCTGTAAAGAGCTACTTTAAGTAGCCCTCAGTAGTTAAAGGAACATCTAGTCTCTCTCCATCCTTTTAGAAGGGAGAATACATCCGTGTTAAGGTGGTCAAAGCTAAAAGACAAGCATGAATCTTAAAAGCTGAATGCTCCATCCAGCCATTAGGGTTCCTCCCATGGAAAGTTATAGAACATCCCCCAAACTGGATTAAGGAGAAAGGACATTGTTGGCTCATATACCTAGCTGGGGAAGAGGAAAGGATAAATCTGGCACTGGGCATAGATGAACCAGGGGTAGTCCTTGCAACCCAAAGCTGGTTTTGCTCTCTCCTGGTCATGACAGGCTCTCACCCTGTGTGGCCGCCATACAAGACTAGATTTTACATCCTTCAGGTTCAAGAGGAGCCAAGTGCATTTATGGAGGGTCTGTTTCTGGGATCTTTGACAATTGGTTCATTGGTTCTTCCACCAATGCCACACAGTCTTCATCATGTGGCATGAGAGTTAAGTCCTGACACGATAGTGAGTTCTCCAACTGTCATCTTTGTGGCTGCATTGGCTACTTTTGGTTTTTGACTTTTCCTATAAGCTTTAGAGTCAGTTTGTCAGGATCTACTATTTATTTAGATCTGTTTTGATTTCTTTAAACAGACTATTATAGTTTTCCTTATATAAACCCTGTGCATATTTTGTTTGATTTATACTCAAGTATTTGGGGGTGATATTACTATAGATAGAATTTTTTTTTTTAATTTTCAAATTCTAATTGTCCATTGCTGGTATATAGGAAGGCAATGAAATTTTATATATTAACCATGCATCTTGCAAGCTTTCCATACATCCAGAAGTTTTTTGGTTGATCTGAAGGATTTTCTATATAAGAAATCATGTTACCTATGAATAAAGACAGCTTTATTTCTTCCTTTATAATATGCACACCTCTTCTTTTTTAATCATAGTACTAGTTGGAGTGTGCACTACATCGCTGAAGAGGAGTGATCCAAGAAGATATTTTGCCTTGTTCTTGATATCAGCAAGAAAGTGTCCAGTTTCTCACAATTATGCTTGAATTTAGTTCTAAGGTTTTTTTAGATATTCTTTTTCTAGTTGAGGAAGTTTCCCCTCTATTTATGGCTTGCTAAGAGGTTTTGTTGTTGTTGTTGTTGTTTTATCATGAATGTTATTGTTGTTGTTGTTGTTTTATCATTTGCTAAATGCTTTCTGCATCTATTGATAAGATCATATAATTTTTCCCTTTAGTCTGTCCATGTGTGGCTTACATTGATTGATTTTTGAGCATTGAACCAGTCTTGCAGACTGGACTGCCTCCAACTTGGTCATGTGTATAATTTGTTTTATACAATTTTAGATTTGATTTGCTAATATTTTGTTGAAATTTTTTGCATCTATGCTCATGAGAGATATTAGTCAGTAGTTTTCTCTCCTTGTAATGTCTTTGTCCTATTTTGGTCTGAGGGTAATTCTGGCATCAAGGGATGAACTGGGAAGTGATGTGGGAAACAAAGGCAAGAGAAAAAATTAAATTTCCTTACTACCTCTAGCCCACTGACAAGTCCTTGAAACAGGCAGAGTGACATTACCCTAGGTCCTCAGCTGCTCCCACGTTAATACTTTGCTAAGGGCAAAAGGCAATCTTAGCCCAACCCCCAGCATCCTGTAAATCCACTTTAACATATACAAATTCCTCTGGAAACTTCCTTTATCTCTACTCCCCCAAGATACATGTTGGCAATCTTCCCCCAAGCATATGACCCACCGATATACATCTGAAGGGTCTCATGACGAAGGTTTTATCAGACAGTAGCAAATGATACCTCTTCTTAACAACAGCTACGCTCTTCCTAACCCCCTCCCAACTTGAATGTATATAATCAGTCACTCCTCATGACCCCAGAGCCGCCTACAGGTCCTGTCCCCGAGCTTTAATAAAACCACCTTTTTGCACCAAAGACGTCTCAAGAACTCTTTCTTGGCCGTCGGCTTCAAACCCTAGCATCTTTCCTACATCAGGAAGCATTCCCTTTGCTACTATTTTCTGAAAGAGATTATAGAGAATTGGTATCACTTTTTCCTTAAATGTTTGGAAGAATTCACCAGTGAATCCATCTGGGCTTGGCATCTTCTTTTCTATTAATTAATTATTGATTTATTATCTTTGATAATGTCAAGGAACTGGAGCATTTAGTATAAATTGTCAAATGTGTGGTCATAAATTTGTTCATATTATTTCCTATTATCTTCTTAATGTCCGTGGGATGTTGTGATGAGCTCTCCTTCACAACCAATATTGGTAATTTCTGTCTAACCTCACTCTGTTTATCTGCAATCTGGCTAGAGGTTTCTTTGTTGTGTTAATCTTTTCAAAAAGTTTTGCTTTCCTTGATTTTCTACATATATTTCTGTCTTCAATCTTACTCATTTCTGCTCCGATTTTGTTTCTTTCTTTCGGCTTGATTTGGAATTAAATCTCTCTTCTCTCTCTAGTTCTCTAACGTGGACACTTATGGCTTATTGATTTTAGATCTTTTCTTTTTTTCTAATATGTGCATTTAATTCTGTAAGACTTCCCTAATACTGCTTTTGCTGTATCCCACTCATTTTGATGCATTGCCTTTTCATTTCAACTTAGTCAAATTGTTTTTAAATTTCTCTTGAGACTCTTTTTTTTACCCAAGTGTTATTTAATAGTGTCTTCTTAAATTTCCTAAAATTTAAGGGTTTTACATATATCATTCTCATCTATTATTGATAACCTAGGTTAATTTTATTGTGGTTTAAGAATATACTCCATAAGATTAATACTCTCTTAAATTTTTAAGGTACATTTTAGAAGCAAAACGTGGTCTATTTTGGTCTATACTGTTCCCTGTGAGCTTGGGAACAACGTATATTTTGCTATTGTCGGAGGGAGTATTCCCAGTTGACAATTAGATGAAATTAATTAATAGTGCTGTTGGCAATGAATTCCTTCAGTTTTTGTTTTTCTGGGGGGGGGGAATGATCCTTCAATTTTTGAAGGATAATTTCACCAGATATAGAACTCTAGTTTGGTGGCTTTTTTCTTTGAACACTTTAAATATTGAAATATTTCCCTTCGTTGTCTTCTTGTTTGAATGATTTCTGATGGCTAGTTCACCGTAATTCTTATCCTTGTTTCTCTCTTTCTATGGGACACTTGCCAATTAAGTATGTACATTGTAGTAGATAGTTTAAAACAAAAATGTATTATCACTACTTTTTTAGGTATCCAAAATTTTTATTTGTAAAACATTCTGAGATTGCAGGAAAACTAATAAAACTTGCAAGTATATATCCCCCAAATGCATACATAAGTAGAAATAAAACTGACTCAAGACTATCTTGAGTATAATTAATAAACATTTTGAGAAAGTTAAAAAAATGTCATTATTTCATTGTTTGGTGTTGCAGTAAGGAAATGCCTTAAATTTCAACAAGTGTTTAAATGTTTTAAATAAACAAACAAAATGCTCTAAATTTCCAAATAAATACAATTCTCTATATTACCATTATATTGACATTCTATGAGATTAAATTCGGAGAAAATAAAAAAAAAACAAACAAACCTTTATTTGGGGAAAATGAAAAATCTTTCAACATTAAAATCCACGGGTATAGCAGAAGGTAATAAAAGGCTGGTAGAGGGCGCCTGGGTGGCTCAGTTGGTTAAGCGACTGCCTTCGGCTCAGGTCATGATCCTGGAGTCCCGGGATCGAGTCCCGCATCGGGCTCCCTGCTCGGCGGGGAGTCTGCTTCTCCCTCTGACCCTCCCCCCTCTCATGCTCTCTCTCTATCTCATTCTCTCTCAAATAAATAAATAAAATCTTTAAAAAATAAATAAATAAAAAATAAAAATAAAAGGCTGGTAGAAGGTATATAAAATAAAAATAATGGGGCAGAAATAAAAAATAATGCCATGCGATGTTATTTCTCACTTGAGGGAAAACAGTGTGTAAGACAAAATATGGTTTTAGTTTTGGGCTGTTTTACACAGGGTACATAGAGGCAAAAACATGTTGTGGAAAGAAAATGCTAAGATCATATCTGACCCTGTTGAAGTTGGAATGATTCAGCTGGTAATATCCAGAATGCACAGAGATACGTGATTCCACTGCAGGAAAGAGTTGCAGTTGAGATAGGTATGGGGACACCAGCTTAGCGGTGTGAGTTTAAGCCACGGTGAGAGAAGACATTTCGAAGGGATGGCATCCCATAGGCAAGGGTGTTGAGTAATTCGACATAAAAATCTGTTGAATCAAAATTGGCAAGCACATTAGAGAGTATGCAAAGCAGAGCTCCGAGTAGCGGAGCATGCATTTGATACTCCTTTACTATTATAAATGGCATGATGGCCGTGAGGAAATGCTACCATCCGTACTGTCCTTCAGATATGGGCTTCCCTGGAGGTTACTCTACAGTGTGTCAAATCAGTTAAATCATACACAGCAATCAAAACAGGTTTTCAGTTTTCTTACTATTTTGTCACTCACCCTTAGGATTGAATTTTAAAATGTCGAATTATTTATTTCTATAGTGTGAAACCTCTTACACTCAATAATATTTGGAAGCTCCCCGTCAGGTCCTTGAAACTCATGTTGGGCATGGCGTAAATTTAAAACAAAGGCAACATCGGGTCTTGCCAACATTTATAAACTGGTGCACGATCTCAGGACGTAGCCACACAGACCCACCCAGAAAAGTGCATTTGAGAATGTTTGCTATAATGTATCAGTGGTGATGTCAGGATCTTTATGCACTGTGGCATTGGAAGGACTATAATAACTACGGAATAAAACACAGAGCTGGTTAGTTGGTGTTAATAAGATTCTACTTTTGTAAAACAGGCTGGGAGATTTAGAACGGGCTGCAAAGAAGGACAAATTGACAGAAAACGGATTTAGCTACCAGTTACATATGAATTTATGGGAACAATAAAACAGGTTAAGTTATTCTCGACAGGTTTAAAGGATTGAAACAAGGGAGAGCCAAGGCAAAAGCTATATAAAATACCAACGTGGGAGCGCAGGATCACAAACAACAAGGGCTAGATGGAAACTTACTGAAGAAAATTGTGGACATGCAGGTGTAGAATCTTCTTCAAAGATACATGGAGTATCCCAAACTTATATTCTGGGTAAATGAACATTTGGCATAAAGGGAACTTGACATGCATTTTTACTTAAAGGAAATTATGTCTGTTTTACTGTCACTTTTTATTCTTGCTTAATGAACTGACCATATAATTGTATCTGATAACAACTAAAAAGATGCACATACAAGTCATCTTGTAGACTGAATCCTTCAAATCTCAATCCCGTGGACATTGAAGGATTAGGAATACTAGATATTGATGTCATCCACAAGTGGAGCAGAAGACCCCAGCCTCTGTTCCCTCCCAAACACCAACAAGTAGACAGTATCCTTTTTTTTTTTTTTTAAAGATTTTATTTATTTATTCATGAGAGACAGAGACAGAGGGAGAAGCAGGCTCCCCGCGGAGCAGGGAGCCCGATGTGGGACTCGATCCCAGGACCCTGGGATCATGACCTGAGCCGAAGGCAGACGCTTAACCGACTGAGCCACCCAGGCGTCCCAGTAGACAGTATCCTTGAACACAGACAGCTCAGGGAGAGCTCCGGCATCCTCTTTAAGAAACTTCAGCAACAAAAAACCTGAGAATAACCCACCATAAGCAAGTAAGAGCAGCTTCAGGCTGCCTGCATCATCCCATCCCCACACTGGCACTGCTCAGCTCTAGGGAGGGGACACCCGGCTAGAAAGGGCTCTCCTTGCCAGGAAAGGGAGCGGGTGAGTACCAGCTTGCCCAGCGCTCCCGGGTGCTGCACACGTAGGCTTCCTCCATGCACCGACTGTGGAGATGGCCACACACGAGGTCCACCACACTTCCCAGAGGCCTGTCTGCTGACAACCCAGCATCTTTCCCCGCTGAAGAAACCATGGGTCAGCACAGCCATCATGGGGACCCTGCAGATTTTGTGGACCTTTGCCCCACAGGTGTCCAGTTCACAGATGCGAGCCACCTGAGCCCTTCCCCGCCCTCCCAGCCACTCCCCGGGAGCCCATGAAGGAACCATACAAGCAGACATCCCAGGTCTCTGCAGCTGCCCAAGTTCAAGATGCCAGCCTGGACCCCAGTGGCTGACCCCACGGGTGTGTGTGCACTCTGGATTACCCGTCCAGCTGATGAAAGAAATAGAAGACACAAATGGATGGAAAGATACCTGTGTTCATAGATCAAAAGCGTTACAATTGCTAAAATGTCCATACTACCCCCAAGCCATCTATAGATTCAACACAATACCTACCAAAATCACAATGGCATTTTTCACAGAAAAGAAAAAAGAATGCTAAAATTTGTATGGAACCACAAAAGAATCTGTAAAGCTAAAGCAATCTTGAGAAAGAACAAAGTAGAAGGTGTCACATTTCCTGATTTCAAACCATCCTGGAAACCTCTAGTAGTCTAAACAGGATGGTACTGGTATCTAATGGACACATAGACCAATGGGACAGAATCGAGAGCCCAGAAATGACCCCATGCATATATGGTCTACTAATGTTGGATAAGGCAGCAGGCACACTCGATGGGAAAAGGACAGTCTCTTTAACAAATGGTGCTGGAGGGCGCCTGGGTGGCTCAGTTGGTTAAGCGACTGCCTTCAGCTCAGGTCATGATCCCAGGGTCCTGGGATCGAGTCCCGCATCGGGCTCCCTGCTCTGCGGGGAGCCTGCTTCTCCCTCTCCCACTCCCCCTGCTTGTGTTCCCTCTCTCGCTGTGTCTCTCTCTGTCAAATAAATAAATAAAATCTTTAAAA
>NC_138373.1:38029111-38183751 GCF_054177405.1 Leptonychotes weddellii | reverse complement strand
CAAAAACAAAAAAACAAATGGTGCTGGAAAACTGGACGGCAACATCCAGAAGAATGAAATTGAACCCCGGTCTTATTCCACTCTCACAAATTCACTTAAAATGGATGAAGGACTTAAACATTAAGATGTGAAACTGTGAAACTCCTGGGAGAAAACAGAAAAACTCCTATCATGAGTCTTGGCGATGAGTTTTTTGGATAAGACACCAAAAGAACAAGCAGCAGAAGCAAAAATCAACAAGTGGGTCTATGTCAAACTAAAAAGCTTTTGCACAGCAAAAAAACCCACCCACAAGATAAAAAGCCGACCCGTGGAGTCTGATCTGGGTTCAGATATCTGATAAGGGGTTAATATCCAAAATACATGGAACATGTACAATTCAATAGCAAAAAGGTAAATAATGCAATAAAAAAGTTTGGCAGAACAAATGAATAGTCCTGCCTAACAAATGGCCAACAAGTTTTTAAAAGGTGCTCAACATCACTAATCATCAGGAACATCACTAATGCATCAGGATATGATGCTCAATGAAATAAGTCATGTATTGAATCATTTCAACGTACCTTAAACTTACACAATGTTATGTCAATTATATTTCAATGATGCTGGACACCAAGTATTAAATACTAAAGAACATTTCGCTCGTTTCCATGTCCTGATTGTTGTGAATAATGCTGTAATGACTGTGGGGGTGCAGACATCTCTTTGAGATACTAATTTCATTTCCTTTGGATATATATATACCCAGAAGTGGGATTTCTGGGTCACAGGGTAGTTCTATTTTTAGCTTCTTGAGGGACCTCCATACTGTTTTCCACAGTGGCTGCACCAGCTTGCATTCCCACCAACGGTGCACGAAGGTTCCCTTTTCTCCGCATCCTCACCAACACCTGTTGTTTCTTGTGTTGTTGATTTTAGCCATTCTGACAGGTGTGAGGTCACGTCTCACTGTGGTTTTGTGGTTTTGATTTGCATTTCCCTGATTATAAGTGATGCTGAGCACTTTTTTACACACCTGTTGACCATCTGGATGTCTTCTTTAGAGAAACGTCTGTACATATCCTTTGTTCATTTTTAAGTTTTGTTGTTGAGTTGAGTTTCTTATGTATTTTGGAGATTTTCTAAGAGGGCAGATTTTAAGTGTCCTACACACACATACACACACGTGTGCCCTCACACACACACACAAGAAAGAAAATGGTGCCCATGTGAAGGGACAGAATTAACAGATATTAACGTATCTGTTAATTACCTTGATTGTGGTAATTATTTCACAAATATACATATATCAAAAACCTCCATTTGTACATATTAAATATATATAATTTCTGTCAATTTATCTCAGTAACGATGGCAAGAAAAGAGAAAAATTAAAGAAATGAAACATATTAACTAAGGATCTACTATGCTCTGGTCAGTTTACATAACATCCGATTTGAAGAGAAAACTCAGGTATTGCCCTTACTTTACAGATGCAGAAACTGAAGTTCAAAGAGGAGCATGTCATGCAGCAACTTATTTCAGAAATGGGATTCAAGCCAGTTTGGTCTGCTCACAAATCCTCCTTGGTTTTCCCCTAGACCATTTGCCCTGCACCCCCGCCTTATACCTTAATTCTATAAATTGTTTACAGAAAATTAAATTAGGATTATACATTCCCCGTGAAGAGGGCCAATCATTTTTCTCACCCATCGCCCCACCCCTCCCCTCTAGTAACCAATGCGTGTCTCTACATTTAAGAGTCTGGTTTGTGGGGCGCCTGGGTGGCTCAGTCATTAAGCGTCTGCCTTCGGCTCAGGTCATGATCCCAGGGTCCTGGGATCGAGCCCCACATCGGGCTCCCTGCTCAGCGGGAAGCCTGCTTCTCCCTCTCCCACTCCCCCTGCTTGTGTTCCTTCTCTTGCTGTATCTCTCTCTGTCAAATAAATAAATAAAATCTTAAAAAAAAAAAGAGTCTGGTTTGTTTTTTTGGTCTCTTTATTTATTTGTTCCTTTGTCTTATTTCTTAAATTCCACATATGAGTGAAATCTTATGGTATTTGTCTTTCTCTGACTGACTCATTTCACTTAGCATGATACCCTCTAGGTCCATCCATGTTATTGCTATTGGCAAGATGTCCTTCCTTTTTTATGAAGGCCAATCCTTTTTAATCACCAAAAGCAACTCTGTGCAAGCAATTCACACATTAACAGTGGGGCCGAGCCATCCACCCAACTTCAGAGGACGCTGCATTTTGCTCGCAGTTAAGGGCCACCCATGCAATGATTATTATTTTTATTTTTTTTTGCCCTTTGTTTTAATTTTTTCTCAGATCCAAGTTATTAGTAGAGGTGCAAGAGTCTGGGCTTATCTTTGTCAGTTAATTTGTAAGGAGTGATGCCACGTCGAATACATGTTCTGGAGTAAAATCAGATGACGTAAAGCCATCAGACAGAATAAACCAGAGTCATTGTTCAGACTGCATTGAATTCCGACTAAAAGTCACTATTTACGAACTTTCTTCTCCATAGTAAACAAGTCACATAAATGAGAGCCCAGACTTCTAAATAAGTGTTATCATTATTGACAGATTAGGAATCAGGGACTCAGGATTTATGTAAATTCCCTGAAGCCTATGTCATACCTCTATAATGTGGTTGGGAATTTTAATCCAACCTGCCTCATTTGAAAGTTGTTTTCCAGTGCACCATGCTGTCCCCTAAAGGTCCCTCCATATGTAAACCTTAAGTTGGGGGTGTTACTCTGGGGCTCTCCAAGTCCAGCTCCGGGGATGGAGTCTCCTTCAAGTCAACGCCATTCCCGGGTATTGTTCTAAGGACCACATCCAGGTGACATGAAAAGATCAATCATTCCTCATCTTCAGCCGCTCCCACCCATGTGGTGATCTTTTCTTTTCTCTGAGAGCTGAATGCACGTGCACACTTGCTAGTCACTAACCCACAGCCAGGCCCACAGCTTTGCTTTATTCCTTAAAGCGACTCACGCGATGAACACGTGGTTGGAAATCATAGAACAGCAGACCGGTTTATATTTTGTTCTCCACGTTTACTTAACCATACATAAGGAAAGAATCTCATTCTATGAAAACGGCGAGTTATGGAAAGATCCCATAGCATAAGAGGAATACAAACACGAAGCCATGTCATTTAAATTTTAGGTAACGAAGATATTTTTCAAGAAGTAGTTTGAATAGAATGTTGCCCCAACAATTGTCATTTGTGAGCGATCGGTGAATCTGTTTTTGTTTTTTATTTTAAAGTGGATATTGGCAAAAATTGATGTTTTCTTCACCGCTAACTTTGCATCAGAACAATCTTGCCGTGGTCAGAGCCGCTTTGCCTTGTTCGTGGCTGTTTTCCTTTCAGAAAAAAATACTAGAGAGAGAGGTATTTGCACTTGCTTTTGGTTGCTAGGAAGGAAAATTATCTTTAACTCATGGTGTGAAATTGGTTTCTCCATCCACCGCTTCTGCTAAACTTGGCTGTTTGTGTTTCAAAAGTATCTCCACATATCCAGTGGGTCCATTAAAATAATTTCTTTATTTTCACACCTCCACATGGTTAATGCACATGCTGTTTTCTTCAATGGTTAATGCATTTAGAATCTCCTCTTCCTCTCTCGTTTATCCACAAGCTGCTAGCGGAAAAGGGGGGCTTGCGTGAGTGACTTCAGTTGGAACCCGCGGCCTTTGTTCTCACACACCGAGGACGCCGCTTAAGGTCTGCTTTTAGCTCCTGTGGCTTAGGGTGGTCAGGGCACTGGCAGCCACGGCTTCTCCCCATAGGGCCTCTGGGGTACGTGAGACTGAGGACCCCCAGTTTTCGCTCACTCCATATGGCACCCCCAGGCTCGGATCCTCACATGTCACATGTTCCCCAAGAGCCGTGAGCAGATGTGATGGCAGCAGAGGATTGGAAAGGCCCCCGGGTTTTCTGCTCGTCCTTCTGGGCCTCCTGCGTGACCCCGAGACATACCCAGTGAGCTTATGGGAAGGTGACACGTGTGGAACACAGTCCGGTCTCCCTGCTCTCCTGGCTGAGGCCTGGTTACCCCCCAGCCAGAGGCCCCAGGCCCACAGAGGTCTGCGTGTCCCGGCCAGGGCGGCCCACCCCTGGCATTCCCCTGCGGCAGAAGCCCTGAGCTCACCGGGAGACACGAGTGTCTTGTGGGCAGGGTGGACCCGTACGAGGTTCTGCGGTTTTTTTTTTTTTTTATAAAGATTTTATTTATTTGACAGAGAGACACAGCGAGAGAAGGAACACAAGCAGGGGGAGTGGGAGAGGGAGAAGCAGGCTTCCCGCTGAGCACGGAACCCGATGCGGGGCTGGATCCTAGGACCCCAGGATCATGACCTGAGCCGAAGGCAGACGCTTAACGACTGAGCCACCCAGGCGCCCCAATGCGGTTTTTATTCCTGCACGAAACGAGTATTTTTCCAGAGGGTGAATTATAACCAATTTAATGCGTATCAACACTTTGTGCCAATGTGAAAAAAGAGTAGGGATGAAACTAAAATAGAAAACAGCGTACTTAATAAAACAAAAATACTGCTTCTGAAACTTTGTTTAGATGTGCGTGCATGCACGTGTGTGTGTGTGCGTGCGATGTGCGTGGGTGCATATTTTCTGGGCTGCTGAGCAGAATGTGCTTCCTGCTCTGGGCCTCAATCAAAAAGTGGGGTGCAACGCCGCTGTTGACCTAGGACGTATTGACAGACGCGCATCCCTTGGATGATGGGGCTGACGCTAAGACGTGGGCAGCGCGGGACGGATCGATCCCCTCTACAGCTCAGAGCACATGCTCAACCGTCCCTGGGTCACAGATGTCATCTTTGAGCGTGAAGGACAGCAAAACCTTCAGGAATAATGATTCTTTAAATGTAAAGCTACATAGTTTATAGGGTTTTCTAATCAAAAAAGACATGCAGGAAATTGGAATGGAAGTGCTTATAAAATGACCTTACTTCTTCTGACAAGTAAATGCGAGGCCAGTCTATTGATACAAAACAATTAAAAGGCCCGTGGCACACGAGAATGAAGTCTGAACTCGCATCTCCCGTCTCTTCAACGTGTGTGCAGAATTCCCTGGGGTCCTTGTGCACAGGACACCTGCACTGGTGGTGGAGGACGGCCACGGGGCCACAGAAGGTTGACCCCAGCTGCTTTATAGACTGCAGGCAAAAGCACGAGGTAAAAAATAGTCAGCTCTTAACGTGAGGAGAAGGTCAGACATCAGCAGGTAGGTGGCCCCGTCTGGCAGGCCTCGAAGCCCCTGGCCAGGACCGGTCCCCTGTCCCCCCACAGTGGTCTCAGGGTTGGCTCAGCGTCAGGATGACGTCTCTTCCTCCGCCCCACCCCAGAGTGCATCTGTCAACAGGACGCTTTGTCCCTGGATGGCAGTCCCAGATTGGAGGAAATGGAACAGGACTATTGATGTCTAGCACAGGATTAAAACAACCAAGTCAGATAAATAGAGCTCAGACAACAATGGGAAAAAAAGCAGTGGGAGAGGCAGAAGGCAGAGAATGCTTGAAATATGTTCTGAATGACATACCTTGTAATACTTTATGTTAATATAGCGCTTTACAGTTTACAAAACATATGTAAGAAGTAAATGTATGTAAATACACCCAAGCCCATAAAAATAAGATACATGATGTGTCACTTCATTTCCTCGATAGGTGATTTTATGACTCCCCTATTACAGGCAAGGCACACAAGCCTGAGATTATCTGTTCACTCAAGTGCAGGTTAGTCATAGAGGTGGGGTCCCCAGTGAGGTTCTCTTGACTTCTTTCCAGCTCTGTCCACTCTAGCCTATGTCTCCATATGCCTTGGATATTATTCAGTGATTCTCCTTTTAAAGGAAACATGAGCTGGTTGACAAACTCCCAGAGTTGTAGGCATTTCTTTTTTATAACATCAACATAAAAGACCACATGCAGAATATGGACATTTATGTATTGACACACTCCTCAAATCGCCTGTTGAAAGGGGAAATATAATATATATATATATTATATATATTATATGTATATATTATATATGATACCAGAGGAGATCATGGTATCTCCTCTGCCAAGTAAGTATGGAAGGCCAGTCTTGATGAATGAAAAAGGATTAGCTACATATACATTTAAAATACCCACATGATTTCTAACAATATAAAATAATTAAAACGATGAATTCTGATTAAGCTCTGAACTTTGAGACTTCTATTTCCCTCCCAGCTTTATTGAAATATAATTGATACAAGAAAACGGTATTTTTAATACCTACAATTTAATGGGTTTGGATATGTGTGTACACTGGTGTAACCATCACCATGATCAATATCATAAACCTATTCATCAGCAGCAAGATTCCTCTGACCCTTTGGTTTGTTTTGTTTCTGTGATAGGAACACGTTACATGAGCACTACTATCTTAACGAATGCTTTCTGTGAACAATGCAGTGTGTTAACCGTAGGCCCCATGCTGCAGAGCACATGGCTAGGATCAGTCATGGGGCATAATGGCACTCTACATCCCATTTCCCCCTCCTCTGGCTCCTGGCAGTGACCTTTCTACTCTCTGCTTCTACGAGTTTGGCTCTTTAGGTACCTCGTATGAGTAAAATCCTACAGTATCTGTCCTTCTATGATGGGGCTATTTCACTGAGCATAATGTTCTCCAATAAACTTCGAGATTGCACTTGAAGGTGCTATAAAGCTTTCAGTTTTTCAAAAGTTCTTTATTCTGTATAGCAAAATCCAGACTCACAGTGTTAACCTGATACATCACTAGTGGTATGCAACAAATAGCCAGGAGTCTTCAGTGGCAGATAAGGATGAGCATGCACATGTTTGTGTCTGGGGCCCCAGGTAGGAGAGCCCTCTGAGGGGGGCAGGTGCCCTCTCTGCCTGGGTGCTGGCTGGCTTTTGGCTGATTGAGCATGGCCTCCCCTGGGATGTTCCCATGGTGATGGCAGGTACAAGACAGACCAAGCAAAACACACAGTGGCCTTGAGGTCTAGTCCTGTAGCATCTCGTTGTCATGTGCACCATGTCTGATTGGCCAAAGAAAGACGGAGGCAAGCCAAGATCAAGGAGTGGGGGAGTACGATCCGTATCTTCAGAGGAATTACACTGTTAGTTGGCATTGTGGCTGCAGGGAAGGGAAGAATCGGGCCTTCCAGGCAGAATCCATTTACTGCTCTGGAACTCTCCTGGGAAAATCAATCTGCTTGCATTTTGACATGTACAAGCCTGAACAATGATTGTTACTTTTACCTGTGTGCGTAAAATAAAAATATAAATGAAAATAAATTTATGAGTTAAATGCTACCCACTTCCCAGATTTTATAGTTTCAATATTGTACTTAACCTATTTTTCTGATTATTAAAACTATACATATGCATTATAGAACATTTGGAAAATTTTTCAAAGTTTCTAGATATCTTAAATATTACGGTTATGAGGATAAACATAAAGCTACTCTAAAATTTTTTGTTTGTGTAAGTGTTTGAACTTACATTGTACTTTAAAGTTACCATTTAGCAAAAAGAGAGGAATTATTTGCCGAAATTCTGCCAGACACTCCTTAAAATATATGAGTGCATAATCTAATGATTCGTTTACTATAATAAGCCTGAGTGTATGTATATGCTTCGGTTAAAAACTCTCTCAGGAAATCAAATCATGGAATTATGTGGGAAGTTAAAACCACTTTGTACAATCAACCAGGCTGCCACATGCGCAGTAGACTGATGGAGATCATAATCATATAATTTAGCAGTGTAGCTCCTGGTGGCGGATTGCATAATTTACTCATGAACCAGAGCAAGAATCTGATAATTACAATGAAGCAGTGTTCCTGACCAAGCCATACTTTGCCCTTTTTATAATTTATTGGGCCATTTGTTTGAATTAAACTCTCAAACACAACTGAGATAGAGTAGGAGGTTTGGCCCTGTCCAGTCGCCTGCTTTGGCCAACAGCACCCAGCCGAGTGCAACGTGCCAGGTCTGGGACTGGACCTCAAGCCGCCCTGAGGATCTCCTCTTCTGCCATGTCATGAGAACTTGCCTGGGAAGGCCTTCTGGAGTAGAAGAGAAGGATGGAGCAGAACTTGGCTGCCTAAGTCCTTGTAAGCATGGTCTGTGTAAGCACGGCCCCATGTGTGAGCGGGATAAGCCAGCTTGGAAGGACCTCCCCACCTTGCCCAAGCTAGATGGCTCACCCTCCTGCTCAGGCACTAAGTGAATGCTCACTGTTTAAACCCCCTGAGTCTTGGGATGATGAAACACAGCATCATGAAGGCAAATAGAAAAGTCTAGAGTAGCATAATAAAGAGTAAATATGTTTCAATCAACCAGTGCTACTAACAGAATAATTCCATTAGCTAACAAACACACAAAGATGCAAGAAGCATCTGCGGTGTTTTATGCAGGAGAGTTCAAAACCAGACAAGTCTAGACAGTGTTTTAAGCATTCACAGAGTCAAACCTGACTTCATGTGTATGTTGGCTAAGAGGATTTAACACATGATTTAGCACAAAGATGTGCATGGATAGGAGCCCATGAAGCACTAAACCGCTGTATTCTCTTTGGATATTTTGGAGCCTCAGGAGGAAGGCTACCAAGTTCCTTTTCTGGAAGGCACCTCAGGTCTGTTTCGGCAAGGCTGAAGAATGAGAGAAGGAGAGAAATATGAAGGGTCAAACTCAACGTTCCTAAATGTTTTCATAGCTCTTGTATTCATTCCAGGAAGGAGAGGAAAGAGAAAGGAAAAATAGGGGACAAAAGACTAAATTAAAAATAACATGACTTGTCAGTAAAATGTCTTCTTAGCCCATGTCTTCTAATTGATTGATAAACTAAATTTCCCATTCGAGTGAGTTCTTCAAAATGCTCACGGAGAAATGCTGCAGGCTGGTCTGGGCAATGAGACTTCTCTTTCAGCGAAGGTCAAGCCTACTGACCATTTCTCATGGTGCATCTTCTGCTATTTGGATTATAGCTTTTTAGAAACCCTATTTCCAAGCAGAATTTCTTGATATCAAACAGTCAGTGATGTTGGGCTACTTTTATTTTTTTTGGATCATTTGTCATATACTTCCCCTATCAATATATTTTTTTTTTAAAGAGAAGGATCACTTTTAAGTGCACATAGATCAATCACCAATATAGGCTGTGATCTGGTCCATAAAACAACATTTAGCAAATTAAAAAAAAAGTAAAACCATACAGATTTATGTTTTCTGATCCTACTTTGATAAAACCAGTGATCAGTAACAGAAAAATAGGAAAATCTCCAAACACTTGGAAATTAACAAAACTACTTTTAAAACACCCATGTTTCCACATCGCAGCCTCCAGGGAAATTAAAAGTGATTTTGAACTAAATGAAAAGGAAAGCACAACATGTCAAAATGTTGACATGAAGCTAAAGCAGTGTTTAGAGGAAAGAGATACCATGAAATACTTATATCAGAAAAGAAAGAAGGTGTCAAACTAGAAATGCAATCTCCCATCTTAAGTGACTTGAAAGAGAAGAACGAAGCAAACAGACAGCGAGCACCGTGGGTTGGTTTTGGCCATGCCTAGTGAACAGGATGGACCCCCACTAATATCACGTTTAGATGTAGAGACTGCAGATGTGGTACATACATCAGGAGGTGTACTAAGTTTCATTACTCACCTACAGTGTCTCTCTAGGGAGAGCACAGTGGCTCGCCGGTGGATCTGAAGTAGCTTGGGACTGCAGGAGCGGGGCTGGCTGGCCGTGCTTCTCCTGGTTGCTGGCTGGGGCTGGGGTAGGGATTCCACGCCTGGGCGTGGGACTCAAAAACACGTTCCCCTACACAACATGGATGGTAGTCCAGTCAGCGCACAGAGGATGCTCCGCATCATCAGACATAAAGAACACGAACTATGAGCATGTTAAGATACCCCTATACACGTATTAGAACGGCTACAATTGAAAACAATGACTCTCATTGATGTTTCTGAACAGATTCTGAACTTGTAAGCCCATCGCTCAATCTCCAGAGACTGAATGGTGGTCTTTGCGCATTTTGACCAGGTTGATAGAGGTTTGTCCTGGAGGGAGAGTTCACTCATTTCTTTTTTCTTTTTGTCCTTATTTCATTTATGTCTGCTACCATCTTCATTGTATCCTTTCTTCTCATCTTACACAGTTTCCCTTTTTTCCCACAATACTGATTTCAGGAGTATTTTTTTTTTTTCCTTTCAGTATCACTCAAGCTTAGTATTTAATTTTCTGAAGAGATCTCTTTTTCAACCCATACTTCCTCTTAAAATAATATTCCACAGCAATAATAGAATTGATCTTTAAATCGATAAATGTATGGTGGAGATAACAGAAGATTCAGAGAAAAACTGTTACTTCCTTTGCATTCAGAATCACCAACCTTCCAGCCACCAAGCCTCTGCCCTGCACCTGTGTGATTTTGCTCTGAAATATTTACTAAACCATCTTTGTTATCAGACAAAGGGTGAAAATATGGATATTTCAGAGAAATTTACCTGAGGACTCCCCAAAACTGAGAAAGAATCACAATCCAATAGAATATGTAATGAGAGACAGCATGGCAAGTTTCCCAGGGCAGGCTTTTTGAAGACAGGACACTTTCTTTCATTTAGGTGATGGCTTTTTCTTCCTAATCCAGTAGCTACTCTGTCTCCTAAAATGCTCAGCCTGTCATCATCCATGGCAGTGTTTATCATTTAAAATTTGGACCCCCAAATGCTCAGCATGCTTTATCATTACGTTTTCCATCATTGGTTAACTTTAAAAGTGATAAAAATATGGGTCATAGATTATAATTCTAGGTGAATTTCTCTGAATTATTTTTCTTACGTGGATTTTTAGAAGTAGCATCAAAAAATAGAAGTGTGTCGATGTGAACAGGGTATGAATTATCCTACCTGTTTATTTGAGTGAGACTTTGTGGTTTCTAAGCGGTTGAGTCTATTTCAAGGAATGTCTCAAGTTAGGTTAATTTCATGGACTCACTGTCCCCAACATTTGGTGGGAAATAGAGACAGTTCACACCATTGCATGTAGCTCATTTAGTCTTGATGTTCAATTTAGATAAATTAAGCTATGTTACAACAGATATATAAATTAGGGACGCCTGGGTGGCTCAGTCGTTAAGCGTCTGCCTTCGGCTCAAGTCGTGGTCCCAGGGCCCTGGGATCGAGCCCCGCATCGGGATCCCTGCTCTGCGGGGAGCCTGCTTCTCCCTCTCCCACTCCCCTTGCTTGTGTTCCTTCTCTCACTGTGTCTCCCTCTGTCAAATAAATAAAAAAAACCCAGATATATAAATTAGCAACACAGGGATTATGACCACATCTCAAGAGCAGGTGCCAAGTGACTGGTTAGTTAGGTAGAAGGTTACACTTTAGAATCTGGTCTGGATGCGTCGCTGTGCTAAGACAGGCACCAGGGGGGCTCGCTGAGCTTCCAAGGTTCGGTCTGGAGGGTAGACACCACCCAAGGAATCAGTCCACAGCGAGGAGCCTGGAGGGTCTCACAAAGAAGTGGCATCGTGTTCCTATAGATACCGTGACAGATGGGGCACCTGGGTCCGTTGGTTAAGTGGCTGCCTTCAGTTCAGGTCGTCTGGCTCAGGTCATGATCCCAGGGTCCCTGCTCAGCAGGGAAGCTGCTTCTCCCTGTGGCTCTCCAGCTCATGCTCTCTTGCACGCTCTCTCTCTCTCTTTGTCAGATAAATAAATAAAATCTTTAAAAACAAAAGATGTCGTGACAGATGATCTGCAGTTGTGGCAAGTCAACATATATTTGTGTGACAAGATGTTCATTATAAAATTGTTTAAATGTTGTGTTTGATTTAATAATATGATAGGAAAGCTTTTGTGTGTGTGTGTGTGTGTGTATTTTTCACTTTATTTTTATTTTTTATTTATTTTTTATTTTTTTTAAAAGATTTTATTTATTTATTTGAGACAGAGAGAATGAGAGAGAGAGAGCGCACATGAGAGGGGGGAGGGTCAGAGGCAGAAGCAGGCTCCCTGCCGAGGAGGGAGCCCAAAGCGGGACTCGATCCAGGGACTCCAGGATCATGACCTGAGCCGAAGGCAGTCGCTTAACCAACTGAGCCACCCAGGCGCCCCTTATTTTTTTTTTTAAAGATTTTATTTATTTGACAAAGAGAGAGAGTGAGAGAGAGCACAAGCAGGGGGAGGGGCAGAGGCAGAGGGAGAAGCAGACCCTCGCTGAGCAGGGAGCCCGATGCGGGACTCGATCCCAGGACCTTGGGATCATGACTGAGCCACCCAGGTGCCCCAATATTTTTGACTTTAGCAGCCACATGACATTGAGGTTTTTTTAGACTATTTTTAAGGCAGTTTTAGGTTCACAGCAAAGGTACACAGCAAAGTACACAGAGATATCTCCTATACCCCCTGTCCCTGGACATGCACGGTTTCCCCCACTATCCACACCCGCCACCTGATAGTACATTTGTTATCATTGATAAACCCACATTGACACGCCATCATCACCCAAAGTTCATAGTTTACAGGAAGGCTGTCTCTCGGTGCTGTGCATTCTCTGGGTTTGGACAAATGCATAATGATATGTACCCACCATTACTGTATGGCACAGTGTGGTTCTGCCCTAAAAACGCACTTATTCATCCCCCTCCCCCACATATATTTTTATAAAGATACATTTTCTTTCATGGAGGTGACTGCTTTTTTCTTAATCCAAGAAATATAACATCTATATATTAATATATATAATATTAAAACAAAATATCATATATATTATTTTAAAACTATGACAGGCTGTTGTTCAATCTAAACAATATCCTCTTTGATCCTAGCTTTCCTAAATGCATTAAAGGGAATTACAGGTAAGAAATTATGCCCGTATCTCTTCGCCAGGATTATAAAAATGCATTAACGATTGCTTAGGAACTTCGTTCTCTGAGACAGATTCCTAGGTTGACGCATGACATTAATAAGCTCTTATTTATTGTTAACTGCGATGACAAGCTAGGCTTTTTTGCAATGTTATTTATGAAATCGATAAGAAAGTAACGTAGTCACCACCTAAAGGCACTTGTATCTCGGTAAATTAAGAAACTGACATGATTTCTTTCTTGGAGGGTAATTTTCCGTGCAGTGAGACTGATATTTGTCCTATGAAATCATGAAATGCTCCTCTAAAGTTCTCCATCTCATTTCAGACGTTTTAATTAGCTGTATCTATCAATATATACATTTGCCAAAGAAGGAAGCCCAGAACGTCTAGAGAATATCATTCTCCTTGACCCTTACCCAAATTCCCTGTAGGAAGGAATAACAGAAGGCATTACATTGAGGGCAGTGTTGGTGTGTTTAGGAGGCAGACACGGCCATAAACATTAGCTGGTTAAATAAGCACAGTAAACAGCTACAATTTTGTCTTTACAAAGATACATCGAACAACAGTGCCCTTTAGGGGTTGCAGAGAGCAGAACTGAGCTACTAAAAATGGAAATTTATTCCTCAACATATTGCCGCTTAAATGGGGAATATTCTGATGTCTCTAAGGCTCTTCTGGATAATTTTATCAGTTTATGACCCTAATACTTCAAGGCCACGAAATAGCTTTTCCTTTTTTTTTTTTTTTTTCCTTTAGAGAAAGTTAGAGTGTGTCATCTTTTCTATGAGCGTCATTTCTCTGTGTCACTCAAGCTTTGGTCCCTTGATCTAATTAAAAATATGCCACATTATTTGGCTGAAGAGCAGTGCCTACCTTGTAATACATAATAAAGCCACATAAAAATAAAATGTGATAATTAAGTCACCATAGATGTTTATGGAATTTCCTTTACCGAGTTTTTTTCTTTAACGCAAGTATATTTATGTGGCGTTTTTGGCGCTGCTCTGGTCTCTTGTGTATTAAATGGCTCGCACAATGTTGATGAAATAAACCAATGCCTGCAGAAGTGAAATTACTACAGTAGCAACATATTCACGGTAATATAAACAGAATTTGCCATACAGTAGCAGGGGCAATAACACCGAGCCCTGTTAATTTTCTTTACCCTTGGGCTGAAAAATGTATTCGGGTCATGAGAAGCATATGATTTCATGTATGGGCCATTTAATAATTTTTTTTTTAAATTGATCATAACTCTTAAATTTCCTTCACGCCTACGTCTTCATTCAAAGTACCTTTTTTTTTTTCTTTTTTATGGAGCCTTTCTCTGCTGTGTTGCAGTTTCTTAGAGAAGATAATTTTGTTTAGGAAAGCATGTCTGAACAGTCCTTTATATTTTTTCAAACAATGATGGAAATATGCTACATTTAATTTGACCAATTAACTTACAAATAATGCTAATTTATTTATAACCTTAATTAACATACCTTTAATGACCACATTACTGATCATGCCCCATAAGTGCTAGCTTCCACAGCAGTGGAGATTTAAATACTTGTGTGGAGATCCTAAGAAGTAATTTTTTTTTTAATTTTATTTATTTATTTGCGAGAGAGAATGAGATAGAGAGAGCATGAGAAGGGGGAGGGTCCGAAGGAGAAGCAGACTCCCTGCTGAGCAGGGAGCCCAATGTGGGACTCGATCCCAGGACTCCAGGATCATGACCTGAGCCGAGGGCAGTCGCTTAACCAACTGAGCCACCCAGGCGCCCGAAGTCATTTTAAGAAGACTAGAGGAATACTAGTCTCCATTTAACCAGACATCCCTCTTAGAAAACTTGAACACCTGCCATGCTTTTACCTGATCTCTGAGTGGGGAAGTGAATTCTGTTTGATTTACATAAAGTTCAAAAATTCCTGGTTCACAAGAAGACCCAGCAAAATCATTATGTGAGCAAGGACAGATGATGTCAGTGAGGTTCTCAAAGCAAGGCCCTTTCCTGTAGGGACCGTATCAGGAGGCTGGTACCCATCCATTCTTGTCACAGAGATATCCAAAATACAATTTCCATTTGTTTTTTTTTTAAAGATTTTATTTATTTATTTGACAGAGAGAGATAGGGAGAGCAGGAACACAAGCAGGGGGAGTGGGAGAGGGAGAAGCAGGCTCTCTGCCAAGCGGGAGCCTTATGCGGGGCTCGATCCCAGGACCCTGGGATCATGACCTGAGCCGAAGGCAGATGCTTAACAACTGAGCCACCCAAGCGCCCCTACAATTTCCATTTGTAAGTCACTTAATCTCTGTCCCACTCCCCTCTCCTTGTTTCTGTCTAAGCGCAAGACCGCCACAGCATTCCAAATAAGCACATTATTTTCTGACTGTGTTCCCTGGTAGCTGTCCCTTGGTGTATCAAGGTGATCAGGCAGAAATTCTTCAAAATCAGTAGGCATGGTGGAGACAGAAGGGCAAGGCCTGGTTCACCCAAAAGCTGAGATAGCACATGGTCCGGTAGATTCTATCAGCTTCGCATTTATCTTCATTCATTGTTGAATTGCAGGAAAATGCTGGTGGTTGTGGCATAAATGCCAAAGAAGCCCCCTGAAGGTCATTTACATTCAGAGAGCCCATGACTGTTCAGAGCAGAGAAATGCTACTTTTGCTTTCCCTGTGTGTGGCCACTTTCATCAATCAAGATTCCCGGAGCACTCATGTTTGTGACTTCTCAAGAAGACTTCTCCTCTTAGTGAATTTATTTGCACCAGGAAATATTCAGTAGGCAACTCGCCCACTCTCTGCCTCAGCCAGGGCGGTTCCCAGGGTCCCTGTGTGCCGGGTCTGAAGAACAGCTGGGGCACCGTCCCTGACCAAGGAAGGCAACTCCTTGAGGCTTAAGGAGGGCTGCTTTGTTACTGTGTTCCCTGGTAGCTGCCACTCAGTGTAACTTGTTACTTTGTTACTAAGACAGGAATTTTAACAGAGGAGATGAGCCGAACCACAGTTTTGTGGGTGCACAGTTCATCTGAAGGCTCTTCTTTTTATAGTCAAATGGTTGGAGAAACATTCTAACAATCCGTTTTGGGGATCTGGATAAGAATCTGCTTTGCCCTTCTGAGGCACCACATGATTTTAAACATACATCATCTCAGTCAATTCTTGTAATTCTTTGGGACCACCCTGGAGCTTTATCACCTTGCCTATCTTGCTAGGGGGCACCATGCCTCCAGTTAAAGGAACCCATCACAAACAGTCCTTTATTCCTGCCTATAGTCTCCACAATTTGTTCCCTGCTGACACTTGTATCCATCTCCTGTTTGCTCCAGTTTGGGTATTTGCAGCCCAGAATTACAGCTCTGATTCTGAGTTGATCCCTACTCCCTCCTGGGTACCCCACCAGGACCCAGAGTTTGGATGAGCCGGGAGGTATTGGCCCAGCAACTCTGCCTGTGGGGACTGAAGACAAACTTGGCTTTGACTGTGGAGACTGTAACTCTGGAGCACAGGAATTCCAAACTGTAGGTCTTATGTACCCGTGTTGGTTCAGCTGGTAAGTAAATGACAGCAGCAGAATTCCAGATTTACCCCGTTTCAAAATCCACATTCCTTTCCTTCTGCTGCCTTTGGGGAGTAAAATTGGGCCCATGATGAGTCGTTCCTGTCACATTACCTTTGCTCAGATCAATGGAAAGAGTTTTATTTGGCCTTGGAAATAATAGAATCAAGGTAAAATGACAAGGTTGTGGAAAGTGAGGTCTGTGCCCTGTGTAGTTCAATCTCTTGCTGTTTCCCACCACCCGATGCCATCCTTTTGTACATATACATGCATAAATGTGTACATATGCACATATGGGTGTACACAAATGCACATTATGTTTGATGAATGTACAAGAGAACGGTAGTTATGCTGGTTATGGCTTGGACATTAAGAAAGCCCACCATGAAATGCTTTTTGTAATGACTGTGGTCAGCCTAAAGGGTAGCATGCACAGTAATGGTAGGTAGGGCATTTTGGCCTCTTGAGGCACTAGAACTCCACCCACTGATGGTCTCCCCAAACACCGTCACCTGTCGTAGAAAGGGGTCATCAGGCAGAATTATTCCAGTTGGCCTTGCAGCCCTTCTGCATATGGCCCTCTGTCCCTCCTCAGACATGGCAGAGTGAGTGCAAATCACTGTGGGCCTCCAGAGGGGCTCACAGGTGAGAGGTAGAGCTCACAGAGATGGGGCAGGGGGGACACCTGAGCCAGACAGAGACTGCCGGGAAAGAAACGGGATCAAATCCAGACCCACAGTAATGGCCAGTGCTCTGGTAAAATGTAGAAGCCAGACTCCTTTTGCAGCTTCGGAAGCATTTTGATATCCATGAAGAATGTTTCTTAAACCCTTCCATACGACATTTTTAATTTATTTTTTATTTTTTTAATTTATTTTTATTTATTTATTTTTTAAAGATTTTATTTCTTTATTTGAGAGAGAGACACAGCGAGAGAGGGAACACAAGCAAGGGGAGTGGGAGAGGGAGAAACAGGCTTCCCGCTGAGCAGGGAGCCCGATGCGGGGCTCGATCCCAGGACCCTGGGATCATGACCTGAGCCGAAGGCAGATGCTTAACGACTGAGCCACCCAGGCGCCCCTAATACGACATTTTTTAAAGAAATGGGCCACGTGATATGTTACATGATAAGTAAGTATGCGGTTTTAACATGAGTTCTAGACCAGTATTGTGAGAATTCTCATGATAATGGAGTCTTTGAGTAAAAATGAATGAAATGTGAGTGGCACCTTGAGAGATAATTTTGTCACTGTTATTTGGGAGGAAGGGGTCAGAGCGAGTAGGAAGGGAGCATGTGAGGTCAGTGAGCGCATGCTCTCCTTTGTTTCTTCAAATCACCCAGATATGTTCACTACTGTTCTTCAAACTGCTGACCAGCCAAGGCTTCGGTGTCACTCACTGAGATGACATTGCCAATTTTTCCCCAGCTTTAGATTCATGAAAGCTTTTGTGAAGGACAGAGCTCAGCTGTGCATGGCCCTCCAAAGATTCTGCCCTCCTGTTTCTCACCCAAGTTGGTTGAGTCTTTCTGAATATTTTTAATGAGATATTTGAAGTATGAGCTCAGGGTAGATATGGCCTGGGTTTGAATTCTATCTCTGTCCCTTCCAGTGTGAATTTGAGCAAGCTACAAAATTTTCTATACCTCAGCTTTCTCCTGTGTAAGTCAGAGAAAACGGTGTCATCAACTCCTGGGTGGTTTTGGGATTAGCAAGGGGCAGCATTTAAAATGCCTGGCATGGGTGCCTGGGTGGCTCAGTCGTTAAGCGTCTGCCTTCGGCTCAGGTCATGATCCCAGGGTACTGGGATCGAGTCCCACATCGGGCTCCCTGCTTGGCCGGAAGCCTGCTTCTCCCTCTCCCACTCCCCCTGCTTGTGTTCCCTCTCTCACTGTGTCTCTCTCTGTCAAATAAATAAAATATTTAAAAATAAAAAAATAAATAAATAAATAAAATGCCTGGCATGGTGTGTGCTTAAGCAATATTAGCTTTTTTATGTAAAGCTAGTCTTCATTCTTGCACGAGACCATTCTTTCTTTTCACATCTTTTTCTTTTCAATCAATGTGATTGATACATGAGACCATTCTTCACCCAAATTTGTACCTATAGAACTGTCACTCCCTCCCAGACCGACGTACCATGAATCTGAAGTCGTCTGCTGCTCCCCATTCTTCAGTGCCATTTGTGTATAGCTTTTTTTTTTTTTTTCAGAGCACTTTGGTCATTGCTTTCCAGCCAAAACCGGATTCCATTGACAATTTCAACATGATTTTCTGTAGCTCTGTAAATATGTGTTATATTATTTCTGTGGTTTTCTGGTAAATGCTTAACAGTTGGCTCCCAGAGAAAAAGAGGACATTTGATATGTGTGTGTATATTTATTTAGTAATTTTACTGTTATAAAGGAGGTGTAGCACACAACTCATAAATAATAACCACATATGCAACACATGTTATTATAAATTCCATACAGCTGATTGATTCTCCCACAGATGGCTTTCATTGATTTTTGCCAAACTCTTGTGTTTGTAGGCGATTGCACCTGATGAGCAAGCACACTGGTGGCATGGATGTTGGTTTACAAAAAATCAAACAAATATGTCAGAACTTCACTATTTCACCGAAGGTATAACTGAGTTCTTTGACTTCTCAGATAATAGTTGTCAAATCATGGAAGAAAATCTTATCACGAGTTTTGCTCTTCACAAATTAATAGCTGCAGACATGACACGCTTTTAAATTTAATCTGCATTCTTAGCATTTCCCATCATTTTATTAAGCCTATATAATCCACCAAACATTAAATCAAGGCCTGCTTGTTAGTGTTTGCCTGTCCTCATGGTTTTCAAGCCACCAATGGGACGTCCCTGATTGCCAGGTTGGGAAGGAATGCATAGTAACAACAGGGTTCGATGGCATTCCCATCACAGAGATACAACAAATATAAATCACCTCGTGAATGTAGATAAGAGCAACATAATTAGGGACAATGAATTTTGAGTATAGATTACCTTGGTTTTTAATGTAATTTATTTAACAATAAGTTCGTGCAACTTGCTTTCTCACAATGTCTGTGTTTGACAAGCAGCCTGAAATATTCCTGAAAATCCAGCAATCAGCCCTCACCATGTGGAACAACAGAGCTATGTTCACCTTCCTAGCAAGACGGACCACCCATGGCTCACTCTGGCCTATGCCCATGGCATTTTATCTATTTCCTTCCAGCTCATGCCTTCCTGTTCCCTTTACTTCCCAGTTTACCCTTCGTTAACCCTTTCCAGAGTAATGCCCAAGACACCAGGACATTTAAAAAATAGACAAGGAAAAAAAAAAAAAGATTCCTTCTTTCAAAGAGATTCTGGACGCAGAGCAGGAGACAGATAATTATGGAGCAGAGCTCTACCAGCCGTAGAAGGTGAGGGCCTGTGGGGGGCTTAGGAGAGCCCAGGAATTCAGGGCGAGCCTTGCAGCAGAGGTGAGGTTTGACCTAAACTTGAGCTAGGACTTCCTGAGCAGACAGAGTGGGACGCACACCACTTACTTTGTGCAATACACAGTTATGGAGAACTCACGCATTCCCAAAGAAATGTCCTAAATACTACAAATATTACCTCATTTAGTGCCTGTAACAACCCCGTGAGGTAGGGACTATCACATAGCGCTCAATGGGAAAGGAAACGAAGATACCTAGAGGTAACAAGCAGGGAGTAGAGGCAGCGTGATTCCACAGTGTGCGCCCCCCCCCCACCTCTGCCACCATGCGGGCAGGTGCCCACCTGCCTTTCCCTGGGTCCCCCTGCAGCATGGGCCACGTGGAAGAGAGCCGAGATAACGAAGCTGGAGGTGCAAGAGGCACCAGATCCCGGAGTCTTGGTAGCCATGGGAAATGTCTGTGTTGGGTTCCGTGGGGCATGAAACCCTTGAATGACCTTTGAAGAGTGGTTCAATAAATTTTGAGTTTTATTGGCAGTGTGAGAGCTTGTTTTTAAAACATGCAAAATGGAGAATGTTTTGAGTTTGTTTGGGCAGTCCAGGTGCTCAACCACAGCGAACTAACCAGACCGCACTGGAAGAAGAATGAAGCTATGCTGGTGGGTGCTTGGATGTCCTAAGGAGATGGCTGATCCAAGCCCAGAGTTCTTTATATCACTAAGTCGTGTTTAGTATCTACAAAACAGTGTATGCATCTTGAGTACAAGTCGTAACAACATCAGTGACTGAACCCGGCACATCCCCCGTGTGGTCACCTGTCCCTGGGCATTTCTGCTCCTCTCCCACCGTGATCTCTGCCCTGGGCGGGGGGACCACTCATCTGAATGCTGTGTTGGTTACTCCTCCTGCTAGATATATCTTACACCGGTGTGCCTCACTAAGATCTTGCTAGATTATATTATGCCGCTGAGGCACATAAAAACGTTTTCTTACTGTGTGCAGTCTTGGGAACTTTTACTTGCTGCTGAACATTGTCTTCTAGGACCCAGTCATGTTATGTGTGGATGAGTGCATTTGCTATGCTGCATAAAGTCGACTAGTAGAAATCTTTATTGCAGCTTATTTATAGTCTTTGTTGATGAGCACCTACCTTGTTTCCAGTTTTTCTTTTCTTTTATAAGCAGCACAGCTATAACCCTTCTTAGAAATTCTCCAGGTGCACCCATGCAAGGCATTCCGAGGCATGCACCTAGGAGAGCAGTTGCTGTGCGGTAGGGTCCCCCTGCGGTAAGATACAATTAGGTAACTTTACAAGATAATGTCAAATGGTTTCCTGAAGTAGTCTTCCCAATTGGAATTCTTACCAATAGGGCCCTAGAGCTCCAGTGATCCATTTCCTCACCAGTAATTTATATTATCATATTTCTAAAATATTGCCAATTTGGTGAGTATGAAACGGAATTTCTTTTGAATCTCAATTTGCATATACCTGATTTCCACTTAGTCTGAGCCTCTTCCATATGTTAATAGAGGGTTTGAGCTGCTTCTTCTCCTGTAAAGAGATTGCTGATGACTTTTCTCCATTTGTGGGTGAAACCTTTTGCACGCCACCTCTTGGTTTGTTGTCTGTCTTTGAATTTCCCTCATAGCATTTATTTATTAATAAACAACATTTATTCCTTTAATTAACAATTATTTACTTGTGCTTGCTATATTCAGGCTCTGTTCTGGGTGGTAGAGAAAAAGGACTGAGCAAAGCAGTCTGACGTATACGTGCTCATGGGGCTGACACCCTTGTGACTCCAGGTTTGGGTCCTGATTTGTTTTTTGGAATTGGAAGTTTGACAATCTGGAGCTCGATGGGGTGAAAGGCCTAAATCTATTGCTTATTTTTCACAGATAAACCTTGCTTACAGTGGTTTGTGTTCCTTGCATGTTTGATGGTCCTTAATTTTGAGCTCCCCTTTCTTACTTTTACTCTGTCTTAATGCAGCGGCTCTGCGTGGAGGAGGCTTCCCTGTGAATGCCTCCGTGCCCCATCTGACCCGCTTCCCAAGCCCCTCTCCAGGCCTCCCTGCAGCCACCAGCTTCTTGCCTGTGTCACCCAGCTGCCCCCCTTCCAGGCTGCATGGTCCGAGAGCTTCTGCCTCAAGCTTTCTCGGTACCAACGTTTGGTCTCATTTCTGCCTTATCTTGAAGCGCACAAACACAATCTTGACCACGGGCCGGCAGGATCCAGTGGACCAAACCTTTTTCCTTCTCCTGTCTTTTGGACCGAAAATGCTAAGCCACAATCTCCTTGGCTCCTCAGTGTGTCCTGGAGCCTGTGTTCTGCAAATATGCCTGGTCAATGAAGGAACACGTGAAGAAATCCCATGGGGTCATGTGCTTCTGACATGTATTTGCTGGTTTAGTTGAACCAATGAACACTGTGTTGATCCACCTGTGTTTGAGACTCCAGCTCCCGTAGACTCCTGGCATTCCTCTACCTCTTCAATCTGAGGTTGTGAGCCAACGGTTACCAAGCAGAAGCCATCATTCCCTCTGCCCTCATTCCAGCTGGTCCATTCGGAAAGTTTAGTCCATGTTCCGACCTGTCTGATAAATGCCAGGGGACCTTGACCAAGTTACTTCTAATGTCATTTAAGTTTGTCTTCTACATATTGAGGGACATTTTAGACAGAAATTTGAGTTATCACTCGCCATTGGATTTCACCCTACCCATTGGTTGTGAATTATGATGTTTGGTTTATTTCCAACCATACCAGAAATGTTATTCTATTGATTGAATCGGAGATTTTCTGATTCATGTAAGCGAAAATTCTGATCAAATATTAAGTTAATGAAAATACATACCAGACATTTTTAAAAAGGTTGTGCAGTCCAACTAATTTTTCTAATTATTTCAGTTTCCAACAACTTGTTTGTCATTATCCAGACATGGCCTCTGTTTTGTCATGATAGGAATAGATTTGGCCATCAATTACGGAAGTGCCAGAGGACGGTATTATCAGCTGCAGCATTCCACCACGTGCAGGACAAGCCCACAATCAGAATCCCCCACCATACTAATGGATTCATTCTTATCAGGTTTGTCGATAAACCTTATGACCACAACTTTCTGTTTATCTCCTCCATTATAATTCTTTCTGCTATATTTATGAGTGACATTTGAATAGCTGAGAATTTTCTTTGAAATTATTTTTCCATTAAGATCAGCAATCATTTGCAAACTTGTGAATTCATTAAAACCTATTTTGAAAGATTGGATATATTAATGCAAAAACACCGTCAAGACTTGAGTGTGATTGAATCTGAGTGCTTCTAAACTCCTTTTGAGAATTTGCAATAAAATTTATTTCAGTTAGTTTCAGATTCAAATTCTAACCTAAATTAAAATGCTAATCATTTATTTTACTTCTACAAGGGTTAAGGCATTTACATAAAAAATATAGACAATAGGAAAGGTCACTTATGTTTCTGAGACATGGCATAAAAGAGCATACATTTGTTTTTTTTTTAAATATAACCATTGTATTTCATAGATTTTATTTGTTAAGTGAATAATAAAATTGTGTAGGTATTTTGTTAAAAATGCAAATACATTTATTTTATTTAAAAAATATTACCTTTTCGCTTTTATTGCTTACAAAAGTAACACAAGTTTTTGTAGCTGGAAATAAAGATTATATTTGAATAAATGTTCATTTATTTTGCTGCTTATTTGTTAAAACATGCATTTGATTGCTTGGCACTAATGGTAAAACTTTGCTGAATTTTTTTTAGCATATTAACTTTCATATTTACAGAATTCTGTATATTTTAATTCCTTTCATTTCTCCCTGCTACTCCCCAGGCATCTTAAACTGACCACAGTATACCAACAGGGCCCTAGAACTCCAGTGTATAATTTTGTATACACTGTATAATTTTAATTCATCTGTATAATTTAATTCATCTTTTAGAACAAGATTACTGATACATTGTAAAGATGCATTCTTAGAGTCAATGAACATATTATGGTAGCTTCTAAATATATCTCAATGCAAACAATACACATTCTAAAATTAAAACTTATCTATTTGTATAAATCCATTTATCAGAGATAATCAAGTTTGCTAAAATATATCCAGGTATACAGATCAAAGGGTTAAATTCTGTTATATACTCTATGGAGAAATGTCTTATTTTTGTAATGGGTTTCTCTCTATTTTTAGGAAACCCCAAATCTACATTCAATGGATACAATTAATTAAATGTTACGGATGAGGTCATATGACCAGTAGTAGAAGCAAGAAATGCCTTTCACAGAATCCTGGGGTTGAAAGGCTAATGAGTGACAGGTGTTTCATTGAAGGACACTATTACAAGGAATACCTTTCAATCAATGAGATGCTATTATGAGCAATGGATTCAATTTCTTTTAATCAATGGACCTTTTTTATTACCTTTACTAAGAGATATTCTGTGGAATCTGTACAGGATATTCTTCATCAGACTCGGGGTCACATTTTCTTTTTCACTCATATTCCATCACGATACCTACTTTTATCCCTTTTAAAATATGCTTTTTAGTTTTTTTCCCACAATTTTTATCTCTGACGGTTTGTCGAACACTGTATTTTAGGGAATTCACAGAATACCAACTATGCGATGGGAAATGACACAGGGCTGTGCTTAAAATACAGTCAGGCTCCTCCAAACTCTCAAGACATTACAGTCTAATGGAGAGAGCAAAGATACCTACCCACATATAAGACAACACGGGCCATTTTATAGCACAATTTGAATTTCCTTTCTTTGGAAATGCCCCACATCTGCTCCTGGAAAAGGATGGCTGTGATCTGTGGGTGATCAGGAGGGCTTCAGCGGAAGGCACACTTTGTCAGATTTTGTCGGATTTTGTCGGGTGAGAAAAGGGGCCAATCAAGGCTTGAGGCTTGAATCTTACTTCTCTTGGTCTTCCGGATCTGAAAGACTTTTGATAATGCACCATGACCTTTCTTGGCCTAAGCTCAAGTTGCATGGAAGAATATGATGCTATTCATTCATTCTTTAAACCATTATTAAGCTATTACCTTGGGCCAAGTGCTATTATGAGTATTGGGAGACATCGTTAAGTGTAAAGTAATCTTTGCCTTGAAGTCTTTTAAGAATCTTGGAGCAAACGGGCAACTGAAATGACAATTAGATACAAAGCGATAAAGTGAATAGTCACCTATTTCTTACTGAAATACATAAAATGCACACAGATACGCACCATTCTAGGATTTAGTGAGGATACTTCATGTAATAATAAAATAGAGCAATATTTATACGTAGACTAAGAAGGGTGCAGCTCAGTGTTTAAGGATGTGGACTCTGGCAGTTACTTGTTATTTGATCTTGAGCGTGTGTTATGGGCTTATTGAATGTTTATGTCCCCCAGATTGAAATGTTGACACCTAACCCCCAGCACTGATGTTAGGAGGTGGGGCCTCTGGGAGGTGATGAGGTCATGAGGTGGGGCCCCATACCTTAGAAGAGAGACCCCAGGGGGAGGACACAGCGACAAGACATCATCTATGAGCCAGGAAGCAGGATCTTACCAGACACCGGATCCGTCAGCGCCTGGATCTTGGACTCCAGTCTGTTGTTTCAGCCTCCTGTCTGTGGTGCCCTGTTATAGCAGCCTCGATGGCTAAGAAAGCATGTTACCTGACATTTTCCTCTTCTGAAATATGGGGGGGTAGCAATAGTAAACATCCCCTCCTTCACACACACCATGTGCACACACAACTGCAGGGATCACTGTGTAAATGCACAGGCGATCAGCCATCAATAACTCCTCGTCATTCTTTGTGATGGAGTGTGTGATCATCATCCCTCCAGTACTCTCCTGAATTCCTGAAGTACACCAAAGTCCTTGCGCAGTGGGACTTCGGCGCCCCCAGCTGCTGGGGCACTGTGGTCAGTTTAGGACACCGGGGGAGTAGCAGGGAGAAATGAAAGGAAAAACTGTGAAACTATTTGGTTCTAACAGCTGGTCAGTAGTTTGGCATAGTTACGGAACAAGATACAGAGCTGACTGAGAGATGAACGCATGCTGTTACCGCATGGCCTGTCCATGCAAATGATTTTATCACGAAGTTGTAAAAAATGATTATCTTAAATACTCTCCTTTAGCACTGGGCAGACATAGTTAAGTGTCAATCATTCTGGGGCATTCCAAACAAATTCTATGAAGCTTCAGCTTGTTAAAAATTCTCATGCATAGAGTTATTTACATTTCCCGCTAATCCTCATGAGTGTATTGTCTTGAAATTTTCTCCAACCATTATTTAAAATTCCTTTTGAAGTCACTGCCACTCCATACCCTGAAAAGGATGATACTAAGAAATTACGTTTTATGAAAACTTCAACCAGAAAAAAACACGTAGGACGACGTATTTCATAGTTCTGAAAAGAGGAAAACAAGTCTGGCATATCAAACTGACTTAAAATAGGCGTGCACAGATAAGAAGTAAGTGGGGTTTGGATGTAGTCTATTGAAGAGTTATCAAAGAGGCCATTATAAGCATTTCCCCCCAAATTACTCATTCATAAAGCAAAGCAAAAGCAAAATATCCATATAGGTAGGTAGTTCTGACATTGGAATTACAACATAGAATATATGCCTGCAGGAACTGGTTCACAGAGACCGTGCCTGCTGTTCTCCTAAGAAGATATTTAAATTCATTTTGATTTGTCGACAATGGGAGCCACTGAAAGGTTTGAAATAGAAGTTTGACTCCTATTCCTTCCCCTCCCCCCTCCCTCCCTCTCTCTCTCTCTCTCTCCCTCTTTCCCTCTCCCTCCCTCCCTCTCTCTTCCTCTCTCTCTCAGGCTATTATGACAATCTTGGAATTGATCATCCACGTCTGAAATAGGGCAGTAATAGTGGAATGAGTGAATGTTTACAGCAGAGATAATTTTGTCACCAGAACCAGCACCCCCATCTTTCCGATTTTGGGTTCCTAGGATAATTTGAAGGAATCTAAAGATAGTCCGGCCAGAACTTTTTAAAGGACATATCATTGAAGGAGTGTCTCCCATCAGGCCATGTGAAATATTAACGAGCAATAACGCAAGGTTTATTAAATACCAACAGTACAGTTTCAACTGTTACTCCCAAAAAAGGTCCTCATCACAACACCACTGCAATCAACTTAACAAAAGAGACAGGAAAAAAAGATTTCTCATCCAGGTTTTTCCAGGATTATTATATATATTTCTTCTGACTCAGATTTGGCACCGTGAGCCATAATCCGGTCCCTGTACAGTGACGATCTGGCACACCGAGCTGCCGCCGCCAGTGTTGGAAAAGAACAGCCATGATTTCCATGTTCGAGGTGGGACAGCCGCAGGACTGCACCATGTGCCGAGCCGGCTGCCAGGATGGACAGAGCTTTCGCAGTCGATGCGTGTGCAGAAGAACGGGGAAGTCAGATCTATGGAGAGTGGAGACAGCTGGGATGGTCGCTCCCACTCTAACAACTGGACAATAGCAAAATAAAGTACAAGACACACCTTTTGTGAACCATCAGAAAGCCAAGTTCTCGATGAAGCTAAGCATCCGGGATTCAGGATGTGAGCGCCGTCCTGCAGGTGACAGAGCTCAGCACAAACAGATGCCATCATGTGAGGAGTAAGAGGAAATCCAGAGAACTTACGGCAAATCCCAGAATGCCCATCAGGGTCCAGGGTGATAGGGTACAACCTCTGGGACCTCAGGTGAGGGGAGCTTGCGTTTTTCTGCAGTTTCCCCTGAAATGGACAATCCTGGGAACGCAGGAATGGTTAGGAGCCGTACGGTGCGTAGGACAGAGTCTCCTTGCATGTGAGTCAGGCTTCTCCAGAGAGACAGACCATGGGCTATGGATAGAGGCACAAAAAGGACTCATGAGAGGGACGGGCTCGAGTGGCTGTGGAGGCTGGGAAGTCCCACCGTCTGCCGTCTGCAGGCTGGACACCCAGGAGAGCTGGTGGCGTGATTGAATTCCTGGCCCTGAATTCCTCTTGAATGTTTTTCAATTTTTCTCTTTCTGTGCTGCATTTTGGGCACTATCTTTAAAAATTTCTTCCAATCTCTTTTTGGCTTTTTGGCTAAGACCAAGTGCAGTAAAATCTTTTTCCAGTTTTCCTATTCTTTCTTTAAAGATGTCTAATCAGTGATTAAATATATGCAGTAAGTTTTCAATTTTAATTATTGATTTTCAATTTAGAGATATTCTGTTTGATATCTTTTTTTTTTCAAATCCACCTGCTGATTTTTTAATAGACTCTTGGTCTTTACTCATATTTAAATGCTTATGTTTATTAATTTAAATATTTTAAACATACTATTTTGTATTTGGGCGTGATTATTCTAATATTTGAAGGTTTTTCAGTTTTGGTTCTCTTTTATAGTTTTTGCCCTACTGTTTTGGGCACGGCATGCTGTTTCATTTCTTTCTTGCGATGATTAACTGGGAACTCACATTACATATACGTTTTCCTGTGAGGAGTTGCTGAGGGGCAATGTGGGGTCTCACAGAGAATTTGCATTTGACAATGCAAGTTCACTGTGTTCATTGCTGGCTGGGGTTTCTGAATTAAATCCACAGGGGAGGCTTTATTGTGACCACCCAGGTACGGAGAGTGTCGGTGGCATTCCCTAGGGAGGAGCCGACTGTGGCCATGGGCACCGAGCACGAAGTATCTTTTCCGCAACCCGGTGGTAAGATTGAATGTAGACCCTTTCCCTTCCTTTCTTTCCTGGTGAGTGACAGCTTCTCTCTGCCATCACACTTAGATGCGTCCCTTGGAGTCCCAGAGATGCTGCCGTCCTGTGGGAGTTCCGAGTGTGGGGACCACAGCCTTTAGCTCCTGCTCAGCCTCCCTCAAGGCGCTGAAAAATCTAAAGCTCGAGTCACTTGGGTTTGAAAACTGCCCTCAGGTCAAAGCCTGAGAGTTAATGCTTAACTCTATTCCTCCTGTTTTTATTTAATTTTGGCTACTGTGGAGTCCTCGTGGTATTGACAAATAATTGGTGCAATAAATATATTTTAATATGCATCTTATCCAGCACCGTTAGTTTCCAGGGTCCATCTGCATACATAGCAAACCCTACCCCTGGACATTCAAAGCATCATGTTGGAGCAGATGGGCACAGATGGGCTGCACGCCCACCACACCAGACGTTCGGTCTGACCCCTTCCCTCCTCTTTCCTGCAAGAGGATGAGGCCAGGAACTCGCCCCATCTCAAGTCCGCTTCCCAGAGAAGCCACGGCTTTGTGACATCCACTACTGTCCCAGGTAAGAGGAATAAAGAAGAACAAGGGCACCTGCACGGCGGTCACGTTTGGGGCCAGGGTGGTGATCCTTTCGTCTCACCCCTCATTTGCTTTGTCCTGACAATTTCGAACTCATGAGAAAATACTCAGACCCTAATTCTGTACTGGCTCAAGAAGATTCTAAAATCTACGGTGCGTTTCGTTTGTTTGTTTTGCCTGAATTAGATTTTACTGAAGGCTTTCAGGCCACAGCTTCTAACAAATGGTATCGTTGTAGAATCCTGACCCCGCGCCCCTCAGGAAAGCGCCCTGGCCCTGCTCCTCGCTGCTGCCCCGTGCCCAGGGCAGCAGGACCGGCCAGGTTTGGTCGGTGCGTTCTGCGGATGCCTCCCGTCACCCTCAGTACGGCCGCTCGAAATGCCAAGTTGGCTGCCATTGCAAAGACAACAACATATCTGCTAATAATTCACAATCAGCAGCGTTTTTCAAATAACCCAATAGTATTTATTAGTCCTGCACACGCCCCACGCTGTTCCAGAGGCACCTTTGCGGTATCATCAGGATAGGATTAATTAGGATAATCAAATTTCTCTTTTATCTCCATTCAGCGATTACAAAGTCATTTCGTCAGGCACAAATTACTCATTCATCACTGTGGGAAAATTTATTTCTTACAAACTTCAAACAACATAGACGTTATCTTCTATAGCACGTTGTCTTCTAGGAAATAGACACCATTTTCCACACTGAATAAGTATAATTCAGAAGGACATTTCTAAATAATACCTCATCCGGCTTTATGTTCAGCTTATGCTATTTCAATGCTTCATTTGACTGGGATTTACAAAATGATATAATTCATCTTTCAAGTTAGCATAATTTTCCTCTTTTCCCTTGGAAAAGCTTTTTGATGGATGTATTCCTGTCTGAAAGTCACATAGCACTTTTAAAACCCTTAGTGTTAGCATTGAGAGATTTTAAGCCCTACCTATGTATATGTGTATGTATCCTGATTATGGTATCAGTGGTATTAAAAAAGTGATATTAAAAAGACTGAAGGATGGGGCGCCCGGGTGGCTCAGTCATTGAGCGTCTGCCTTCGGTTCAGGTCGTGATCCCAGAGTCCTGGGATCGAGCCCTGCACCAGGCTCCTTGATCAGCAGGGAGTCTGCTTCTCCTTCTCCCTGTCTCCCAGCTCTCACTCTGTATCTCAAATAAAGAAAATCTTTAAAAAAAGGAAGAAAAATATAATCTTAAAAAAAAAAACCCAGGGGTGCCTGGGTGGCTCAGATGGTTGGGCATCTGCTTTCAGCTCAGGTCATGATCCCAGGGTCCTGGGATAGAGCCCCGCATCGGGCTCCCTGCTCGGCGGGAAGCCTGCTTCTCCCTCTCCCACTCCCCCTGCTTGTGTTCCCTCTCTCGCTGTGTCTCTCTCTGTCAAATAAATAAATAAAATCTTAAAAAAATAAATAAAAAAATGAAAAGACTGAAGGACTAAAACTATATCTCTGGTCAGGAAGAATCTTCCATTTAATTTTAATTGCCACTTTAAAATTAATTATACGATTTTAATATTTAATAGGAACCACCTTATTTTCCCTTGCTTACTATCATGCAGTGCCTCTTAATATGTGAAACTTGCATCAGAATGACTTGGAATGATGTTTACAAATGGTGATCCCCATTCCCAGATCCAATTTAAAGTTTTCTGGGTGTTTTTCTGTACTCAGCAACCCACAGGTGATGTCCTGAACACTAAGGTTTAGGAAGATCTTGATTTGATGGCTCACATGTCATACAGCCTGTAGGGGAGGCAACGCGTTACCTCTATTCTCTCAGGCTCTCCTGCAGGCCTGAGGATTAAGTTGACATAGAACAAGAGGAAAGCATACGGACTTACTTAATGTCACTTTTCCATGCCGTGGGAGCCCTGCTAAGGGATGGAGACGCCGGGAAGTGGCCAGGCCCACGCGCTGGGACAGGTGGGTCGAGCAGACAGGCAGTTGTGGGCAAGGAACTAGAATGTGTGGGGAGAGTAAGGGAAGATAAGAGTTAGTTTAACAAGGTTTCACAGACTTCCTCTCCCCAGAATGCGTGTTTCCTCCTGGTACAGGGAGAAGGTCTCTCGCATGGGAGTTGCATCTCCTAGAAGAAACGAGGGGTGGGGGTCAGACCCCTCTTGTTGCACCTGCCGTTTTTGAGTGCCTGTGGCTTCTGATAACCCTCATGCCAAAGTGGCATATTTTGGGGTGCTGCGTTCTGTCACCCCTCCAACCCTAAATGTCATCCAGGGGGCACCTCTTTGAGTAGGGAAGGTTATGCAGCCTCTGTGCCTCTCCACCCATGGGACGAGGGTTCCCTGCGAACCCACCTTGCTGCTTTCGGACCATGCAGCTGGAGGCCTGACTGTTGTCAAAGGATTTCGATCTGAACTTGTGGTTCCTTTGGCAATCCATTTTTCTCCAGGGTTTAGGAAGCTTCCTATCCATTTGTTTCCAGTCCATCCCACGGGCCAGTGTGCCTTCCATGTTCTCTTAGATGAAACTCTAACACCTTGCTTGTTGCTTTTGCTCTCACAACTGAGATGTGACCTGGGGACCACTGGAACTGTCGGTGGGAGAGACCACACCTTAATCAGGACTCTGTTATTTTCATTCATCTGAGAAGTTCTTCTGGGAGTCTGACACTTTTAGTTTTTCTCAAACCTATTTCTTAGCATCTGGGGTTAAGGAATATTCAGGGTTTCCAATGCTCTAAGACCTTGTACCCCACTTACCAGCCCTTTGCTGACCTGATGAAAAGTAACATGGCAGCCTTGAGGCTACTTGTTAAAGATGGTAGACCACATGATGGGAGGTCCTCTCTTGATGTCTTTTTGAACTCCAGCCAGTTCTTGCCTGAGATCATTTTTTTGGTAATATTATGCAGGAGAAACCATGTAATAACCAATATACAAGAAAACTGCCCATTCTCCGCTACTGGACTCCACAGCTGCGTGGTCTGTTTTTCCAGCATACACAGATGGTAGCTTTATCAAATACCTTGCCACTGCATAACTCGGGCTACAACTTTTCTGACTCCAATATCACACGCATTGTGCCCTGTTGCCCTCTTGGTGGATAATTCCATGTGTTTTATTTTTTTCCTCTGATAGCACTCATCCTGTTACAATCTTATGTATTCGCTAAAATAATTCTAGGTATGTTAACAGGTAAGTTTTCGCATCTCAGGGATTTATGGTAAAAAGAGATTTAAATCATCCTCAACTGAACTTGAAATTAAATATTCCTGGCTGGGGGAGACTCCTCTCCAAGGACAGGTGTGTGGTGTGGAAAATCAAGCATGGTCACATTCAGGGACAGACTGTCCTCCCATCCTGTGGTCTGCCATCTTTAACAGGTAGCTCCTAAGGCCGCCATGTTAGTCTTCATCAGGCCAGCAAAGGGCTGGTAATTGGGAAGAAGGCCAACTGTTTCGTAAGCACCACCTTGCCTGGAGGTGGCAGAAACCAACCCCATTTATGTTCACTGATGAGAACTAGTCTCCATAGTCCCATAGACCCATGGGTGGTGGAGAAATGTACCCCTTGGTGCACCATCTCTTCTCAGAAGCAACTCCTCCCTATGGAGGGGAAGTAGAAATACTCGGTGGGCAAGTCACGTGTGCCAACGAGCATTTGAGGGGACTCTCTGAATGAAAGGATTACACGAACAAAAACGTGGAACATTTCCTTGGTTGATTTGTTCTGTGAGTCCAGAGAGAATATTGGACTGCAGAATAAGGTTTAAGAGGGGGTGGAAGACAGACTCGAAAAAGTAAGTTAATGCTTTAAAGGCCAAGCTATGATACATAGAAAGAACTGTGTAGATTGTGGCTTTGTAAGTTCAGGTCCATAATGCAGTCAGAAATTAAATTTCATTTTTGAGTACCTGCATTTTTTTTTTTCTGGGAGGTCACCCATAGTTTTCTTTAGAAACTAAAAATCTTCATTATTGAGTCTGTTAGGTACTTAGAAGGGGCGCTGGTGATGAAGGATGGGTGCCCTGGGCTACCCTGAGGGAGTTCTTGTCTCAACTCTGTTTCTCTCCAGTTTTGTGTGACTGTGAACAAGTTACTGTTTCTCTCTGAGCAGCTCCTTTCTTCTATAAGAGTAGAGTTAATAATGGCATCACCTCCACTGGGCGGGTGGAGAATTAAATGGACCGATGTGTGGAGGCACTCGTCTCAATGCCCAGCACATAGTACGTGCTCAGGGTATGTTAGCTGTTTCTCCAGTCAAAACGTTGCAGATGTTTGTGATACGAGTGTGGAAAGAAATGAAGGGTAAGAAGAGATGCCGCCGCAGAGGGGATAGACTGGAGAGATATTAAACTGGTCTGCAATCGTGTACAAGCCCTTCGCTGAAATATATTTGCGGCATTGTGGAGTTAGTCTTTTTATAGCACTCATTTTCCAGCAATTTGCATGACATTAACTATAATTATCACCGCTATTACAATTACTATTATTGCTTGGCTCTCTTCCTAAGCTGAATGAGTATCTGTTGGGGCAGAGGCTGACAGTTCCTCTTGCTGAGTTAACAGCGGGACCAGGGATGGGAGCTCCAGCATCCGTGAGAGACTTCTAAGTGATTTATTTATTTTTAAACCTGTGTTGCCTGGAGCAAATAGGCGCACTGTGTCTTGAGCCCAGTTTTCTTTGCTGCATGGAAGACTTACAGTGCACAGTGTTATAGAAAACACTGTGATGACACACTGTCCAACAGAACTTTCTTGGAGAGGGGAGAAATCCTGTGCCTGCCCTGTCTAATACGGTCACCTACTTGGTACGGTAGCCGTGTTGAATATGGTTCAAATATGGCAACTGAACAGTTGCAATGTGGCTCGTGTGACCAAAGACCTGAATTTTAAATGTATTTCATTTCAATTAATTTAGATTTACATGGCCACGTGTGTCTTGTGGACGCAGCATGTGAAAATGAAGCTAAGTTGTATGAAATCTAATGTTGGAAATAGATAGGAGGACAGTTTGAACTGGATAGCAGGTGAGCCTGAGTCAGGAGCGCCTAAGTTGGGTCTTAGTGTGAGAAAACTTATGCTGTGAGCAGTTGGTGTGGAGAATCAAACGTGGTCACAGGAAGCCTAGGTACACGTCTTCGTGTGAAGACACATGGCGGGCACTGCCTTTCTCTGGTCAGTCGATGTGTCCGAGCGTCAGGCTTGTACTTGCATTGAGGGAGTGGGCTTAACACATGGCAGTTACTGAACATGAGACGTGGTTATCCACATTCGGATAGAATTCAATTATATATTGTTTAAAGGCCTGAAGTTTAATTGCATTTGAGGGACTTAAAACACCTGAGTCGTCCAACTTAGCAGTTAGCTTGCTGTCATCATGTAGCGTTCTTCTCCCGGTATCGTCAATCCCCGGCCGTGAGATGCGGCTTCCCTGTCTGCTGTATCAGACCCTGTTACGTGTCTGAGGACGTCACCACCCTGATTAAAGCCCTTCATGTTCTGTCCTTGCACCGAAGACAAAGCCTGAGTTCTAGGAACTCCTCGGCCTTGGGTGACCCAGGCCCTCCTTGTCCCCCACTCTCACTGCCCCGCATACCCATCCTTACTGGTCCTTATCCTGGGAACATGGTGGAGGGACGACCCTGGTCACCTTACAGGCACCCCATGACCCGAATGCCTTGCTTTTGTTCCGTGTTTGTGTCTTATCATTAAAGCGAAATTATTTGTATTTTTGCTTGATCCTCATTTTTGGAATCCTTCCTATTATATAAGCTCCTTTAAAACCATGGTGGGGACATTCCGGTTTACTCTTTATCCCCACTGGTTAGCCGAGCTCAGGAGTGCTGCGTTAGGTTGTCGATGAACCAGAGATTCAAGGGATGACTTGGGGATTTTCCTTTACCTGGACATTACTGAAAAATCCAAGATTTATGAGCAGTCTCGTAAACAAATATAAAAGATCCTGGTTAGATTTTTTTTTTTTTAAAGGAGAGACTAAGTATCAAGTGGGGAACAAGGGCGGTTTTTCCTCTGGGGTAACAATGGCAGGTTGGCCCCCAGGAGTCCTGTCGGCCCAGGCCGCCTCCACCAGAGCCAAAGGACGGAACTCCACAACAGGGATGGGTTATACAGGGATATATTTATGCTATACAGGGGTTATATTTATGCATATAAAAACGACTGAAAGCAAAGAAGGCGATGCTTTTATTGAAGTTGAGAGGAAAAAAAACCTTTAAATATATTTTCATACTACTGTTTTGAAGACTTAGCTATCAACTTAATAGAATTCTCTGTCAGGAGGAGACACATATGACAGTTGCCTCTAGGCATAGAGTTTCAAAAAAAGGACCCAAAATTCCAAATAAAATAGTTTGTGAGAATGTATCTTTATTTATTCATTCATTCATTCAATTCATTCATTTATTTATTTATGGGGGGCAGAGGGAAGAGAGAGAGAATCTCAAGCAGACTCCCCGGTGAGCACAGAGCCCAACGTGGGGCTCCATCCCACGACCCTGAGTCATGACCTGAGCCGACATCAAGAGTCTGACGCTGAACCGACTGAGCCCCCCTGGGAGCCCCTGTTTGTGAGAACATACTTTTGATGTCCAAGTACGCTAACTCTCTTCTCAGGTTCAGGGATTTGAGTTTCGTCAAGAGAGAAACATTCAATGGGAACGAATGCTGTTCTTTTATTTCTCCTCACTGGATTTTAGCCAGAGGCTGTCATCATATGCGGACATTGGCACAAACTAATGTGTTGAATTCAATGGAAGAGCACGCTTCCGAGTGGGTATAGTGGGATTGCCCCATTTCTGCTCACTAGTTTGTCTTAGTTTTTCATTAACAGGCTTTCAGGAAGAATGTATGAAAGGAAACCCTGTAGGAAACTTGATACACTGAAACTCACCTGGGTTTAGAACGTGTGCATCACCTACACCATCCTCCCACGGGAGGTGGTCACCGAGAGATGTCAGCCCCAGACGGTCGGAGGCTCCTCACCCTCTCCCGTCCTTGGAACCTTGGAACGGTTTTCAAGGATGCAGCCCTGAGAGGGAAAGGTGGTGTTGAGACCATCTGGATGGAACATGTGCCTGAGCCCGGCTAAGGCGCCTACATGGACCTTCAGGACTGTGGCATGCTGTGGGCAGGTGTGGAGGTGGACTCATCCTGCCACCACCCAAGACCACACCTGTGGGCAGGTGTGGAGGTGGACTCACCCTGCCACCACCCAAGACCATGTTCCCTTGATTATTTAACTGCCACAGTACCGACCTTCCAACTCTCCTTGTCCTGCAGGTACGGGGGCCAGTTTGTGAGCCAACAGACGTTCTCACCCGGCATTGCCCATTGCTTTACTTAATGGTAATGAATTGTTAATGGCGACAGCACTTTTAGGATCTTATATTTGTAATACTATAAAATGATATGTGAGAGTTCACTAGTTGTTGGTTTGAAAGAAGCGGGGATTTCTAGGTGAAAAAAATACCAAAGGAGAATCTGAAATTTTATGATAATTTATAAATTAAATATATTATTTATAATTATGGAACATGCAAGACAAAAGCATTAACCTCTTAGAAGGCTCATTACCAGAAATAATAACAAAAACGAAAAGACACACAGAGCCTTTGTATTAATTTGAATATCATTTCAGAATCATGGGAAAACTGTATAGCTGATTTGAAAGGTGCATCTAATAGGAAGGTGTGAGGACGAATGATGTAGGACGTTCTGTGTGACCTAAGTCTTCCTATGACTTCGCTGCCATTTCTATTAAGATAAAGAAAGGGGGGTTGAGAAAGAAGGCAAACGCCAGCAGGAAGGTAACCCGCTTCCAGAATCTGCTAGTGAGGAGGCCGTGGAGATGACTTCAGGCACGAGTTTAATGTCAGCTGAGCCGTGTCCGAGGCCTGAAACATTAAGGGGACCTGCAGACAGAAGCAGACTGGCAGGCAGCAGGATGCACTTAACCTCTGGGAAGTGACCACCCTGCCGCCGCCGCAAAACACATGATTCCTCAGTTTCCCACCTGGAATTTTAGACAGCTGTGTTGACTTTGGCCTTTTTCACTAGCTTAAATTCTTGTGGATTTCCCTACAATGCCAAGAGAAGCAAGGAGCTTGAAGTATTTTTAGCAAACTCAAAGGCACAGACAAACAATGAGGATGTGATTCTTGGAGGGGCACCCACATGTGAATTGAGTCCATGTGGGAATTTGGGCAGAGGAGGGTGACGTCCAGGGATCAGTGATGATGGAGGTGGAGGTGGTGGCACGATACACACACGCTGGAATTTATTTAGGATTCTGACACCTATTCTCAGCACAAAGCAGGGCCTGCACATCCCTCCAGCACTGGGGTGGCGTATGATGGCTTCATTTGGGGCCCTGGGCTTGGATTAAAGCTGAGCGCATCTACCCTGCGCGAGACTGGCCCCACAGTTCGATGCCGTGTGGATGCCATCGGGAAGGAAGAAGGCCCTTGCTCCACACAGGTGGCGGGTCATGGAGTGTGGGGGACGGGCAAGGGAGCTGGGGGCATGGGAGAGTGGTATGGAAATGATGGGTGGCCGATGCTGGGCTCCATGAGGAAGGAAGGGAGACAGGAAAAGATCCGAGCTTCTGAGTGAGGGTCCACGCCACCACTAACACAGGATTCGAATATAGGAGTAACACATGCTAATGAACAGTCTCCTGTGTGTGCCTCAGGAAACACTGTCTTAATATTTTGGAACTTGTGTCCTCATGCACAGTTAGAAGAAAGTGGGAATTTTACTTTATTTTTATTTTTTGCCTGATAACATAATCCTGTCAAAAAGTAGAAATTCGGGGTGCCTGGGTGGCTCAGTCAGTTAAGAGTCTGCCTTCGGCTCAGGTCATGGTCCCAGGGTCCTGGGATCGAGCCCCACATCGGGCTCCCTGCTCCGCGGGAAGCCTGCTTCTCCCTCTGCCCCTGCTTGTTCTCTCTCTCTGACAAATAAATAAATAAAATCTTAAAAAAAAAAAAGTAGAAGTTCATTATAAATGTTAGGTGCAAGGCAGGACTTGTTTTCTCCAGTGGAAAAATCCAGACCTGCGCCTCCAAGTTCCTCCTGCTCAAAGTTTTTCAGCCTTTGTCTTTCTCACACCCTTGAAATAATCTGTAATGATGTGCAGCAGCAGCTTATTCCTTCAGGAAATTGATTATTCTTTGATTTCACACTCTCTTAGCTTCCTCTCCAGTTAGTGTGATATTGGTTGAATTTTCCCTGCTTTCCTGGCTTTTTGTTTTGTAATTCCCATTTGCTCAGAGTTATAACAGTGAGGCAACATCGGTAATATTTGGAAATCTTCTGCGACAAGCTCCTTTGACACTATCAATTCCGTGAGAATGGAAACGAAAATGTCCTTCTTTAAGTGGGTATTTAGACTTATTTTATTTGGGACAAGAAGCTGATGCCAGAATGTGGACAATAAAATTACACAGAAAATTGTTATGATGAATCATTAAATATTTAATGAGTTCTAGAAATGAGACTGTCAGAGACCAGAGCGGAGATGGAAAGCTGTGAGGGGAAATTATAAGCTGGAAGGCTGAAACATCGCGATTCTGAGCCAGACAGAAGCATCCTCAGTGCCCGCCAAGACTTGGGGGGGCGGAGTGTTGTCCTTACGACGCTGCCCCGTGATGCCCGTGGGTTCAGTGCCTTTGCTGGAAAGAGCCTCACAGAACAGAGGAATGTCAGCGTGTCCTTAAGATTTTTCTTGGTCCTTCTCCTGGATTGGGGTTAGGGTTGGAGAATAGCAGGGGATTCATTTTTCCAGTAACTTTCATTCAATCCTGTGCACAGGAGGTGACAGGAAGGGGCACTCGTGGAACTCACACAAGTGAACACCTTCTCAGAGTGCTTCCTATTTCCATATTGCAGAAGTACTTTTCAGATCTTGCTCTTTCTTTCTTTCCTCTGCTTCAGTCTCTAGTTGGTGTTTACGGGACTTCTAGTCATCTCAGCATTTCAGCTACGTTCCCTCCCAGACACTCTTGAGAATGGGCCTTGGAGACCCTTGGGCCATGGCCCTCTGTGGGCCTCCAGCCTGGATCATGAGTCAGGGTTTTGGGGTAATGGGACATAAACAACAGACTTTTATCTTTCATGGTTCTGGAGGTTGGAAAGTCAAGGTCAAGAAAAGGTAAGTGCTTATATTTACAGAAGATTAGGTTAGGGGTGTGATAGTTTGATTCAGAGCACACTTTACTTTTCTTCATGAAAATGGGTTTGAATCCATGACTGATTACTTACAAGGGCTCGTTCAGTCCATCATCTTGCAAGCATGTTTTCGTCAATGGAACTACATCTTCAAAGGAGACCTTCCCCAGAGAAAAGCAGAATTCTGATGACCATGTATGCATGGGTGGGGGGGGGTCTTCCTCTTCTCCCCCAGTGGTTCTTCCACCTTCAAGGTCCTCAGGGCTCCCCACAGCACCAGCAGTGCTGTGGAGTTCAGTCTGAAAAATCACTGGACACTGTATTTTTTTTAAAGATTTTATTTATTTATTTGACAGAGAGAGAAAGCGAGCACAGGCCGGGGTGGGGGGGCAGCAGACCGAGGCAGAGGGAGAAGCCGACTCCCTGTGGAGCAGGGAGCCCAACGCGGGGCTCGATCCCAGGACCCCAAGATCATGACCTGAGCTGAAGGCAGACTCTTAACCAACTGAGCCACCCAGGGGCCCCTGGACTCTGTATTTTTTAAAAAGACTATTTTTAGAGCAGTTTTTTGTTGACAGGAAACTTAAGAGAGTACATAGATGCCCTGTCCCCACAAGTGTATGGCCTCCCCCGCTATCAGCATCCCCAGCAGGTGGGTAGTTTGTCACCATCGATGAAGCACACTGACACATCATCTGCACCCAGACCCCATGGTTCACCTTCAGGCTTGCTCCTATTGTTGCGCTTTCCGTGGGTTTGAACAGAGGTGCAAAGACGCACATTTCTCATTCTCATACCACAGAGAGTGTTTGCATAGCCCTGAAAATCCTCTGTGCTCGCTGTCATCACCTTCCCACCTTGTTCTATAAAGGAGAAAGCTGATGCCAACAAATATTAAGTATTTTGCCCAAGGCCAAACAGATAATTAGTGGCTGATCTGGGACTATTGATTTCCAGCCCAGGGATTTTTTTTCCTAATCAAATATTAATAATGAATAGAGGAATTGCTCTTTACTTTCATATTCTTTTGTACGTTAAGCAATTTTTTTAACCTCTGCCCTCCGATATAGTTACATAACTAATGATTTACTTCCAGACGTTAAATCTTGGGGAAAATTCTGGGTATCTTTAGCAGCTTCTTGGAATTCACCAACAATGCTTTTGGGCAGATGATGATGTTTTCTGGCTTCCTTGGCTCTTTGCCATCTGCGGCTTTGATGTCATGGGGAGGGAGAGGGAGTGATTTAGCACTTTTTCAGACAGAGTCAGAGATTTCTTTCCTATTACCTTTATGGTACATTCTGCAGCTCCAATTATGTCCGCTCTTCTACGGATACACCCTGACCCATCTCAGCCAATCCGCTGCATCTCGCAATCATGGTTCTTGTACTTACCTTGTTCATTTTCACGGTGTGACATTCCTGATCTTAGGATTTACTGCTCTCCATGGAGCCCCGCGCTTCATGCATTAACATAGCTTCCGAGTGAGCCAAGTCGTGCAATCCATTACATTCTGAACACTGTCGTTCTTTGACTTTTACCAGGGCCCAATTCACAGTTTTGTTCTCCATCGAAATGCACACTGCTTTTCTGATAACGCTGTAACATTTACAATAAGCAGTTGTTATTGATCTCCCTCAAAATAAGTCTTCTGTACAGATTTTTTAACTTTGCACTACTCAAGATGCAATTACTCACTGCCATCCATGAGTTGATTTCGCCTGTGGTACTGGAGTGTCCAAAGAACACCCTTGGAGCTGTAGGCCATTCTAGTGTAGAGCCCAGACAACCAGGCTTTTTCCTGATGATCAGCCCTGCACCTTCTTTTACAAGTGTTTTGGCTCTCAGATTTGGGACAGAAGTAAACTCCGGCCTACAAGAATTTCCTCAGGCCTATTCCCACGGTTAAGTCAGGTGAAGCTGGGATTCAGAGTGATGCTATTATCTGATGAAAACAACCAGCGTTGCCTGGGAGAGTGGCTAGGAACCACTTCCCATTCAAGAGATGTCCTGAAAGAGGCAGTGAGGGTGGTGGTGAGGTTGGTTCTCATGTTAGATGAAAATTGGGATCAGGAGCATCTTTAAACCCTCCGGGTATCTTTAAGGTTTTCTGTGTTCTTTTCTCTGATAGAATTATCACAGCATTCCCAAATGGTGAATCCATAGATAAAAGCCCATCTGAAATATATCTGGGCATGGAGGACAATAGAGCTCATCCTGGGGCTCTGGTGGTCAGAGCTCCTCTCTAATGGACACCATGCATGTCCTAACCAGGAGAGCCAAGAGGAACAAAGGAGTGTGGCCTGCGATGAGCTTAGCAACTTATACCCTACCACATTTAGTATGCCTCTGCATGCCCGTAAAGCTCATAAAATAGTTTGCCTAATTCATGTCTAAAACCTTATAATTATAGATATATTCAGTATTCCAGTTAAAACTGAGTTATCCAGAGAGGTGTCTCTATTCATCAAAATGCATGTGAAGATGAAAGCCTCATTAGGGATCTACTTGTATTTGTCTAGATTTGTGTTTGTAAGGATATTTTTGGTAGCAAGACATTCTTCTTTTCACATGATCTCACGTGGAAGCAGGACATGCAACACCAGGCATCTGGGAGTGATGTGGGAGCAGAGGTGGGGGCCCCAAAGAGGCCTGTGGTCACCCACCTCCCCAGCCATGTCCACCCCGTCCTGCAGCACTTCCTGAGCAGGAGAGAACACTGGAGGGCCCTGAAAACCATTCAGAAAATCATTGTTCTGGACCACACATCTGCTCATGCGGCAGTGTACCAAACTCAGAGTCATTAAACCACACTTAAATAGGAACAGATGGGAGAAATCCCAATCTCCATTCACTCGTGTGGGCTGCACAGTTCTGGTCTGAATTACCATCTTCACAACCATAGAGTTAGCACCTGCTTCATATCAAACATTATGTCAGGCTTGCTGACACCTGCAAACAAGACGCAGCCCTGTCCTCATAGGTCCTATATTCCAGTGGAAAGTAAGCATGGTAGAAGGCATATAAATTTTTTAAAAGTTATACTTTTTAAATGAATGTTATGAAGGGGATAAAAATAAAACAACAGGATAAGATTCAAGAGCGGCGGTGAGGAAAAGCATCTGTAAGCCTGGAAAGGAAGAGAAGGGGCTGGCCCTGGGAAGAGGGGAGAAAGGAGGGGTGTCTCAGGGGGTGCTTCACATTCAGGGGCTCGAGGTGTGGTGAAGGAGACAGGAGGTGGTGCTTCATGATGGGTTTGATTTGTACGTCCCTGATGACTAGGGATGTTGAGCATCTTTTCATGTAGCTTTGACCATCTGTATATCTTCTTTGGAGGAATGTCTATTCAAGTCCTCTGCCCATTGTTAAATCAGATTTTTTTTTTCCTGTTGAGTTTTGTATTTCCTTATATATTTTGGATATCAGCTTTCTGTGTCATACCCAAGAAATCATTGCCAAGATGAATGTAATGAGGATTTCCCCCTGTGTTTTCTTCCAGGAGTGATGGATATTATTAAAAAAAATTGTAAGTTTTGGCAAGGATACAGAGAAATTGGAACCCTTGTACATTGTTGGTGGGGAAGTAAAATGGTACAACTATTATGGAAAACACAATGGAGGTTTAAAAAAATTAAAATAAAAAATAATTTAAAAATAGAATAACTATATAATCCAGGAATCCCACTTCTGAGTATTTACCTGAAAAAAGTTGTCTTTCTTTTTTTTTTTTTTATCCCAAAGAAGTGAAGAATCACTGTACAACATACTGGCTGTGGTTATCAATATTGTATTGTACACTTAAAATTCTGTCAAGAAGGTAAAGCTCATGTTAAATGTTATTACCATAAGAAGAAGAGGAAGAAGAAGAAGGAGAAGAAGAAAAAGAAGAAGAAGAAGAAGGGAAGGAGAAGGAGACAGAAGAAGAGGAGGAAGGTGGGGAGGGGGACCAGGGAGGGGGAGGAGGAGGCAGAGAGAGAGAGGAAGGAAGAAGCTGACACAGTCCAATGTTCATGGATCTTCCTGAATAAAGAAAAATGTGGTGAGAAATAAGTTTGGAGAGACAGTTTGGAGTCTCCAGGAGGACCTTATAGGAATTGACTGTATTTTAAGTGCAATGAGACCGCATGGTAAGGTTTCAAGCACAGGAATGTTGACATTCAATATTTTGTTAAAATATGTGCTTTGATGCTGCATGGTAAATAGATAAGATGGTGGTTGATGGGCAAGCAAGGAAGTAGAGAAACCAGAAGGCATTGCTTAATTGAGCTCAGCAATGACCATGGTCAGTGGCATGTCTTAGAAAGAAATTGTATCATTGGACATTGATAGACCCAACAGAGTTCCTCACATCCTGCTCTCTGGGAAATTTAAATAACTTTGAACAAATCAACCTAGGAAAACAGTCATTTTATAAACTAACAGTTATTTCATAAAACAACTGTTTTACTGAGAAAAAAGTAATTGTTCCTGAGTGCTTAAACTGGGGGGAACAACACATGTGAAGAAGCCCTAGGGCATGACCTTGGATATTATTTCGGGAAAGAGTTGGTCATTTGACAGAGAAGGACACAGCTTCTGATCCAGGAGCAGAAAACCATGATAAGACATGAGAAGAGGAGAAATAATGGAAGGTTTGTAGAGGAAACAAAAATTAATTGGTTCAATGTTAGCAGAAAGTCACATTATACAGTTAGATAAAAAACAGGAAGACGTAAAGAAAATCTGTTACCTGAAAAACCAAGAAAATGTCATATTAAACACAAGGAAAAGTTGGGTCGTGAAAATCATTCCTAAGGTTTTCCATGGTGACTCAAGTTAAATTTCAGAATAGACTCTGAGTTTCCTAGTGATTAAATGAAGAAGATAACATTGTCCCATTCAAGCCTCACATTATTCACAAAATAAAGACATACCATTTGCCTAGGAGAACTTATTTTCTAAGCGCTCAGGCTCTACTTAACATATGCAATAATTGGAATAATGGCTATATATCATTCTTATATACATTTGTAAAGAAAGTTAATTTAAGCTTAAAAAATGTTGTCATTTTAGGGGCACCTGGGTGGCTCAGCCAGTTAAGCGTCTGCCTTCGGCTCAGGTCATGATCCCAGGGTCCTGGGATCGAGTCCCGCATTGGGCTCCCTGCTCAGTGGGAAGCCTGCTTCTCCTTCTCCCACTCCCCCTGATGTGTTTTCTCACTGTCTCTCTCTCTGTCAAATAAATAAATAAAATCTTTAAAATACAATGTTGACATTTTAATGAATCCTTAGAAAGTGTTTACAGCTCCTACTTTTATAGAATTCCATCTCATATCGAGTGTAATATGGAGTTACCTAAGAAATAATATTAATCAAAAGTTCAACTGATACTAATGGTATAAAATTTATATTTTAACCCTTGTCTAATTGAAAAAAAATCCTCAAAATAATAAAAATATTGCTGCTCTGCTTTGTATCTTAAGACTCTCACATACTGAATCAGATAGGTATGTATCTCTTTGTTTCAGCAAGTAGGAAACTCAGAATCAATTTGAAATTGGACTTCGGAGGATTTTGAGATGTATCTCTCTTTCTGGGACTGAGAAATAGGATTTTTTTTCTTTAGCTGGTTGACATGGTGGATTATATTGATTGATTTTTAAATTCCAAACCTGCCTCACATGCCTGGAATAAATCCACCCTTGTTAAGGTGTATAATTATTTTTATATGTTTATATGTTTATTTTGCTAATATATTTTTGTGGATTTTGGTTTATGAGTGATATTTGTTTGTGTTTTTCTTTACTTGCAATGTCTTTATCTGGTTTTGATATTAGGGTAATTCTGGTTTCATAGAATGACTTAGGAAGTGTTGTTTCTGGAAGAAATTGTGGACAGTTGGTATCATTTCTATCTTAACTGTTTGATAGAATTCACCAATGAAACCATCTGGGCCTGGTGATTTCTTTTTTGGAAGGTTGTTCTCAGTTCAATTTTGTTAACAGATATAGGCCCTGGAGATGATCTAGTTCTTCTTGGGTGGGTTTTGGTACTTTGCGTCATTCCAGGGGTTAGTCTATTTCATGTAAGTTATCAAAACCGTGGGCATAAACAGTTTTAGGCCATTCATCTTCTTCTTGTAATGTTTATGGGATCAGTCGTTTCTTTCATAATATTAGAAATTCAGATCTTCTCTCCCCCCCCTTTTTTTGTTGTTGTTATTTTTGGTGAGCCTAGTGGTTTATCAATTTTACTGATGTTTTCAAACACCAGCTTTCATTGTCATTGGCTTTCCTGATGGTTTTCTTATTTTCAATTGTATTGATTTCTGCTCTGATTTTTATTACTTTCTGTTCTGATTGCCTTAGGGTTAAATTGTTCTTCTTTCCCGGGCGCCTGGGTGGCTCAGTTGGTTGAGCGACTGCCTTCGGCTCGGGTCATGATCCTGGAGTCCCGGGATCGAGTCCCGCATCGGGCTCCCTGCTCAGCAGGGAGTCTGCTTCTCCCTCTGACCCTTCCCCCTCTCATGCTCTCTCTCTATCTCATTCTCTCTCTCAAATAAATAAATAAAATCTTTAAAAAAAAAAATAAATAAATAAATTGTTCTTCTTTCCCTAGTTTCCTAAGTGGGGAAGCTTAGGTTATTGATTTTCGATCTTTATTCTCTTCTAATATATGCATTCAATGCTGTAAATTTCCCTCCAAGCATTGTTTTTCAGTATAGCCACAGATTTAAATAACTCTTATTTTTGTTATAATTTAAATAAAATATTTTTTTTAAATTTCTCTTGAGACTTCTGCTTTCACCTATAGTTTATTGAGAAGTCTTTTTTTTTTTTTAATTTCCAAGTATTTTAGAATTTTCCAATGATTTCGGTTGTTGATTTTTGTTTTTTTCATTGTGGTCTTAAAACATACTTTGTATTTCTATTTTTGTTTACCTTATCTTTCATTTTATGTTTATGTTTACTTTATGTCCCAGAATATGGTCAATCTTGAGAATGTTCCACATGACCTTGAGAAGAATGTGTGTCCTGCTATTGTTGGATGGAGTGCCCTATAGATGGTACTTTAGATTTGAAGTGACTTTTGGATCTCATTTTTTATCAACTCTGACAATCCATATCTTTTTAATAGGAATTCAATTTCTGAGCCAAAAAGTATTCCTTTGGGTCTTGTGTTCCTTGGACATACCCATTTCATTGTATTTTTTAATGTTGTTTTGGTCTTGGCTTTTTTTTCTTTGAGTATGCCATGATTTTCTAACTCTGTGATGTTGCAAGATAATCCTGTACATTTCCTACCGTGTCTTTAGATCACCCATTTCCCTGTAGAGCACGGCCCCTTTTATTTGAGAATGGTGTTAGAACTGATTCAAGGTGTGCTCTTTGCTCCTGGGGTCATGGTCTCCAGGCCCCCTCAGCTGACCCAGGAAAGCACTGTATATGTGTGTATCACTCCTGTTTATGCACGCCCACGTGCATGTCTGGTGCATCCACCTGTGATTATATCCAACTCTGACCCATGACCACACCAATCACTATGGCTTCCTTCACCTTCTACGTATCTGTAGCCTCCTATTCCAGTTTTAAATGCACATAAAAGCATTAATTCCTGTGATGAATCCCTGAAATCGCACAACTTAACGTTTCGTGGCTCATACATGCACAAGTACCTCATCCTTAACTGAACAGGGCAAATGTTGCAGCACAGAGGTTACTGGGTTGTTTTTGCTTCTGCTCTTGTTATGTGCTCAATAGATGAACATCATCTCTACTTTTTTTTTTTTTTTTAAGATTTTATTTATTTATTTGACAGAGAGAGACACAGCGAGAGAGGGAACACAAGCAGGGGGAGTGGGAGAGGGAGAAGCAGGCTTCCCGTGGAGTAGGGAGCCCGATGTGGGGCTCGATCCCAGGACCCTGGGATCATGATCTGAGAAGAAGGCAGACACTTAACGACTGAGCCACCCAGGTGCCCCTCATCTCTACTTTTGACTCACTGGTGAGCAGTGCGGAATTCAAGGGAAGAAAAACTATGGGTTTCCCTATCTTTCTCTTTCACCCCCCGTCAACATTTTTGGCACAGATGTTTGATTAATACAGGGAAGGGGCAAAAGTCAGGAAGGTTATGAAAGAGCCCCTGCTTATTCATGTTCTTAGACCACAGACCTTGTACCTGTGTTCCACGCCAGGTCTCACTTGAAGGGAAAGGTTGGCCGGTCAGGGCAGTTGTGGCCCCACTGACTTCATTATGGATATTTCACACTTGTCTTGGACTCACTTTGGGTCCCTTTGAATTCCCACCAGAGTGTGTATGGAGTGTCACAGCTGCTGGGGGAGCGTGGAGCAACGCGAAATGCTGGGCGTGTGTGCTGGTGCATCTTCTCTGCTCATACACATGCTCCTTGTCTCATCAGCTGCGAATTACAAGGAAGTTCAAAGATAAAATTACTAAGGATTTCAAGATGGTGGTATTAGAGCATTCAGCTAAGTGCAGGCTTTTTATAAGCATAGGTTACACATTCCCAGAGTAAAACATGAAACCCAGTGATTGCCTTTCTTCAGTGAGAAATACAATTTCCTTGCGTCATGTAAGGAAGAAGTCCTTACTTCTCCAGTAAGGAGCTCCTTACTCACTTCCCTCATTTCTAGACCTATTGCTCCTTCGCTGTGTATTCTCTTTCCAGGAAAATCTTGCTAACATTCAAATCTGATCACATCTCTTTTGTTATGGACAAACTGTGTCCCGCCACCCCCAAATTCTTATGCTGACGCCCGAACCCCACTGGGGCTGTGTTGGAGACAGGGTCTGGGGGCGGTGATTAAGGTTCAGTGAGGTCATGAGGGAGGGCCTAATCCTACAGACCTGTTGTTCTTTTAAGAAGAGGAAGAGACAGCCTCTCTCTCTGAGTGTGTGCAGAGGAAACATGACATTTGCAACCGAGGAGAGGCCCCCCCAGAACTTGAGCATGTGGACACCCTGCTCCAGGACTTCCAGCCTCCAGCGCCGTGGGGACGAAGTGTCTGCTATCTAAGCCCGGCCGCCCCACGGACTGAGCAGGCATGCCCTGACCTGGGCTCCACGCCGTGCAGGCACAGCCCTCCTGGCAGCTCAAGGGACTCCGGCCAGCATGAGGCTTGCACAGCTGACCTCCCAGCACAGCCCAAAAGGGCCCGTGTGGCCTGGGGCTGCAGGAGCCCTCGCAGCTAGAGGTTTCCTGTGCCGTCCCTGGAAACCCCGAATAGACGCATCACAACACAGGCCCCTCGTTTCTGGAGTGAGGCCTTTGAGGCAGGAGCACAGACCCTCATGGACGGGTCTGTTAAGTTATTCCAAGAGGAAAGAAACCAAAGGCAGAAGCACCGACGGACGGATCATCCAGCTCAGGTAGCAGAGAAGCGAGAGGGCGGCCGTGCGTTAAGGTGCCAGGTCCCAAACCACCTGCAGCAGTAACGTTGGGCCTCTCCCCGCTGACGGTCTTGTCTTTTTGGGATTTAAGCCACGGTGACTGGTGATCCCTGCGAACAATTCATGCAAGCAGAGAGTGAACTTACGCTGAGGTAGGGGTGTTTGTGAGCAGAGTGAGAGAGGGGGTCGTGAACACTCTGGGCGTGATACCTGACAGTGAGGCCGACGCTTTCCTGCTCGTGAATCTGCACCAGAGGGCGTTTCTGGCCACGGATGATCGTGTTTGCCTGTGGACGTGGGCCACGGCGGACACGGTAGGGAGCGCACGTCCACAGGAGGAGTCCCCGGGCGTGCAGGCAGTGAACCCACCCTCACTCCAGGCTGGACCACTACCCGTGCAGAGTGTCCTTGATAATCTTCTCGATCAGCACTGCTGCCTGTCTCAGGCCTTATTATGGGATGTGCCCCCAGGCGAGAAAAGGGGGATTTTCCTTAACACTTCAGAGGCAGCTATTAGAGCAAAAATTCAGAGCTGTCGTGTCTGTGACCTACCCAGTCAAGACCATTCAGCAAACCCCTTAAACTGAGATGTTCCTTTTCTAGACCTGCTCCAGGCAGACGGGCCATGGCTCAGAGGATCTGCAGTTTGTGCTCCTGAAAAATAGCCGGGGCTCTTGTAACAGAGTGGGGCTGTTACACAAATCACCTGTCTGTTCGTCATATGCATCTAATCTTCAAGTTTTATATGAAGGCATTAAAAGTTTATCCTTCAGTTGATAACAGCATAAAAGAGAAGATCTGGCCTAATCCTCCAAAAATTAAGAATGCAAAAAAAAAAAAAGAGAGAGAGAGCGAGAGAGAGATTAAGTTTGGAGGACATAAATGTTAACAGCTTACCGCACCATAGGAAAATTTCCAGTTGCGTATATTTTAAGTCTGTACCACAGCCCACGACATATAGGATGAACTTTTATTGGCCCAAAGCTGAAGGGCCATGCAAATATTTATGCATTCTTGCTGTGTGATGAGACAGTCTATTAGAGAAACCATTTTTTTAAGCCTGGGTGGTTAGAAATCACTCTTAAATAGTCGTGTTACATTTCCATCACAACGAAGTACAGGCTAATAACCGTAATTGAATCTTTTTAATGACTGAAGTGTTTGAGGTCTGTCGGGTATGTGTATATAGAGGAAGCATAGGTGTTGGATTTGGCTTTTAGGCACAGGATATCAGCAATTTTTTGGTCTGAATGCCTGATCAAGCTTCCTTATGATTTTTGTGACTCACCTACTCCTCCAGGGAGGACTCTGATTGATTATGTGGTTTCTGGTTAATTAGGCTCTTCCTGCTTCCGAGCCCCGAGTTCCGAGGCAGGGAGCACCCCCAGGCGGGCTGAATATTCAGTGCCTGGCTGGGAAGGAACTCTCCCTTTACTAATGACCTGGGTGGAGCCACGGTGACAAAGAGGTAGTTTGCACAGACGCCTACAAATAGAAAAATTACTTCTCCGCCCTCCTGCCAGTTCATTTTTTGGTTCTTTGTTCAGCATAAAATGAAAGGCCCGGCTGCCGGCGACGGTGTAGAACGCTCAGAATATTCTTCAATATACTAAAGGGAAAATATAGAGGGCTCTCTGGGCTGAGTTATTTGTGATCTCCTCTCCTTATTTCCCCTCCAGATATTAAATAAAATTAGAGTAATGGACATAATTAACTCTGAGTCTCATCTCAGAAGGATAATTTATTACCAGGTTAAAACCCCTTGAACCAGAACTCTAAGTGATTTGTAGTGATTATTATACAACACTTTTTCACATTTTTGCTGACCTAGTTTTCTTTTTCAGAAAGATGGGAAGAAACTAAATAATGGAGTAAAAATGAGTCTTACCCATTTCACTGATTGCATGATTTTGTCAGGCTATTTTTTTTTTTTAAAGCACCTTAAAATATTAGGTTCTTGACTCACTGGCTGTGTCAGGTAAGTAGGATTTGGGTGCTCTTACTCCTTCAAACAGTGTTGAGGATGATGCTCTGAACTGGGTCCACGGGTGGTGTTATGAATGTTTTGGCAGTGTGACCTATGATCTCTGCTCTCAAAGGGTCTGCATGCAGGGGGAGAGGGAAAAAGCCAGAAAACATCTAGAAATTCAGAAAATAGCATCCACATTGAAGTATAATTAAATCAAAATTATTTTAGACCTATTTCTTCCAAGGCGTAGTGCTGAATGCTAGAGCCAGGCTAATAGGACGTCCTGGGGCAGGGCACAAGACTCAATTCTGGAAATCGAAGTAACAGCAGATATTTGAATAGCAATAGGAAACAAATGGTAATAGCAACTGAGAGCACAGAAGTGGAGAAAGTGACAACATCTGGTCTAGAGAGTGCCTTCCATGGGTGCAGAGGGAGCTCAATGACAATGTGCAATACGAAGGTGATAAGGGACAGCACTGCGTGAAAGAGTTCTTACATTGCTGCAGCTCACCCCTGCTCCCCGGCTAGGCCTGGGAATGCGTCACAGGAAGGGGCACTTGGTGTAGGATCGTGATTATGGGTGGGACTCAGTTTACCATCTTGGATCCGCTGTTCCTGCTGATTTCTGCTCATGTCAGAAATTATTCTCATCTCCATGATTGCACTTTTTTGTACATGGTATCAATTTATTATTTAGACAATTCTGGAATTACAAGCTGTAGATTAAGTCCTCTTCCTCCTTTAACATAATTAAGTGTAAATATATGACGAACTTAAATTTTATTGCAAACCTTTTCAGTGTAACCATTCAGAGGGGGATGATCACCAGTTCAGACAGAAAAGGGTATAATAATAATAATTTATTAGGGCATGTTGGAGTAGATTTTTTTAAGCTTTAGTGGTTTTTGCCCTTCTTTTGTAAAGAAAAAGAAAAGAATTCAACTAATATGGCCTCCAGGTATTGCTCTTTGCAGGATGGGCGTGCTCTAGCAGTAAGCAGAGGGGAGAGACTGATTCTGCCACCTTTCAAAATGTGCTCATGTTTCCATTTCTTGTCCACTTTGCCCTATTTCAGAGGTGAAGACAATTGGGTCCTTAACTCTCTTTCCGTTAAGATCAATAGTAAACTGATAAGCAGACACCAGAGCTGCGCCAATGTACTAACAAGTGCTGATGGGCCGAAATCTCCAGACTAATTACTTGCTGGAGTCCACAGCCCCAGGAACCTGGTATTTCCTGGCCTACGGGACCTTCGAAACCAAAGTGAGAGACTTACTTTGAGCCACTCAGGGAACACACGGCCGCTGGAGTGGACCCACAAACCACCGAAACTTATACTCCTGGGCACTGATCTTCCCCGGAATGCCAGAGCTGCACCTGGCGGGACCGTGGCCCCGATCCCCAGACCCTTAACCTCCGTGGAAGTTTTGTCAATTGGTCCCTAGAGAGTCGCACCTGTATTTTGTAATCTTTTTTTTTTTAATATATATACATATTTTTTTAAGATTTTATTTATTTATCAGAGAGAGAGAGAGAGGCAGGCAGAGGGAGAAGCAGGCTCCTTGTTGAGCGAGGAGCCTGATGTGGGACTTGATTCCAGGACCCTGGGATCATGACCTGAGCTGAAGGCAGAGGCTTAACCGACTGAGCCACCCAGGCATCCCTGTATTTTGTAATCTTTATACTGAACACAAACAAGAGTCTGCTTGCTTTCTCTGTGGTGAGGTTTCATATTTTTTTCCTGAGCTGCCTTTCAGCAAAGGGATTTGCTTCGTGCACACTACCAAGATGTCTTTCTCCAGATCTTGTTTGATGACTCTTATATCACCTTCGACTGAAATATGCATTTTGCCAAAAATAAAGTATTGTTTTATTCTTATTTTATAAGCGCTGCCATTTTCAACAGAGACACTTTTTTTTCCTATTTAGTAACCTAATGTATTTTTTTTTTTTAAAGATTTTAAAAGATTTTATTTATTTATTTGACAGAGAGAGATACAGCAAGAGAGGGAACACAAGCAGGGGGAGTGGGAGAGGGACATCTCTTTTTTTTCATGTTTTTATTTTTATTTTTATTATTTTTAGATTTTATTTATTTTTATTTTGAGAGAGAGAGAGAGAGCGCACCCACACACAAGCAGGGGGAGGGGCAGAGGGAGCGGGAGAAACAGGCTTCCTGCTGAGCAGGGAGCCAGATGATGTAGGGCTCAATCCCAGGACCCTGAGATCATGACCTGAGCCGAAGGCAGACGCTTAACGACTGAGCCACCCAGGCGCCCTAACCTAATGTATTCTTATCACTGATAAATTCGTGGAAAAATTAATATGTATTTATTTTTTAGGTTGTCTACACAAATATTTGGGGCAAATAGATATTTTAGCTTTTCTTTAGGGTGTGTGTGTGTGTGTGTGTGTGTTTCAAAGTCCAGTTCACTCCACTGCAGCAGGATCTCTGGGTGAGGGTCATATCTGAAGCTCATCCCATATGCTTTTTATTCTCTTTGATACTAGTGGAAAGCAAAAGTTGGCAATTGCTAAAAGTATTTTTAAATGACCATTCTGAGGCGAGGTCATGGTTTTCTGTTCAGCAGGCGCCCTGTGGTGCAGAGAGACCTCACTGAAACTCCGTTGCCTCCTTGGATTGTGTCCAACCAGGGCAAGTGGCTTCTGCCCTCCAAGTCTTAGACTTCTTATTTCTAAAATGCATGTCATATTTTCTCTCTCTCTCAGAATAATTGGCCAGTTAACAGTGATGTAATAATATGTCTATCACATAGAAGGTGATCAGCCATGGGTCCCTCTTTTTTTAATTATTACTTTTTTATTTATTAATGACCATCTGGGAGACTCCTGGGAATTAACAGAGGTAACGAGCAAAATGCACGTGGAACTCATTGCTTCATAGAAGATGCAATCATCTGAACAACTAACATATAAGAGAAGTGAGCTGGGCTTTGGTGAATTAATCTCATTATGTATGAGGTGATGTAAAATCTGTGTCGCATAAAAAATAAAAATATTAGATAAAATAACATTAAAAGTTTTTTTTTTTTCAAAGAAACTAACTTAAAGGTCCAACTCTCCAGCTGTGAAAACTAACAAGGGTACAATTGCGAGTAAGAAAATTGTTCTTCATTTGTGACATGTTCTTCATCTTTGGGGACTTCTTAGAATTATTTCTGATAATCAGGAATCTCTCGTAGGGCTGCACGAAGAGTGGGGCTATTTACTTTGATTGCATTTCTTATATTTTCAGAGGAAGAAAGTGATTTTCATTATTTGAAATAAGTAGATATTTTATTTCCTTGAAATGAACATAATCTCCCCAAAGTCCTGAGTTTGGAGCTCAGAATGCTGATCATGCCTGAGAACCTTACATGTTTGGCTAGATAATGTAGATCCAGTGCGTGTGTGTGTGTGTGTGTGTGTGTGTGTTGGGAGGGTTTGGGCGGGATGGGCTTGTGTGTATTGGGGGTCATTCTCTGACTCTGCACCCCATTTGCTTATACTGCTGTATGAAGAAGAAACATTTATTTTACTCTTATTTATTAGATTCAACTGTATACAACATCCCCTCTGGTTGTTGCCTGCCTTTCCTAACTGCACTCCTGTCCTTAAATATGCCACCAGCAAGCAGTAAGCTCAGAAGCAGTGCAGCCCCGGGAGGCTGATGCGTCTCCTCATGTCCTGTCCTTCCCTCCATGCTACCGTGGATGTGACCAACCGATATGCCTCAAGTGAGCAAGGAATATATGTAACACTTTTCACTCCCAAGGATTTTTACAAACTTGTCATTATGAAGGTCAAGATAATATGTAACATTACAGAGATGATCTGACAAAATATTGTTATTTATAAGTTATTTTAGGGAAGACAAGGATATTGAAAACAGCCATGTGAGACATTTTTTGGCGTGGGTCACTTTGCAGAAAGATTTGAATTTTCTGGAATCTCTCTTCTAATGCATCCTGAGAAGAGAAATGTGCCCACCAAAATCCAAATGGAAAACAATATGAAATGCCTGTGTTGGAATCCATAAAATCTCCATTGACCTCACAGAGGCATCTGCTATGAACTTGTATTTCTTTTCGACATGTGTTTAATGCCACAAAAGAAAGAATTCCATCCACTCTAAACAGACTGTCTAAAATCAAAAATTAAGAAAGGAAATTATTGAAAACAAAGCCCCCATCTAGCATAAATAAATTGAATGATACAGTTAATTAAATTGTGACTATTGTATCTAAAGTGTAATAAGGCTTTATGATTTTGTTGACCACGGAATAAATTTCCTTCCCCGACTCTATGGGATGTCCTAGAGAGCATGGGGATCATGTGTGGGTGCGCTCGGCCACCATGTCCTCCCGAGGGAGTGAATTCCAGAAAACCTGGGATGGAGTCTTAGCTCTAGGATAACTAGCTCTGTCAACTTAGTTCTTTAATGCTCTGATCATCTGTTTATTTTTCTGTGAAGAGTGTGAGAGTAGCAGTTAGGTCTCAGAATCTGAGAAGATGTGCAGAGGGGCTTTATGAATGTAGCGCATGCAGTGAGGACCCTTCTCTACTCCACGCTGATCATTACATGGAGGGGATCTCAGCACAGGCAGGAGGCTATTTATCCTTCCTAAGACTCCTGGTTGTTTCACTAAAAAATAAAAGTGGGGCTTAGAGTGTGAAGTGTGAGATGAATGGTCATATACAGACTTAGGGTCTAACAACAAACGAACACGTTCATTTCATCTGTCCCAAGCCTGGTATTTATAGAGGAGTGCACTGACTATCTTTCATCAACAGCTATTAAATTACATTGACTAAAAAACAAATGAAAACTCTCAAAAATTTTAGGAACCAACTGCTTGTCTGTTGCAGTGTTCTCAATTTTTTCTGACTCAGCAGAAATGGAACCGTACACAATGGTCCATGGAACTTTAGATTCTTACTGAAGTCAAAAATCAAAACAAAATGAAAAAACCAGGTTACAGTCCAATCAATGTTGTGTGTATTATTTAACTGTAACGTCCAGGGGTAGTTAATGTGCTGTCTTGTCCTGCTTGTAAATCAAATGTGGGGATTAGATTATACATATTTTTTTTCCAGTTAATGGAAATGTCAAAAGGACCTCCAAACAAGAATGAAATTTCTCCCACTTCCCGTACTTAGAGCATCTCACTCAGGGTTCCGAAATTGATTCTTCTCAGAAGACCTCCTTTTTATTCCTTTGACCTTTCAGATCACCCACTACTGTCCTTTTAATTTATAATTCTCCAAGCTACTGTTATTCTTCTTCCTTTTTTTTCCCCTACCAGCCTCTGGCATTCCTGCCCTGCAGTGAGCATCTGTAAGATTAATGTCCAGCAGTCGCCTGCAGAAGAAACATTTGGAGTCAAACTACCTTCATTTCCTTTTTGGCAACCTCCCCTCCTTAGGTGCCAAAAAATAACTCTTTTTCACGTCATCAGCATTTTACACGTTTAACCCTGGATTTAAAAAGTCCTGATGCCACATTTGCTTTTGCCATCATCCACGTGTGGTTAATGAGAATAATTAATCTTTGTGTTGAAATAATCTTCAGAGGAGGTCAGGAGAAGTGTGAGTGGAAAGCAGCTGAGTGCAGAGCCTTCTCTCCTCGCCGGGTCTGGCCGCGTGAAATCCGGGGGGCGCCATCAGGGTGAACAAGCCCCTGGGTCCTGTCTCCTCTTCCACCTTCTCCCCATGCCTTGTGCAGAGAGGAAAACTTTCCAGGACGAAAGTACTTCCATGGAGGACGGTCTCGACACAAAAACTCACCCCCTCACATGTGGTGTCCTATCTTATCACTTCTGAACAGACCTCGGAGCTTGAAAGGGTTTAGAAATTTGTTTAACTTGCCATTTCCTGACATAATGAGGAAATCAATGGGTCTTGCCTTTCGGAATGCTTGTGAGTCCAGAGTAATTCAACAAGAGTGTGCCGTGATAAGGAGAAGCAAAACAGCAGGGACGTGCTCATCAACTCCGAATCAGAGATCCTTTACAGATAAAACCGCCTGGCCTTATTGGCTGGGACCCTCCACATGCTGCATCTATAGAAACAAACCAGTATTTGGGGAAAGACTCATTTTGCAATTGTGAGTGATAATCCTAGGAAGCACAGACGGTCGGACCCAAGACATAGATGGAGACCGGGAAACCCACTTGTTTTGACAAAAAGTAAACCCTTTCCATGTCAAAGTCAGCTTTTACTGATCCAAAGAGTGACTTTGAGGATGCAGCTAGCTGCATGTGGGGTTAGAAGAGTGAAGTCCTGTGACCTCCCAGGAACCTTGATCGTCCCCTGGGTGGTGAGCAGACGGTCGGTGAGGAGAGCGAACTTGAGGCCCATGCTAGCGTGCAAAGCTCCCGCCTCCCTGAGCTGAGGGCATCCTGAGTGTCCGGTTCCCACATGCAATCGCTGGACAAGTCAGTGAATGTGTGACCTCAGCCCGTGGAAATGACACTTCAACTTTCCCGCTCATCTCTACAAAAATGTAACAAGTCTCCAGCAGCCTTTGTGCTCAGTACCCACGGGAAAGCCCACGGAGAAAGCAGCCTTCTCAAAAGCTTGTTTCGATGCAAATGCTTCGGGCAGGGCAGTCACAGGGAAAGCCACCCCGTCCCTGGCTTAGAGAGAGGTACAGGTGTCTTCTGGCCCAGGACTCCCGCGGGGGCTGGCCCTCCCCTGTGGCTCTGCCATCTGCCCTCTTTTCTTGAAGCCCACAACTCAGGACTGCACTTCTGAATGTATAACAGTTTTAGATTTACTGCAGATCTGGAAAGAAAGTACAGAGTTTGCGCAAACCTCACATTCCATTACCCTTATTTTAAGCATCCTAATGGGCACGTTTCTCACAATCACTGATTATCATCACGTCCTGTCATGAACAGGACGTTATTATTGCTTTGTTATTAACTAAAGTCCTCACTGTACTCAGATTTCCTCAGCGTTTGCCTATTCTCTTCCTTCTCTTCTAGGTCACATTGGAGTCTCTGTGTCTCCTCGGGCTCCTCTTGGCTGTGACGCTTTTCTTAGAGTGTCCTTGTGTTTGATGACCTTGATGGTCCTGAGGAGGACTGATCAGGTGTTTTGTAAAATGTCCCTCAGTTGGGATTCATCTTACGTGTTTCTCATTGTTAGACTGGGATTAGGTATTTTGGAGAAGAAAATCATAGAGAATAGTGTCATTTACACAACTTCATACCAAGGGCACAAGGATCAGCACATCTTAGCACGCTGATGTTAATCTTGATAATCTGACTGTGGTTGTGTCTGCCGGGTTTCTGCACTGGGGAGTTACTGGAATTTCCCTGTCTTTCCCTACTGACTTCATTGGAAGGAAGTCGGTTACCTGTCCCACTTTAAGGAGTGGGGAGGCATCAACAAATTAATCGGAGTTCTTCTGCATGACAGATTTATCTCCTTTTCACAATTCATTTATTTATCCTATCATTTATTGATATCAGTATGGACTTATGTATATTTATTTTATCCTTTGAGTATAATCCACTAATACTTTTTATATTCTGTTGCTCGTATTGTTCCAACTTTTGGACTTTGAGAGCTCCTTCAGTTGGCTCTTTGACTTGCATTCTACATTTTTTTTTTTTGAGAACTTCTTTACTTCCTGATGCTATAACATGATCTAGGTTCATGTGGATTATTTCTTTCTCTGGTCCTAGAATTCACCATTTCTCCAAGGAGTTCTGGTCCTTTTTATTGGAGAACAGTATGAGAAACAAAATTTGGATGCTTATGAGCTTGCTGCTACTGGGAAATCCTTGCTTCTCATCTTCCATGCTGACAAAGCAAGGAGATATACATGGGTACATCAACCGTGGTGGACATACACGCCTGGAACTATTTCTCTATATGACCATCTGTGTCTACGTCAAGTGAAGCATGAGCTTATATTGATATTTTTAACTCTGATACACTAATTACCATGTGGGTTATTCTAGTCCCCTTACTTCTTTGAAAACCCCTTTCCTCAGCCATATAGAGACACCTCAGTCAGCCTTCCCATTTAAGGAAAAGCTCTAGGAAAAAAAGACCAGAGGCAGCAAAAAATACGAACATCTGTGTCTCTTGTCACAGCTGGAATTGATCAGCTAGAACTGAATCAAAGATAGTATTGAAAAGTGTCTGGTTCAGGTTTGGTCCAGAAAAATATCAATCATCCTTGCAGTTTCTATGTATTTAGAAATTATATGGGTCCTCTTCTATGTTCCATCTATTTTTTTGAGAGGAGAAAATTATTGGTTTCTTTGACAGTGTAATGAAATCAAAGTAAAGTTTCCTTCAGATTTCAGTTTGGAGTTCTGACCAGCTCTGAATGGTGGGTCATAATTTCAGTTGGGCTAAATTTCCTTGGGTACATCCAATTCATCAACCATAAAAATGAATTCTATTTTATGTACCTGCTAAGTATGTTGAGGGTTGCTTGGTTTTATGGTTTGGGAAATCTGAAGAAATTAGATGTCCTTCATTTCAAACACTTGGTGGAGGGGCCCTTGCAGATCTGAGGGTATAGGGTGGAGAGAACCCTCATTACTCCACTACCCCCAACAGGCTGTGTCATGAAAGGCCCCACCTTCTCTTGTCTTAAAACACTTCTGAAGCCTGTGGCAGTTTGATGGGTTTAACCAATGAAGTCGGCCAAAACAGTCAAAGTATTTCAGGCATAGAAACAAAATCCCCTTCTATACTTCAGCATCTACTATTCTCCTCATGTCCTAGGGGAAGGGAGTGGCTGATCTGAGTAAATAATTCTAGTTTGTTTGTTTGTTTTTTTCTCTTATGAAGTTGAGATGTTAAACATGCATTTAAGGAATAAGGGGTGTAGATAGAAGCATCCATGGGAAGGTGTGGCGAGGAGGTCCATGAGCGTCTGGCTTCCTGGGGGGCATCGGAGGGCAAGGCCATAGTGGATTCCTGAGTAAGTGCTGTTCTGAGTGATCAGCAAGAAGATTGATGACTTATTTAATGTAGTCACATGCTCGCCAAAGACTCAGAAAATGAAAGTTACTCATCCAGCACTTTGCTGAGAAAGTAGTAATTTCACAATTTTAAGTCACCTGGTAAAAGTTTTTGACTCTGCCACTTCACAAGGGTCTTTTATATGTTAGCAAAGGAAAGTGCATTTTTGCAAAGCCGCTCTGAAAATAGAAGCATTTTCGTGGAAAGCTTCAGGGGTCATTTCCCCCACATTCTCAGTAAATACATAAGCATTTTGACAAAGAAAATACCTTTGCATTTTCTTGTCTAGATGTAACCTGAGTGGGCATTGCCAAGCTTGTAATTAGAAAGATTTGTCAAAACATAAATTGCAGGCCCTAGTACTGGGTTGCTTCCACGCTTAATTGTGACCTTATGAATGTCCTGCTAACTTCTCATAGTAAGTAAAACTAGAACATATTTTCCAAAAATAATGAGCAACAGCCATAATTGCAGAAATACTCTCGAAATCACTAAAATGTGAACATAGATTATCAAGGTGTAGAGACCTGAGAAAACCAATTATAATAATTTTTCAGTGGCTTCTAGAGCTATTCAGGATTTGTGAACGATATGACATAAGAGATGTGTCCATCAGAGGACGAAGATGTCTACTGGAATGTTCTAGTTGGCTGTGTTTGCCGTATTGGAAACAGAAGGCAGAAATGATTTCTGACTTACCCAACATTTTCAGTTTACCCTAAGCAATTAAAACAACCTCCTGCGGAAAAGGATGAAGTAACAAAAACATTTCTATTTCCACCCATGATCTTGTCAGTGGGAGTATCAAGGTCCTGATCAGTCCATCACTCCGATCTTCACGTAGAGTCAGATTGAAAAAGCTGCCAGTCCCACCCTTCAGCTTGGGGGTCTGGGAAGACATCCCAGAGGCACACTGTGCCATGTGACAAGATTTTGTCCAATAAGGTAAGGGACGAAGTGCCTTAAATGGGAAATTAACAAGTGACAGCGAATAATGCGTTTCTTTCGAGACCCACGAAAGGTAGAAGACAATTGCACCATGAGTGTGTCCTTCTCCAGAGGGTTGCATCTGTTTCTGCCTCACTGTCCTGTGTAGAAGCAAATTCTGGGCACGGTGTGTCCAGGGGCTGAATCTGGTGCTCCTACGTCCCACCGAGGCTGCCCCTTCCCATGAGCTGCTAACACACAGGGTGGACAGGCATGGTGTCCTGGTGCTCAGAGGCCCCCCAGGAACTGTAGGTGGGAACCCGTGGACGCCCCTGCCTGCAGTGCCCATGGAACTGTCTGTATCCCAATGCCTCAAATCAGAGCCAATCACCAAGACCAAGGAGGAGGACTTTTCGGTGTCTTTAAGAACATGGTAGAACATCAAGCTCATTTCTTTACCTGCTCAACTTACAATTAGTTTATCACTCTCACGTCCCCAACACTGTACAGTGTGCTGTGGTTATCAGTTTGAGCACAACAAAGTTCCCGCTACATGGAACCCTCTGTTCTCAGAGAAAATCTGACCTTGATTACAAGACAGGGTCTACTCCATCTCTTTTGAAAAGCTTTCTGCCCATAAAAGTCTACTTTGCTCTCACTGACAATCTAATCTTTGCACGATTTCCCTATTATCTTTCAAGTCTGTCTGAGGCTTTTCCATTTTCTCTCTTGGTGCTGCAAATATATGAATCCTAAGTATTCTAAATACATAGAAAATAAGGTAAGGCAGAATAGATTTGTTGTGAATTTATTTTTATGGACTCTTTTTCCAGTGATCACATTCAGAAGGGATACCTTGTTTACACATATAAAGAGATATGAAATTAGGTCTCAACATACCTTATATAAAAATCAATTCCAGATAAGTAGAGACTTAAATATGAATGATAAGCCTTTAAATCATTCAGAAAATAATATAGATGAATATTGTTTATCTTAGGGGAAGTGCACTGTTTATTAAACAAGATGCATTACCCTTTCTGTATGTTTTTGATAAATAAAATTTTCTAATGTGAATGCTGTTGAGCATACCAATCTTTTCCTTTATAATTTGTGCTGATCCCCCTATCTTTTTGTGTGTCTGATTTTTCTGGTTATGGCTTCTTCTAGCTCCTACTCACACTGTGTTATTCTTCCGAGCACGTGTGTATGTGTGTTTTTTATCACGTTTATATTCAGTTGTACTTTATCTTAGGAAACACTGTGATCATTGCTTGAAGGCATATTTCTCTCAAGTATTTGCTTTTGTTTCTGTCCAGGATCATTTAAAAATAAGTCCACAATTGGAAGCTTTTCATAACATATAGGCTGGGTATCTTCAGGACTCAGATCTCTGGGCTCCCCAGTCTGCTGTCGAGGCTCCACCTTGAGAAAATGTGGGGCGTCTTGCAATATCACACCAAGGATTCCCTGGGGGGAGGCTCCTATGCTGTTACTTTTTTATCTCCCTGGTTTTCTACCATTTTCCCCCTTAATTTATGAGTATTTCAATTAAGCATTTAAAATACAACTTTTAAAATGTACATCCTACTCAGAATTACAGTTGTTTCGCTGCATTAGGATTGTGTAGGATGTTTTTTCTGACCATATATCAGAAAACCTTCAATCATTTGTCTTTCTGGTCTTTCTTAGACAATTATCTTTTTCTCTCTGGTTTTACATTGCCATTTATTCTGTGAGTTCTCTGAAAATTCTATTATCTGATTTCTTCATTTCCTGGTATTGATAGCAATACCACTCAGAATTTTAAAAATACAATTCAATAAATATTTTTAAGGAGTTTGAGAGTCAACACTTGTGGAAATGAGAGTTTGTCTACTAAAAGCACCGTCACTTTTAGCTCTGCAAATGAGTAAATGAACTATTTTTTTTTCTCCCAATATCAAATTGCCAGTGCATGAATACTGAGACTGGGATACATTTCCATGGACTTTAGTCTGGCATTTTCTCTATGAAAATACGTATCCGTTTTGTTTTGATAATCTACAAATGCATATTTTTTGGTAGAGTGAGCATAACTGTAGAGCTTACATGCTTTATATAATGGCCTGTTATTTGGCAATTTTTAGGAAGTGGTAGTTGTAAACAATGGCGATGTCTGAATGGCACTGGAAAACAAGACTCACTCTTGAATGTTTGGGAGATATGGGGAAATTACAGTGAACGATAAAAGTGCCCTTGGCCAGTGGCAGTGGTGGGTCCTGAATGCCATGCCAAGAGGGCCATATGCTTTCTTGGCAACTGGGGAACCCCATGGTAAATGCTGGTTGCAAATCTCATCTCCAAATTAGACACCCAGACTCTGGTGCTGTCTGGGCACTTTTTAGGCAACGAGGTTCTCTGTGACTTAGTTTGAGATATCTGTGCACCATTCAGGAGCAATACTGAAAATTAAGTCATTGGACTATTGTGTTAAGCTTGGAGATAAGAGCATTTCTGGAGAAGAATCCAATGCTTTCCATCCTCCAGTTTAAAGTAAATAAGGTTACCCGGAAGTCTACAGTTTATGTTGAACAATTAATTGTTTTAGGCACAGAAAGCGCTAAGAGATCTTGTATTGAATCAAATGGGAAGAACTGAAAATACAGTTTCACAGTACATATTCATGTTTATTCCCCCTGACCTTGTAGGTAAATGGCACAGAAGCCTAAGGCAGCTGCCATACTCAGGAAGCAAGGAGAAATCAGAATTACTTATTTTGATGGAAGGTGGTTCTCTACTTTCTACTACACTTCTTGCCACAGAGATAGCATATGTATTTTTAAATTGACAATTATCACTCTAATCTCCATTATGGGTTTAAAACCTTTGCTTGTACTGAATCAGTGCGACTTTAAGCAAAAGTCCATTTATTAAATCTTTTATTAGGCTTTTCATTATGCATGCTTGTAAAGATCTTAATAGAGATGTTAAGTAATGAAATTTTGCAAGTTCCTAAAATCTTCATAAATCTCCATAAATTGACTCTTTATGAGAAACCTGCTTTCACTGTGTCTGATTTTTATTCATATGCAACCAAAATGTTAATATACTTTAATCACAGCTAATATGATTTATCTCTTCACTCATTATATAAGTTAATTTTCTTCTAAAGAAGTCCTGTTTTCAAATTCTCTCCAGCAGTGTAGAATTAAAGTAATTATAGTTTGGCTCAGGAAATTAGTCATGAAGGTTCATGAATGCTAAAATAAATTGGAGTTTTCACAGGATAGATTAGGCCATATGCTTTCCAGAAAGAAAGAGGAGAACGGAAATGATTTTTGTTAGTGAGTTTCCTGCTGGGGAAATATTGAAGGTAAATTAACAAGAAGTCTTGACGTTGCAAAACTAGGGACAAATAGAATGGCCATCGTTTTTATGGCTCGAGTTGAGCAAACCGGTCTGGAAAGCACACATTTAGAATCCAAGCATGATTCTATCACCTGACCACAAACTCTGCTTTTATTCAACATCTGGTTTTGTTCCATTTTTGGCTTTGTTTGAGAGATGAGCTCAAAAAAGTTTCTAAAATATACTAGAAATGTTTTTATGATCTGTGTCTGTTGTTGCAGGGAAAAGACATAGGTTCTCCTTTCTTAAGAAAGGAGATGTGATACCCCACTCTACCCTGCTTCATATTCTCCCACCGTGATGTCTCCACACCTTCAAGATTAAATTCACCGTCATATCATGGCTTGTCTTTCTCACACACACAGAAGCTATCACTCATGAAGGGTATTATAGATGCTAAAATCCATCCATACACAATGGGTTTCTTTGTTCTGAAGCTAATGATTAACATGCATGTTTCAATGAAACAATAACTTAACAGAAATATCCCTTGTGCATTAAAAGAGAACGGTATTTCTGGTAAATACTTCTATTCTGGAAAATATTTCTCTTCTGCATACATAAAGATTGTGGGGAAACAGAGTTCACATAAAAAATAAACCGGCATCCATGAGGTAAGGGAAATACACCTCAAAACAAGCGTGTTCTCCTCTAGTATCACAGTACCACGGGGAAGGCTGTTCCCAGTTTTGGATTCTTGAGTATACATTCTTGGGTATAATTTTTAATTCTGATAAATAAAAGGAATGATCGAAAAGGACTTCATTATTTGTTATGCTTCCTCCGTAACTCAGAGCCCCTTGTAGATTCTGGGTATATCATCAGTGAGCAGATTGTATAGTGAGTTCTCCGCTCCGTCTTTCCTGGTTAGCACTGAATTGTCTCGTGTGGTAGAGAGGTGAGCCCCCCACCATATGAGGATTGCCTGTGTTTGTGAGCGGGTGTGTGCAAGCTCCTGGCAGCTGCATGATGGATGTGTCTCATATGTTTTGAATGCTTCATGATTGATGATGAGCTAGGTGCTTCCATCCTGCTATTCATCATGTAGATTTCCTTATTAATATCTCTTAATCTACCAGTTCATGGATGAGAAGTTCTCTATAGTGCTAATCATGCTCCATTATAGAGTAAGTTATTAAGTGTCTCTACAATTTAGCATGTTGAGTATATATAGAAATATTATCTGTTTTCATCTCTGAAATTCCAACATGCTCTTTTTTAAAAACATTCATACCCAGAAGGTCCTATAACTGTGCTCAAGAGCATAGATTGCCACGGACTTCAGAATCTGTCTTAGATTTGCATTTTGGTTACCTACTTACTGGCTTTGTAGTTAAGGGTATGTTACATTGAAATTAGCTATTTTTTCTCATCTAACAGATGGGTATAATAATACCTATCATACAGGGTTGTTTGGAACAGGATATAGAAAGTAACTAGTATAGGTTCACAAGGTGGTAAGTTCTTTCTTATTCATTCACTTATTAAGAATTAAGACCTTTCATAGCATGGTGCTTAAACCATGAACTTTTGGGTGAGAGCTCTAGGGTCTAGCTCCGTTTCTGCCACTTAATGTCTACGCAAAGCACATAGAGCAGCTCTTTCCCAACAGAAATACAATGCAAAGCACAAATGCAAACTACACATTTAATTTTAAGATTTCTAGCAGCCACATTAAGAAGGTAAAAATAAACAAATGAGTTTTAGTAATTTATTTTACTTTACACAATATGTACCAAGTGTAATCAATAGAAAAATGTAATGAAAAAAATGTAATGAGGCATTTTACATTATTTTTTTTCATAGTTTTTGAAGCCCAGGGTGTGTCACACACTTTCAGCACACCTTAATTTGGATTGGGCCGTATTTAAGTGCTCAAGAGCCTCGTGTGGCTTGTGGCTATTGGAGAGTGTGAACTAGGAGAAATGTCTATATACGGCAACCTTCTGTATGAGCAATACATTGACATTTTTTTATCCACCAAAAATTAATGTAGTACCTACTTATAGAGTATTATTAGAATCAAAGAAGATAATGTGCAATAGATAACACACTTTGCATGCAAGTCTGGCTCATAGTAAGGATTCTATTAATATTATCTATGTTATTATTGTCAGATGTTGTGTTGGGAACTGTGGCTACAAATATAATTAAGGTTCCACACGTTCCCTGGAGAAGGTCAGTGGTAAATGTGGACCAATGAGGTTTTATTTCAATGCACTTGGAGTAAACGAGTACACTCATGGCGCTGATTGCTACGTCTGCTATTTTGGGTACACCCCCTTCCTTCTGAAGGAGGCTGAACCATGCACACTGTATTGTCTGGACTCCCTGGACAGATGGAATCATGGTGGTTGAGCCCACAGGAGACACCACCAGAAAATTAAGGACACTGGGAAGAGAGACACATTTCTTTCCTGGTTGGACTCCAAGTCTTTCGACGTAATACAGTCATGGCTCCCACTGCAATGCCCCTTACAGGGTTTTAGGATCGTGTCCCTCCATCCTTGGGCTTTCACCCTGACCTGTCACCTTTGCAAGACGCTGGGCACTTCATCATCCCGTTTGCCCCGTTAGCTTCGCCCACCTCTCCATGCAGCCTCTTCATTTGTATGTTGTCTGTGCATGCTCATTGATTCCACAGTCAGCACCACAATCCATTCGAAATCCCACATTCTAGAATTTGTTTGTCCTCATTTGGGAGGTTCCACGTTTTTCATTTATTTTTTCCTCTTCATTCTCGCCTCACCCTGAGAACCCCGGGGAAACTGCCTGGGGATGCAGCCATGTGTAAATTCCCTACTTTTGGTCACAGGTTCATGTGCTTCTTGGACAAGCATGTAGATGTTGCGGGAACAGCAGTCCTTTTGAATAAAATGGGGAAGGTGGATGAAATGGCATGTTTGCTCTGAGATTCTAGAAGTCTGTGACCATCCTGCTTATGCAGTGTGGGAGAGTGACATAACGGGTAAGCAGTCATCTGTGGGACAAAGGCTCACTTCTCAATTTTCTTGACTTGCTCCTAACTGTTCCCTGGAGATGGCACCCCCTTCCCAACCACGTCCGGCTTGAAGTCAGAGACTGGCATGAACTTCAAAAACCCTGGTGAACTCAAGACTTGGAAACATGCTCTGGAATCAGAGATCTGCACAGACTTTCCTACAGAACATCCCAGAAACCTTTCAGGAATCACGTGCCTATATATCTATATCCTATAATTTTTCCAGTGAACTGTAGAGTAACTTGGAAACACAGTTAGTGACTGAATGTTTTGTGGTAGCTGTTACAAGTTTGCACAAACTGGATGCCTTTAAAATGTATTCTGTCACAGTTCTGAAAGCTAGAAACCCACATTCAAGGTGTCCACAGGGTGGTGGTCCCTCTGAAAGGGGAGAATCCTGCCCTGACTCTTCCAGCTTTGGGTGGTTGCCCGCCATCCTTGGGGTTCTTTGGCTTATAGATGCTCACAGCATCTGCGCCATCCTCACGTGACCTTCTTCCTGTGTGTCTGTCTTTGTCCAAATCTCATCTTCTTAAAGGAAACTAGTCATGGGATTAGGGTCCACTCAAATCCAGCATGAATTTATCTTACACTGATTACATCTGCAAAGACCTTATTTCCAGAAAGGCCACATTCACAGAATCTGAGTGACTATTTGAGGGACACTTTTCAATCCAATACAGTCACAAAATCATTTTTATTGTAATATCCAGATTTCTCCTCAGCCTTTTACTCTAAATAGTCTGATGTTTGAATGTGTCTGAGTTATTCACATATGAGTTCAATTTATACAAATTTCAATGTGGATCATTTTCGTTCTTGGCAATTTTATATTCATGTTTTCTCTGTATATTCAGTGTGAACTGTAATGTTTAATAGCATTTTTAAAATATCTTTATTCTTCTTAAGCCTAACACATCAAAGATAAGATTTTCCTTTTAGGCTTGTCAGTTAATATCTCCTCCTCTTCCATAGTTTATTTATAGTTAGCAGCTAATGTGAGAAATAGGTTCGGTATTTTACAATGACAGATGAAAACAGTTTATGAAGTAAGACATAAACCATGGAGGCATAATGTGTTATTTTTCTATGGTTCCTCCAGTAAATTGAATCAGACAGCAATCTGTTTGAAGATTCATCTCACAGTTGAAAAATAAAAATTTTAAATGAGCCAAGTACTAAGAGAAATAATTTAATTGAATAGTGGGCCCCTGTCATACTGAACTTGGGATAAAGAACATAACAACTCCAGTGCTCAATTTGGTAATAAGTAGACAAAATAGAGAGTTGAGGAAACCCAGTCCTATCAATGAACGCCCCTTGGATGGAAGAAGATTGCAAATGACACTAACCATTTTAGGTAAGGAGACTAGAAAACAAGCCTTTCGCCCCTGTGATAGAGAAGGAGCTTAAAATGATACCTGAAGAGAAATTTGGCCATCTCTGGCAAGTGTGATAAGATAGCCAGGTTCCCACTCTGACTTCCAGAGAAAGATGATCCACACAGTGGTTGTGTTTCTAATGCTCTTTAGCACCTGGTGCCCATAAGCATGTCAAAGGAAATAGAGAAATAATAAGGAATCCATAGAAAAGGTGACAAAATAAAAAATAGTTAGCTGACAGGTGAAAAACACGGAATGATTAACATAAATGGATCAAATGTACTCATTAATGCATGTATTTATTGGAAATTATTTATTGATCCTTTACTGTGTAACTGTCACTGTCCTAGGCAGAGGATACTCAGCAATGGGAGGAAGAAAAGAAAACAAATCCTCTGACTTTCTGAGAGAGATAGTAAACAAATTACATATAAATTAAATATATAAGTATGTGTATTATATATTATATACAGATAACATATATTATGTATATAATGCACATTGAATTATATTCTGTTGTATTGAATTGGATATCAATTATATATCATATATTGTATAAATAGGTTATATAAATATATACATATATTATATGTCCTCCATATATTATATAATACAGTATTACATATAATTTATTACAGTATAACATAGATATATACATATTAACAAAGTAAATGTATTGGAGAGTGTCATGTGCCATGGAAATTAAAGAAACAGGGAAATAGGATAAGGACAAGCAGAAGGGCTGAGCTGAAATTTTTAATATGTTGGTTAAGAAAGGCCTCATTGAGGAGGTGACATCTGATCACATAGGAGAAGAGATGGAAGAGGGGCATCTGAGGGAAGGGTTTTTAGAAAGGGAGCTTCAGGGCGGTGGAGAAAGAAGCATGGCTGATGGCTGGAGGTCTGGTGGGTGGAGAGATAGGTGTGGCCAGAGTAGAAGCAGGAATGGGGACAGTCACTGGAGACCCAATAGCATTTCAGAAAGGAGCTTGGGACTAGGGGAGTAGGGCCTTATGAGTCAATCTATGGTGATGGCTTTCACTCTGAGTGCAACAGGAAATCTGAGGAAGGTCTGAATAGGCATTTGAAAGAATTCTTCCACCACTGGGTTGAGAATAATTTAAAGAGGTCTACCATGGAAGTAAAGAGACAATTAGAAAGCCATTTTGATTGTACCAATGGGGGATGGATGGAATGTGTAGGGACCCAGAGGCAATGGGAATAATGGAAAGTGGTCCAACACTGGATACATTTTGATGGCCAAGTCAACGGTATTAGCTGACGAGTTTGTTGAGGTGTGCAAGGAAAGAGAGCAGTCAGGAAAAATTCCAGAGTTCTGAGCCTGAACATCCTGAAGAGGGTTTGACTAGGAGAAATGACTTGACAGGAGCAAGGAGAGATGGGGCAATCTGGAGTTTAGTTTTGGAAATATTAAGTTTGGGGTGCCTATTTGCTATTCAAATGCATGATATAATGTGCTGCTTAGAGCATGTTCTCCCCTGGATATATAAATCTGGGGGTCACCATTGTTCAAGTGGTCTTTAAAATACAGTGGAGACTAAGTGCCTACAATTAGCAGGAAATCTAAGGTCCATGATGTGCGGGAGCCACCAGATGGAAGAGAAGAGATAACATTGTCAGATGTTGCTCTGGGGCCAAATAAGATGATGGCCAAGAAGGGACCATCAGATTTGGCACTGCATGGACCAGAGGGCAGATTCACAGGGACTCTCCCAGAGGCATTTAGATGAAGGTCTGATTGGTATTAGTTCAAGGGAGAATGGACAAAGTCAGGGAGAACGAATAGGGTTGTCTTTGGAAGAGTTATGCTTAAAGGAAGAGCAGAAAATATAGGAAATAATTGGTATGAAAAATTAGAGCCAGAGTTGATTTTCTTTTTGCTTTTTGCTTTGCTTTGTTAAGATAAAATAAAAAATAACATGCTTTGTATGTTGATCCAAGGATCCACCAGAGGGGGGAAATCTGAAGGTATGGGAAAGAAGGGTGAATTCCTGGAGCCATTTCATAATGAAGACAAAAGTGGGTGAATCCAAGTGCACAAGTTAAAGGTATGACCTTGTCTAAAGATGGGCAAGTCATTTATAGTAGAGGAGGGAAGGCAGGTAACCACACTGAAGCAGATACGCAGGTGGGGGGAGGATTGGTGGGAGTTCATGGTATTTATCTTCAGATTGCCTCTCACAGTTATAAATAGGAAACAAGGTCAGCTTCTGAGTGTGAAGATTAAAATCTGGGGGCTGAAATTTCTGCTTCTACCCATGATGGATACCTACCTTCTACCATAAACACACCAGACAAAATACATGAAACAACAGTGTTCAGACATTGGAGTATAGGCAAAATGCTAATGAGGATGCAGTGCCAGTTGGAACTCTCATCCATGCTGATGGGATGCAAACTTGCAAAGTACCTGTGGAAAACCCTTGGGAGGTCTAGTATAAACTTAAACATCTTTTTACTCTATGACTTGGCAATCCCATTCCTAAGTATTTACTGAAGAGAAATGAAATATGTTCACATAAAAAACTATATACAAAAATTTTTAGCAGCTTTATTCATAATTGCCAAAAACTGGAAATAACCCAAATGTCCTTCAACTGGTAAATGGATACGTAAACTCTGCTACCTATACCCAGTGGGATTTTATTTGGCAATAACAGAGAATGAGCTATTGATATAGCATGGATGATCCCCCAAATACAATACGCTAAGTGAAAGAAGTCAGGCTCAAAAGCCTGACTAATGTATGTTTCCATTTATGGGGCATTTGGAAAAGGCACAAATATAACCACACTAGGGGTTACCAGAGATTAAGTCTTGGGGAGGTCTCACTACAAAGGAATAGCATCAGGAAGAAATTTTGGGGCTGATGGAACTTCTCCATTTATTGACTGTGGTGGCGGTTACATAAATTTCACACATTGTTTAGACCCTTATAAATATATGCTACAAAGATTGTCTTTTCTTATATTTTAATTTTATACAGTATATTTAAAAATTTTGAATAAAATGAACAATTTCCTAGGGAAATATTAATTATTAAAATTGGCTCAAGGTATGATGGGTTTATACAGGAAAATAAGTATAGAAGAAATTCATAAATGTGGGTCAAAACACATCAAACTGATCCAAGCAAGTATGCCCAATTGTTTTTTAACAGAGGTGCAAAAGAAAGTCAATGGAGGAAAAAAACTTTTTCTGACAAATGGTGCTTGAGCAGTTGGACATACATTTCATTCTTTGCACAAAAATCAACTCAGAATGGATCATGGACTTACCCCTAACCCATACAACTCTAACACTGGCAGGAAAAATACCAACATAGGAGAAAACATTCAGAGCCCAAGGCTGGGTGAGGTTTTTAGACTTGACACCAAAGCATGATCCCTAGGAGCGAAAATTGATAAATTGGACTACATCAAAGTTAAAAACTTTTGCTCCGAGAAAGATCCCGTGTTTCCTGGGATAAAAAGTCAAGCTATAGACTGGGAGAAAATATTTGTAAAACACCCAGGCCTTGTACCTAGAATCAATGAAGAACTTTCAAAACTCAAAATTAAAACAGTTAGAAAAGTATGTTTGGAAAATGGGCACAAGACATGGGCAGACATTTCACCAAACAGAGCACACAGATGACCAACTATGCACAGGAAGTATGTTAAGCCTCGTTAGCCACGAGGGAAACAAAACCAAAATGAGATATTGCTACACACCTATTATAATAGCTAAGAAAAAAAATTGTGATAACACCAAGTGCTGGACAAGATGCCAATAAATTGGATCACTTACACATTGCTGGTGGGAATGCAAAGTGGTGCAGCCATGTGAAAAATATTTGGCCGTTTCCTGCAAAGCGAAATATGCTCTCACCAGAGGACCCAGCAGTTGTTCTCTCCTATACTAATTCCAGAGAAATGAAATCTTAGGCTTCCACAAAAGCCTGTACGTGGATGTCCATAGACACCTTATTCATAATAGGAAAAAACTGGAAAAAACACACAAATTTCCTTCAGTGGATGAAGGGTTAAACCAATTGTGGTCCAAACACCTCGGACATATTTCAAGGGAAATATGCTGAGCAAAGAGCCAATCTCCGAACGTTACATACTACAAGAGTCCATTTATAGAACATTCTTGAAATAACAAAATTGTAGAGATGGAGAGCATGTTAGTGGTTTCCAAGGGTTAATGATGGGATGGAGGAGGGTGTGGCTGCCAGGGAAGACTTGCGGGGGCATCGTAATTGTGGGGGTGATAACACAAGTCTACACTTGTGATCAAATTGCACAGAACTAAACACGTGCAACAAATGAGTATTTATAAGACTAAGAAATCTCTATAAGCAGTGTGGGTTACACTAATTTCAATTCCGGGTTTCGATGTGGTATTCTAATTATCCAAGATGCTACCCTTGGCCCCTGCAGGGAGTGCATGAAAGACGCATCGGTCTTCCCTGTACATTTTTTGCACCTTCCTGTGAATCCAATAAAAAGTTAAATAACAATACATGGCAACTACATGTGCAGATGTATATGTGTGCGATTACCATCAAACTGTTCATTTTACTTGGCCTAGTAATTCCGATTTTAAGAATGTAGCTTAAGGAAATCATTATAAAGTTGCCCAGTGGGGTTTATTAGAGCAGAGTCAAGAACAGCAAAACTTTGGATAAAAATATGTACTACTAGCAAGAAAGGAAGTCCCATGGGGCTCCTGGGTGACTCAGATGGTTAAGCATCTGCCTTCAGCTCAGGTCATGATCCCAGGGTGCTGGGATCGAGCCCCGCATCGGGCTCCCTGCTCAGCGGGGAGTCTGCTTTTCCTTCTCCCTCGCCTCTCCACCTGCTCATGCTCTCTCTCTCTCTCTCTGTATCTGTGTGTCTGAGATGAATAAATAAAATCTTAAAAAAAAAAAGCAAGTCCCAAATATATTGTGCGAGTTGCAAATAATTTTTAATACAAAGGGAAAATCATACTATGACATGTATTAGAATATATGATGTTGTAAAAACATATATAGAACAACTCTTATTTTGTAAAGCTTGCTCCATTGACCACTCCTGAAGCCAGCCAATCAGAGATTTCCCCCTTTCTACTTAAAGCTGGTCAACTGGCAGATGCAAAGAATATGCATTCATTGCTAAAAGGTAACCCAGTTCCTAAACAGTCCTAAACATCCACCAATCCCTAAAGCCACACTGCCCAAATCCCTGCATAGGATCAGCTCCCTGCTGTGCTCTGGGGGTTGGGGCTTCTCAGCCTGGCTTTCTCAGGCTTATGCGAATGATAAACGCAGATACTGAGTGGCCTATTCCCTTCATCAGCAGCGGCACGGGCTGTGGCCAAGCAAATGGAAAAGTACTGGCCGAAAGCAAGGAAGGGCTGAGAACGGTGAGTCATGAGATCTTCGGGAACATCATCAGAAACTGAGGATAGTCTCGTTCTCTCTGGAAAAGGGGCTGGCACAACCACCTTCTAGATTTGTAGGGCAACAAAGGCAAGTCAACCCACAGGTTCAAGCACATCACAGGTCCCAGCGATACTTAGAAGGCTCCCAGCATACACCAGTGCTTCTTAGAAGGCTGCACCTGGCACTCCTGTGTCATTGGGCACTCCATCCAGTTCTGCACGCGTGGGACCACCAAGACATCTCCTGTGTCTCCATGTGTGTCTCCACGGCAGTCTGACCTCATTTGGTTTTCTTACACGCATAGGAATCAGTGGGACAACCCCAAGGGCTGGTATTTTCCAGCTACGGACACAGAAGTCCTTTCCTTTACTCTGGTCCTGTTTGCACTGAACAATTATAATTTTATCGACCAGAATAATCAGCCCAGACATCCCTTCTCATCAAAGACTAGAATAGTTGCCCATCACAGAAGATGGGCCATGGTGAAGAGTTTGACCAAAGTTCTATGTTCCAAATGGCCCAGATGCTAAGCAAATATTCGTTTGATTTGAGAGATCATTCAAATTCGTCCATCAGCCCCAAGAGGAAGCATACTTCCTCACGTGAATATTCCTTTGATCATGACAATTCTCTGTGCATCTCAGCTTCATCAGGTGTCCATTCTGGAGATTAACTTGTATGTATTCAATCATTTTCATGTCTTCTATGTCCCCCCCGCCCCGCCCCATACCAGGGAATCGGGCAAATGCCAAGTGAAACAGCCTCTCTTCTCAACGCTGAGGGACGAAGCTGTCCCGACCACAGTCGCACGCGTGCAGTGCGGCGTGCCTGGGCGGGGGGAAGCCACGCCATCCGGGAAAGCAGGTGCTAGAAACTGACGCTTTGCCAGTGAGCCCATGTCCTCAGATTCAGGCCCCTCCAGTGCAACAAGCACAGCTTTTGGTCAGCCTCCTGGAAGGTCCTGCGTCTGTTCCCTTTTGTTTGCTAGAGAGAGAGCATTCCCATAGATTGGAGACCCGGTTGGAGCTGCCCTGCTGCCCCCTCCATCCCCTGGAGCCACACAGAGAAGCCCGTGAGGAGGACACCCAGCTGGGGAGTGACAGACACTGGATCATGAATTTTATGGCAGCCACATATTTCCAGGTAAGATTCAGTTGGCGGCCTCCTGTGACACTCAGGTTTCTAAGAAGCTGTCTGTCCCTCTGGTCACTCCCTCTCTGTGTCTCTCGACCAGGGCAGGTCCAGCCCTGGGCAACAGCTCGCCCTCCGGGAGCTGAGCCCTCTCGTGGTGGCCAGCTTGGCACCTGCTGAGGGTCGCCAGCAAGCTCGCCAGCCTCACAGTGGGTCGTTCTGCACTCCGTCCACGGCTGACCTCCCACAGGTGTCATCAACATGCTTTACCTTTACCATTTACCATGTGAAAAGAGTGACAATAATGGTCAGGTTATTGTTAAACAAGATAAATTGTTATAAATTATAATTTTCCCTTAAAACATTTTTAACAGCACGTTAACTGATAAGGCACAATGGAGGGGAAGAGAAAAGAGAGGTTGCTAAGGAAACAGTAGGTTTAAATGAGCATCAGAATGAATAGGCAGGTAAAATGCATGGAAACTGGCTCTATAATTAAGCTCTGTCACTGTTTCACAATTGATAGTGGTCTGTGCTGCAGAGATGACGGGCCTATTTTCTTATCCAGCTCAGCCCCGGAGGAATAATGAGTGAGATCAGATGCAATCTGTTCCCCTTGGTCAAACTCCCTAATTCCCCAGCCCTGAACTTTGGTTGTGCCCTTCTGGTGAGACCCACATTCATATGCGTGTCTCTCTTATTCTCTGTTTCCCTGACCTCCCATCCAGGAGGACAATAGGCGGAAGCCCCCACCACAACTCAGGGCTCCTCCATGCAATTCCTGTGTCTGAGGACTGCAGGGGAGGCGATGGGCAGTCCCAACATTCAGGCCTCTGCCCGTCTGTCCGGCCCGGCCTGGCCAACGGTCCCAAGAACAGCAGTCTCTTTGTCTGAAGATGGAAATACTACAAACCATCAATAAGGCTGATTTTCAGACAGTCAATGTGCACTGAAAGGAGACATTTCCCTGAGAATTGCCTGGCTGGTTTCCTGACTTACAGTGCACTTCCCTTCTTTAAGTTTTATATTTGTTTGTTTCTTTTATATTAAAAGTAATTGCTCTGGGTTTGATAAATAGAAGCCATATTCCTATGGTGACTGATGGTCAATGAAAGAGAGGGGTCTCATGAATAGAGAGAGAATTGACAATAGAAAAGCCTAGATTGAGAGAGAAAGACAGGAGACAGGGAAAGACAGACGGAGAGAGACAGAGACAGACAGAGACAGACAGAGACTGAGAGATAGAGATGGAGGGACAGAGACAGAGAGGACAAGATAAGACAGCAGGTATTGAAGGGGCAGAGAAAGTCCTGCAGGACTGGGGGAGGGGAGGAAGACGGGAAGAAGTGAGGCCTGAGTCCCCCATGAATAGAGGAGCCTCCAAGGGCATAAGCAGTGGGTCTGTGGTCCAGGAACCTTATTTACCACTCCTTGAAAACTCACAGCAATCCAGAAACTCAGGTAATCAAGGTAATCAAGGGTCATAGATGAACTGCCCCCCGTGAGTCCCACTGCATCTTCCCTATGCTCTACTTTCTTATCAGTCAGGCCTCTTGCTGCAGAAGAGTCTGGCCCAGCGTCTGCAGAGGTGGGTCCCTTGACCTCCCTGTTCCTCACCTGACCCCACGACTTGGGCCCCGTCGCACAGAGCTGCCAGGATCCTGGGTCTAGCACGCCCTGACTGCGTCTCTGCTACTCACATTCACAGATCCGGATGCAGGGCTCAAGTCTTGTGCCACAACGTCCCTAGGGAGGACCTGGCTATGCCTAAGGAGTCGGGAATGGGTTCTTCCCTTGTCCAAATCCCAAACTCTCCTTGCAGGAGGGAGGAGGGCGTGCTTTGTTTCCTCAGTTAAAAGGCGAGCTTTGAGAATGTGAAATTCGATGCTCGTGATGCATTTCTAAATTTGTTCTCAGACCTGTTGGAACAATAGGACAGAAAGTTTTAGAATTGCCTCCAATCACTTGACTTGGCAGGAGAGGGAGAAACATAATGATATAAGACAGCAATCATCTGCCTTTCCAGAAATGTGGGTAGAATCAGAGAGAGGGTTTTATTGAGCAGAATTCAATTCTGTCGTAATATAAGGGCAGGCTTTCCTGTGTCACGAATGTTTTAATCCTGACGTTTTATGTGAGGGTCTGGATGGAGCCTGTTCAATATTAGAAGGAGACACCACCCGGGTGTGTCTGTCCTCAGAGGGCACTCTGTTGCGAATGACAACTAATTTTTTAAAAATGCATCAGTTTTCCCGCTCCTGCATTATTAGACTGTGGTTACAACTGTGTTTAAATAACTCTTACGACCAGGTCCACCTAGGCATGAATGGCAAACAGTTGCAAGGGTGATTGGAGGATCCTCCTGGTTACAAAACTGTCTCCTCAATCAATTCTTAGGGTTCCCACTGGCATGCAAGCTCCATGCGTCTGGGAGGGGCTCGGTGCTGAGGAGGTGTCCCTGCCACATTGGGTGAAGAAATCGTTTTCTGGAAGCCCCTCCTTCAAATGCAAACCTGTCACTGGGGTGGGGGGGTGTTAACAAACACTGTGGCTTATCCGCTCCATGGCTCACCCTGGACTGCGGGCAGTGAGCCTCTCGGGGAGGGCGTGGCCACAGGGACACCGGCCCATTTTCTCCTGAGAAAGATCAGCAAAGAAACAAGAAAAAACCTGCTTATCTTATCACATAACATAGAGCTCGAGGTGATCCTAATGGTCTGTCCGACTCTATTTTATTGACAGCAGCTTGCTTCCCAAAGTCATCTGGTGCAGGCATTCACAAATCCCATGGAGCATTCATTCCTCATTACCTGGAACATGGGGCATTTCTCTCTAAATAAGATGAGTCCACAGGCCAGCCTCTGGTCATGTCAACCACACTTGAAAACGGTCTTTTCAAGGTGACTGTGACCAGGGGGGAGGGCACACGCTCTTCCCTCAGAGTCCCCCTGATCCTCGCCTGTGTGGTTGTGATGTCCCTTGCTATCCGGGCTTCCTTTCCGCTCAACTCCTAGAAAGAACTGTCTCCTGAAAAACGACATCGAGCCCCACCCTTGTGCTGCACACACTTAGCACATGTGACCTACACACACTTAGCACACTCAGGAAAAGAGAAAAGGTCATGGGCGAAATTCGCTCTCGTTGGCGGGACAAAGGACTGGGGAGCATCTGGTTTCACGCCTGACCTGTATGACCCAGAGCGGCCGCAGTTGGCTCTGAGGCTGGCCGGGCTCGCCCAGTGCAGGCCACCCAGGGGGCCACGGTGAGTCTGGGTGGGAGGCCATGCACCGGGTGGACCGGTGACCAGCGCAGGCTCCAGTCAGACCAGCCAGTGCAGGTGCCCTGTGCCCTGTGCCAGGGGGTGACCCATGACAGGTAACATCGTATCTCAGAGCATCAGCAATCACACCTGTGTGACAGGGGTGGTGACGCCCGCCTTGCAGGCTGCTGACGGACTTCACGCCCGCTGAGCAAATGGTACTCTTTTTTCAGAGCTGCAAGGCTGTAGAGGGTGAGTACCAAGTCTTGAGACTGCATTCAAATATGATTCTGCTCCCTGTTCCCTAGGAAAGGACCTCAGACCTGCCGCTCACCTCACCTTCGCTAACCCCCTGGTTTCATCAGCAGCAAAATGGGCAATAACAGTATTATGTAGCTGAACACGCTGTATGAAAGTAAGTTTGGCAAAATGGATATTGATATGGGTTTATCTATACATCCCCATCTACATATCTCTATCATTTATCTACCATCTACCTATGATCTATCATAATCAATCTATCACCCATCTACCATCTATCTATCATCCATCCATCTACCTACCTATCACCTTCCTATATTTCCCTATACTCATTGCCTAGAATGTAGACATATTCCACAGTGAATGACAGCCCTTACTATAAGCATCTTCGTGAAGATTTTTCTGAATTATACTTTCACTTGAACACCATACTTCCTGTACATAATCATGTGCTTTTAATCCGATTCTCATTTATAAAAACATTTCGCTGACTCACATGTGACTTCTGTAGCTATGTAATGACAGTATTTTGGAAAGAGAAGGATAAAATCTATGTGCACTTCCTTATGCTCATGCAGGGCATTTAACCGATGAAATAATAACAACGCTGTTTCACCTCAGATGCCTCTCCACCCAATGTGGACTGGCCTGCAGCTTACCTATTCCATCTATATCCACCATGTTCAGAATTGACACTGACCTCAACAGTTTAACTGAGTCTGATCAGTTGCTGAGAGAATTCATTTCTTCAGCTCACGGCTGGACTGGAGGCACATGCCGGGTAGAAGGGCAGCAGGTTGGGACTAACGCAGCTGAGCAGAGGGAGCTCTCCCAGCTTCTGCTGGGAGAGGAGAACAGAAACAGAACTTGCAAGACAAAAACAAAAAATCTGAACACTAATGCTAGTCTCATATATACTTGCCTTCACAGAAAATAAAATAGCAGCAGGAGGGGAAAGGGGGAAAACACAAACAGGCGTCAGAAGGAGAAAGGAAGCATCGCTGCGGTAAAAACAGCATCACAACAAGTTAATAACACATGAGTGATGCTTATGAAAAACCAGGACTTGGATGGTGAAAAGCAGAACCAAGACAAAAACAATCAACTGACTGCTTTCACAAGCATAGGAAGGAAAGACAGTACAGGCACTTTCGGAGCTTGGCTGGGAGCTCACAAAGCTTAGTCGCACCATGTGCACACCGCGTGGACATCAATCGAGTCCTTGGGGGATTTCCCACCTGCTTTGGAAACTTGTGTTCCAGCAAAATCCTGCACACAAATGACGCTTACAGCGTCATTATTCATAATCACCAGAAATTGGAACAAAAAAGATGTCCTTCCATAGGATAATGAATAATCAAACTATGGGACAAGTGAAAACACTATCCAGCAAATAGACGGAACGAGGCATCAAGCAACGCAGAGCTATGAGTGAGTTTAAGTGGGAAAAGCCAGCTGAAAAGGCCGAGTGCTACATGAGCCGTTTGATAGGAGGTTGTAAGAGAAGAATGGCTGAGAGATGGAAAGAGATCACTGGTTGCCAGGAGCTTAGGAGGGGATGGGGGATCAGGTAAAACAAGGGGTGAAGCCATCGGGTGGGCGCTGCAGTGGTGGGGATATGCCACGGTGCACTTGTCAAAATCCTTACAGCTTCACAGCACGAAGAGCAGACCTCAATGTGTGCAAATTTAATATGCATATCTACACTTACATCAAGAAATCCCAGAATGGAATGCAGCATGGGACAAAACAATCAAACTCAATTGCAGTCATGGGAAGCGATCTCACTGCGGGGGTGGGGGAAATACTGACCTAAGTCACTTGGAAGCAAGTGGAATCTGAGACCAAATACAAAGTGTGTACAACATGGTACACCAGTTGATAAAGTTGTTTCCCGTGGGGGTACAAATGAACAACCCTGGAACCACTACCCGTGTAGACTGGACTCGAGCAGTTACGTAAATGGGCAGCAGACGGCAGCTCTCAGGAGCTAGTGTTCTCATCTGCGGTGCGGAGGTTGAAGAAAAGCAAGGGAGGAGGCTGGAGGATTCATGTAGTGCTGGATCAGAATTGGACACAGCACTATGAACTCCTGTGTAGCTTAATATAGAGACAAGAATTACATCTAGAAGCATTTATATACCTGTGTGTATACAGGGGTTACCATGCACACACATCTCCTCCTTGTGTCAGCTGAGAGATCTAGAAAGAATGCCCCCCACACCCCGCTAGCAATGAGCACAACATTACATTTGGATTTGTCACCATTCCCCAATAATGTGGCTCCTTGGAGATGAGTCTGCTTCTGGGACCAGGGCAGGAAATGTACAAGATGAGCCTGGTGCATCTGGAAGTGCCAGAAAATAAGAAAGTGTTACACACATACACAGAGTCAATGATGGGCTTTGTCAAAGGAACACAGAAGTCCATTGAGGAATTCTCAATGGCCAAAGCTGGAATGATCTGTGCAGTAAGATAGATAACAGTAGTATGGATTGAGTTATTATGCAAAATATAAAATAAATATCCACGAGCCCACAGTGATATGAAGAGAAGCTTAAATACATGGAGAACAAGAGACATATCTCCTGTGCAGAAGAATTGCTAACAATGGTTGGACACCGCACCCTCAAGGTGGTGGGCTGTAAGTCCCCATTCTGCACGCATGCTCTCCACATAGCAACTTCCTCCCAAGGAGCAGGTGTTGAAAGATGGTACAAAAGGAGGACTTTACAGTGGAAAAACTTGGCACCCAGCACTTTAGCTGGGTGCTCCAGCTTGGCATCAACAGAAATGTCCTGTTGACAGTACCTGCCCCTTCCAGGTGTGGTGAGAATAGAACTTCATGATCTCCCTCCAAAATACACATAATCTCTGTCTATTTATGAGTGAAACATCTGAGAAATCTGAAATGGGTACATTCTACAAAATACTGTCCACTACTTCTTAAAGCTGCCAAGACCATTTCAACCAATGAAAAGTCTGAGAAACCGTCAGAGCCGAGAGGAACCCGGAAGATGTCATGTGGCGTCCCTCATGGGATTCTGGAGCACAAAAGGGACATTATGTAGAAGTCAAAGGAAATATGAATGATGTATGGACTTTAGTTAATGATCATGTATCAATACTGGTTCATTAATTGTGATAAATATGCCCTATTAATCTACTAAGATATTAGTAACAGAGGGCACAGGCAGTGGGTCATATGCGTGCCTTCTATAACATCTTCACAATATTCCTGTAAATGAAAAACGATTCTAAAATTAAAAGTTTCTTTAAGAAAACTATAGGACATCATAATATTATTCAGAAAGAAAAAGTACTTAATTGTATCTTTCAATGGTATGAGTGGGTTAAAACCAGCGACCACCAAGTGGGATCGCTTGACTTAAGATTGCTTCAACTCATGTATGATTTGAGGAGTCCAAAATAGGAATTAGGAAGAATGGCCCTATAAAGGGGATAAAGTAGATGGTTTCTGCACCACGAGGGTGAGGAAGAAGACATGCAATGGTGAACATCACAGGCTCTGCCCAGATGAGGTTTGATTTGACCTTCAGAGAAATACTCCTCCTCGGATACAAATCTTCTTTCTTTGGTACTTTAAAAAGGGTCTTCTTTTTCCGGGCAGTAGAAAGCACAGTTGGAGAAGTGGACTCGGGAATGAAGAGGATCTGCAGGGAAGACGGCAGGTCTCATGGAGTACCTAAGGTCCCTGTGTCTGCGAAGGTAACACGCTCACCGGGAGGAGGCGCGGGCTGGGAAGCAGGCTGGGGCGCAGTTCTGAAGCAGCTTGAGTACATGTCTTCCCACAGTGCAGTGAGTCATTCACAGAGCAACTGAGAGATGGAAAATTAATGAGGGCAATTTTAGAATCAGGGCGCTCATTAGAGTGCCATGTGTATGCTTTGAATTAGAATGGGAACAACAGAACAAAGGACTCTGAAGGGTGTTCTTTTGCCTTTAATTGTTCTCAAGCTTCCACCTCTAGACAGCTGGGCACAGGCCGCCTTGGGGCGGTACCACCCGAGCCGTCGGAACCGCTGACTTAGAAAGGGGCAGATGAAGGAGCAGATGAGTGGCTCAGCTCCAGTGCTGAGCGAACGCATGTTCCCTCCAGTACGGCAACCACCACAGCCTGTGAACGACATAAGATCAGAGTCACGCACCGTCGTTTGAAGGGTAAAAGGTGTTCTTGCCTTGTAAGTGTTTGGTGATGACAAGTATTTTAAGAGTATTACCATGCAAGAATTACATAAGTGATGACACCATTAAAATACATCAACCTATGTTTTAAAGTAGTAGGAAAGTTTTGAGAAGCAGAAAAATGAAGCAGATTGACTGGCACAGAGAGACAGCTGTAAGATGCAAAACCCATGTCCATGATTTTGCATGAAACACCCTAGCAGGCCACTGATCCTGCTGGAATCAGAAAAACTGGTCTCTTATTTAATCTGATAACTCATCTCCTTAAGAATAAGTTTGTGCACCATTTTGAGATTTGTACCATTTGTAGATTCATCAGATTTTTCTGGACTATCAGACTTGAATACTAAATTAGAGGAATCATTTTTACCAGTTTCAGTTTTCGAAATGATGATTTCTGTTATGTAAATCACCTTGAAAGCATTACTATTTAGGATTACCTACTCAAAACAATTTTGGATTTATAAACCCTGATCTAATTGTAAACCCTGATCTACTCTGTCTGGCTTTGAAATTTCATCAAATTAAAAATATATATATATCTCTATATTTTTTGCTGTACCTTCAAGTAAGAATTTAATTAGAAACAAATGGTATTTAGGGGTAACCAATGCTGAAAAAAAGTTTTCAAATATTTTCTTTTTCCATCATTAGCCTCAAATTCATGAATCAGAATATTGTTTATAATCAATTATTTTGCAATTTGTCAGAGTTACATAAATTAGGAAATTTGTTAGACACTATGAATAACTAGAACAATGTACATTTCAATAAAATGAAAATGTTGTCCATGCATAAAAATGCAAGAATAAATGGAAGCCTTAACTCTCTGTGTACATGAACATAGTAGTCTAATGAATAATATGTGATCATTTTAATTCAGTTCCAAATCTTTCCCATTTTGTTTTGTGTCATCAGTAGATATTCTTGAATCAATTACAAACTGTTCTTTTTTTAAAGACTCAATTATCTTTTATTGTGTGCAATAAGGGTAAGAAACAATGAAACATATGGGAAACATATAGAGTCCATAAAACCATAGTGAACAGGGAACAACCAAAATTATGATAATGTAAATGAGTCTCATAATATATAAGAACTATAGTAAAAGATGTCTGCCATTTATTTTATTTTTGCTTTTTTCATATTCATAATTAGCTGTGATTTGGATCTATTAGTGTGTTTTTGTTATTTTATTGAATTCAGAGCTAAGTCCAGTGGATACAAAGAGCCCTATCCAAGGGTATTACCAAAACAATAGCAATCTGCTCCGTTTGCAGCTGCCCATGGCTAGGATCTCTGTTGGGGCAACAGGAGCCTGGCTGGGAATTTAAAAGGAATTTCTGGAGAATTGATGACCACAGGGAGCTTTGAAAAGCTTTGACATATTCTCAGACATCTAGAAGGCTGTGTGCATGGGGGAGTCCTTGTCTATGCCTCCGGAAGACAGGGGTTAGGAGGAGGCTCCCAATGCTTATCTAGCTAACTCTGAAGCCCTGTCCAAGCAGAAAGAGAGCATTAAGGCTGTCTTGTGATCTTTCCAAAGTTTGGAGGCATGCCTTCCCACATAGATCCACTTGGCCAAGGGTGAGAGACAAACAGGCAAAGCATTTGAGACAAATCTTCCAACCTTTCATTGGCAGACAACTAAATTATACTAACCCTGAGGTAAGTTTAAACCAGACTTAAAAATCAAACAAGCTCAAAAAAAAAAAAAAAAAAAAACAGTAAACTCAGCAGCAACAAACTGAAGGCAATACAGAAACTACAGAATTAACCCAGACGAAAAACAAAACCACACACAAGATGCCTGCCAAAACCAAAAGACCCTGGGGAAAAGATCCAAAACCAGACTTGCTACAATGTATTGTCAAAACAGTTAAGTTTCAACAACGAAAACATGTAAGATGAGCAAAGAACAGGAAAATGCACCACATACAGAGGGGGGAAAAGCAGCCAGCAGAATATGCACCTGAGAGATACAGTAAACAAAAGCTTTCAATAAAGTATCATAAATATCTTCAAAGAAGTAAAGGGAAGTATGTCTAGCAAATTATAATAAAATAAAATAAAACATGTCTCACCGAATAGAGAATATTGACAGAGACATATAAATTATAAATAGAACCAAATTAAAAAATCTGGAATTGAAAAATATAGTAATGTAAATGAAAATTTAACTAGAGGGGCCCAATGACCTATTTGAGCTTGCAGAACTGGAGGCTAAGTCAATAGAGATAGTCCAGTGTTGGGAGCTGAAATGAAAAAGAGGGAAGAGGGGAGCATGGGTGGCTCAGTCGTTAACTGTCTCCCCTCAGCTCAGGTCATGATCCCAGGGTCCTGGGATCAAGCCCCACATCGGGCTCCCTGCCCTGTGGGAAGCCTGCTTCTCCCTCTCCCACTCCCCCTGCTTGTGTTCCTTCTCTCGCTGTGTCTCTCTCTGTCAAATAAATAAAATCTTTAAATAAATAAATAAATAAATAAATAAATAAATAGGGAAGAAAAGTACACAGAGATTCAGAAGCCTGCAGGACTCCATGAAGCAGACCTTCCCGATGCATGAGTGGAGTCCCAGAAGGAGGAGAGAAATATAAAGCAAGAGAAAACAATATTCGATGACAAATATTCATGCAGAAATCCAAGAAACTCAATGAATTCTAGGTAGATCTGACCCTAATGGATTCAAAATTCAAACCTAGAGATATCCCAATTACACTGATGAAAATAACAAAGATTAAGCCGAGGCATGCAAACATTTTAGCACAATACGTGGCACAAAATCTTTGCTCAATATACATTAGCAATTGTTGATAGTATGCATGAGACACTATTCAACAAGAGGGTAACATTTATTGAATTACTGATGGGCAGACATGTTTATTCATTATTTTATTAAATTCTCATTTAAAAAAATCCCTTTCTTGTCAACCTCCCTGCCCTATCTTCACCTGATTTACTATCTCCCCCTTATCTGAACAGATCCTATGACCTTCCAGCTGTATCCCTAGGAACTACCATGACACGTTCCCTGCATCATTGTTCAAATCCTCTTTCCAATAGAAATCTGATACTATTCTTTCTGTTTAAATGTCTACACTAATTTCCTACTTCTCTCTCTCAGGACAAAATCCATAAGTCTTGCCAAGCCTTAAGCTTGTCCCTGGTAAATGTCTCAGCTTTCTGTCTCTTTCCCTCAAGAATCCAGATGTTAGACTTCACTTGGTTCTCAAACTCTGCCATAAGCTCTGCTTCCAAATGGTTAATTAATCTAGCTTCAGCTCAAATACCCTGTTCTCAGAATGGCACTCCTTCCATGACTTCTATACTCACATGGGCCCCTTGCTCTTTGCTTCCAGTGGTGCCACACGAGCCCCCGTTGTGATACTCTTCACAGTTTGTTATAATTACTTTTTTAAAGTACTTCTTTCTTGCTAGTCTCTAAGCCTCATAAAAACAAAAACATAGTATGACTCCATTCACCACCAAACACGCCACAATTAGCTCAGTCCTTGTATTGGTTAGATGGATGGGTACAGTATTCAAGGCCGGCTGCATTTTCTTTCAAAATCTTGGATTCTTCCAAGAGTTAGTGTTGGCCAACTAAAATGAAAAAATTATTCACTTCCAGTGGAGAAAAGGGAGTATTTTATTGTTTGTTCAAGATGGTACAATGAAGCATGTAAATACATTTAAGAAACACACAGAGATCTAAAACAGGATCTGTAATAAATTATAATAAGAAAAGCAATGTTTCAAGAGGTAGCAATTGAGATATATCTAACTCTCATGTTCACCTCTCTTTCCAATTTTTTGCTGCTGAGGAAAATGACATTTTAACAAACACATTGTCCTTGTCTCAGTATGCTCTGTGATTTTGGGTGACATCTGATGGAAGGTGTAGCTACCTGTTGGTTCAGGTGTAAGGTTTAATTTTTTTTCTCCTGGGACTGGTTCTTCTTTTCATAACTCACGATCATCTGGCAGTTGGCTTCCCATTTTGAAAGGGCTCCCTCCCTCTCCAGGGTTTTGGGTTTTGCCCAGCAGCCGCTGTGTCTTCATTTTTCCTGAGGGTGTGGGTGTGGAGTGCGGCCGCCGAGACACTCAGCATTGTGTGTGTTTCTGCCTGCTCACTCAGAGGAGGTCCCAGGTTCTCACCTGCCCCTGCCCCACCCTCTGTCTCCTGCCCGTTACGTGTTCTCTCCTTTCTACTGCAGTGGTGTCGCCATGAAGAACTACTACCGTTGACCCGCTTTTGTTTGTTTGGCAGACTGCGGTAAACCAAGGTAAGAGGGAACAGTTGGGAGTAAGAGGTAGATATCGGACGTGAAGGCTAGAAATGTATTATTTTGTGGCAAGGTTTCACTAGTTTGGTTTTGTGGAACTGAACCATGGTGAAAGTATGGGTACAGCCTAGTGTGTGAGCGAGATAATGCTACAGAGCTCCCAAGTTTGCTCCGGGATTTGACTGTGTGATCCTGGGCAAGTCACTCACCTTCTCTGGGTCGCATCTTTAAAACAGACGTAAGAGTTACACCAACATCATAGGATGTTGTGCAGAGTAAATCACATAAGTACTCGGCACAGTGTCTGATCATCGGTACATTTCGATCAACATTTCAATCTTCAAATTCACATTACACATACACAATGTTCAAAAAAATGTGTTTTGTATGATTATCTTGTGTAGATAACTTGTCTTTATCTTCTTTCTGTTCAACTCTCTCATGCGCCCCTCAAGGCCAAGGCTGACAGTGCAGGAGAAAGTCCCAGGATTTGCAGATAACCTGCTCTGGAATATCTTTGGCTCTTGTGACTCTTCACTTGTTTGCTCTCCTGCATTTCTGTCTTCTCTTCTAGGAAACTGTAGATTTTAAGTAAATGGAAAAAAAAAAAAAACTATGGGGAGCTTGGAGGAATGGCAGCAATACTCGATCTCTGAACATGGTCTAGAAGAATATTTGGGAACTAATGAACTAATGTCATGGGTGGAAAATGTCTGACTCGTGCCCCCAAGGAAAGCTACCCAAAGGGGGATGTAGCATTGAGAGCGAATCCTTGAACTTCAGTGGGACCTTCGACTTGCAGCTTAATAGTCATCTAAATATTTAATCATTCTGTTTAAATGTCTACACTAATTTCCTACTTCTCTCTCTCAGGACAAAATCCATAAGTCTTGCCAAGCCTTAAGCATGTCCCCAGTAAATGTCTCAGCTTTCTGTCTCCTTCCCTCAAGAATCCAGATGTTGGACTTCATCATCTACGTCTCAGTTTTTCCATCTGTGTAATTGGGGTGATGATATGGTGAGTGCAAAAAAGTAAAAGATTGGGGCGCCTGAGTGGCTCAGTTGGTTAAGCGACTGCCTTCGGCTCAGGTCATGATCCTGGAGTCCCGGGATCGAGTTCCACATCGGGCTCCCTGCTCGGCAGGGAGTCTGCTTCTCCCTCTGACCCTCCTCCCTCTCATGCTCTCTCTCTCAAATAAATAAATAAAATCTTTAATAAAAAAAAAGTAAAAGATGAAAATACACAGGAATCTAGCAATATACTCCCTAGACACTGATATAGTGTGAGACTTACTCCTTTTCTCTGATAACTACATATACTCATTTAGATATTAAAATCTTACCCACAGCCCCAAACCTGTCTTATCCATATATTCTCAGTCTGTTCTAACCACCATTATCTTATCCCTCTGAGAACCACAGAACTTCCCGTCTATGACATCCATTTGAAATTAAGGGGTATTGTCACCTATTCTCCGTGTGAGCTTGGGCAAGCTATTACACTTCATTTAGCTTCAGTTTTCCTTCTGTTTTTCCACAAAATGGGACTAAGTGTAGTGAGGGTCTGGTGGGACAGTTCTGAGGATTCAGCGGAACAACGCACATGAGGCAGTGGGCACTGTGCCCAGGGGTAGCTTTAGGAATGGGGCATCACTTCAGGGGAACTACAGTTTCACGATTTGCCGTGTTTCGTGTTCTCTTATCTGAATTCACACAACATGATTCTATTTTTCATGTAGCTCAGTATTATTTTCCACCCGAGTTGGAAAGTGCAAAAGAGGTACCCAGTTTCCACTATCCACTAAAGAATTAATCATTTCAATAGTGTATAAGAAGAGGAGGGAAGGCAGAGTACAGATCCTGGGCATAGACTCCTAGGTGGGAGTGGTGTGCTGGGACAGGTTCATGCCACTTTGCACTAGCTCATCCCCCACGTTGTAGGGAGAACCACTGTACATGCATGGACCAAGGACTGACAGTGGATTGTAACCCAAAGTGTAGTCTACATAAGCAGAAAATGAAACTATCTTTAAAAATCATCTTGATATCTAGAGGGAATATAATACATACATATGTATACATACCGTCACCAAATGATTGCATCTGAAAAGAGCTCCTTGTAGAGGTTTATAGAAGTAAAGAAGAGACACCCAGAAACAATAGTTGTATACCAAATGGAATTTAGAATTCTGAAAAATCCCAATTGTTTTTAACCTTTTGCTCATTCAATTTTCTCATCAAATACTCCTTTGAATGGTTTCCTGGATCGACAAGAAAGTAAATGCATTTCAGATGGTTAATGTGACATCCTTTCCTGTGCCTTCACGGGGAAGACATTATTTTTATTGTCGGATTACAGGAAAGGAAGGTGATTCTGAGCATTTCTTTCATGTCTTTATTTTATCATGAATCACAAAGAAAAATGCAACTGAAGTGTTAGAGCTACTGTACCAAATGTTGGTGATGAAATAAAACAAAGAAAACAGAATCACTCCCTCTCTTCTCAAAGTGTGGGACACATCCCCCCAGTGCCCCGCCCCCTTGCCCTGGACCCTGTGTCCCTCTGGGGAGTCCCCACCCCACCCAGCGTAATGCTTCAGAATACTCTTACTCAACATAGGCTTCCTTTTCGGTTGTATTGATGTTTCATTGAGCCATTGGGCCCTGGTGTTTAGTAGCGCAATCAGTAGAGGTGAGATCAATAGAAAGGTCATCTCTCCTCTTTTCTGTAGCTGGTTGGAACCCAGGGGAAAGATGTGCCCACCAAGCAGGAAACAAAGACAGAACCATCGTAATTTCTGAATTCAGCACGTACTTCTATCAACCGTGCAAGATGCTCCACACCAGCATGTGAGGGGGCCGACAGCACTTCCAGAAGAGTTAGTCGTCGGTGCAAAACGTCCTTCGCCACAGGCAGTCTCCAAAAGTTAACTTATTCCTACTGTCCCGGATGCTGGGTAGTCCTGCATATAACTTCTCCCCTTTATGCTTACCAGAAAGAATGGATGGAGTTTTGTATGGGGTGATGATTAAAACTCGGTATTAGAAGTATCAAAATCAGTTAGGTGTGCATTCAAGCCCCAAGACATAATTTAGATTACACTGACTGTAGCAGCTGAGGGAAGAGTCTATCTTGCAGATGTGTATTTGTAAACAGGAAGCTGGAATGCATGTGGTCAGCTCACAAAATAACCATGACGGACAGTTGCTAATTTAGAAAACCAGATCATATTCTGCAAGGCAGTGAAACCATAGCCTTCAGGAGTATATTCTCTACTGGAAGGAAATTATTTGCTTATTACCAAAAAAATCAATTTAGTTTTCTGAAAATTAATTAAAAAAAAAAAAAAAAACTTTACCTAGTCAGGGCTTGAACCAGCAGTATATAGTAAATAAAGAAAAATTTTGTGCTCAAGAAAGCCTGGCTTTTGGACACTGTGTCCCAGCCTTAGGTGACATGGAGAAGCCACATGGCCTTTTTCTTCCCCCTTATTTCCAAATTCAGCACACTTTTTCTCGACATTTTCAGCTATGTAAGTGATATGTTTGCCTTGAGTGTTTTTCTAAATTTAAAATTCACACGGTCCCCATGGTCTGATTAGCACAAACGTGCTAAGGAAGACAGTGGCCAAGGCCATCCCTGGGAGGCTGGCAGGGAACAGGCAGACCAGGGCACAGACGGGGTCGTGCTTTTGATCACACAGTTGGCTTTTGGGAGCTTCTCCTGGGATGTGGTGATAGAGTTGTTTCTTCCACAAGAAGATACACTCAAACGAAACATGTGGTTTACCCTGTTTTTTCCCAAAGGGGATCAAGATCTATTTTGCAGAAATGCTATATATCAAAATACACACTACCCAGGGAAATTGGAGAGCATCGCACATAGGAAATGGCAGACATTTCTTAACCTTCTTCCTCTCCTGGGTTCTTGACCAGCCACGTCTATGTGTTGCTGCCTGTGGAGGACAGTATAGCTTCTGTTCTACAGATGTGTGATGGCATCAACTGGGCTCACAGGACATTTTTGTCCCCGCTTCTAGGATGGCTGAGGGAGCGGGTCAACGGCGTTCTGTGGGCCTGCTGGTGTCCAGTCTCGTATCTCCTGCATCCCCTTGAAGACTTACTCTCTTGCACAGAGGCAGCCGCAAGGTGGGGAGGTCGACCTCCACAAGGTGGTGTACCTTTAGTGAATAAAATAAGGTCTCTTCTAAACCCAAAATATTGCTCCCATATCTTCCCAGGTAACTAAACTTATATAAGAGAAAACAAGTCTCTTGATGCAAATGCATCTGAAAGAAATGACCTTCGAATTTAAACCCACATTACGGTATCAATGATCCACCTATAATCCTCTGTGAACATGTGGCTTAGGAAGAAAACCAACATGGGGACCGTGGCAGCTGGAAGGGGTGGGGGGAGGAAAGAGCCAGACCATCCACGGGAGGGAAATCCTGCTTCTAGTGACAACTTTCCAGGCGACTTCAAGCTGGGGCTTGTCTCTACTTTCTTCAGCTAAAATTCGGTAGAGGTAGGGATGCACTCAGGAAATCTTACTGAGGCGGAAGTAACAGGATTTGGTAAATAAATAAGTGTGAAGAAAGGAGGTGACAAGTGAAAGACGCTGAGTTAGAAAACCGTTTTCATTTAAGGAAGATAAAGCTCTAAAATAGATTTATTTTTGACACTTGCCCCAGTAACCTATGCATTATCTGCTTCAGAAAACAGTTGTGTTAGCTCTTTGATGCTTTTGATGGTGTTTTTATGATCCTACTTCTTTCTCTCAACCCTATATTGAAAATACAAAATCAATCTGTCCCCTTTCTGTCACTGTCTCTCTGTCTCTCTCTATCGCTGTCTCTGTCTTTCTCTCTCTCCCTCCCCCACCCCCCCAACCAGGATTCTCTGGTTTTCTAGTTTACTATGCATCAAACATACTCATTCTTCTCAACAACTTATTTTAATGAAAAATCTTTAAGAGATCAGAAATATGAAAGATTTAGATTCTATTTTGATTTAGTTACGGTGTTTTGAGTATATCACTTTGAATAATTCTCTTAGTGTGTTTGGTGTTTCAAGACCTCATTGAACTATCAGAGGCTACTGGTATTAGCATTTTGCCACTTGGAGAGACATATAGAAACTGGACCCCCTTTATCCCTTCATGGTTTAAATATGCATTTGACTACCTCCTCTACATCCACAAATACTGAGTACCTCATCCCAGAGTGTGATAATCTGTGCTTCAACCTATCAAAAATGATTTGGAAAACTCATGAAAAAGATAGGTCATTGTATTTACTTATATTACTCTGTTACTTATATTTCTGTTATATTTCTATGGATGTTTTTACCCATTCTAATGTTCTTTTTTTCCTTTCTGAAGTTCCACGTTTTCTTCTCTCATTTCCTTTCCCCATGGAGAAATTCCTCTATCATTCCCTTTAGGTAGGTTTCTTAGCAGCAATTTCTGATAATTTTCCTTGTTTGAAATGTCTGCATCCACCCGCCTTCTGTATTCATGAAGCGTATTTCACTGGATAGAGAATTCACATTTCCCAGTCACATCTTGGGAACCGAAGGAGGCGGTGGCCCTTCCTTCTGGACTCTGGAAACCTGGAGAGTCTACCAGAAACTCACTGCCCATGTCATGTCTCATGTCCTGAGGTCCCTTCCTGTAGAGTCTTCCTGTGTTTGTGTGTTGTATGCAGTTGTGGGTTGGGTGGGAGCTGCGGTTATGACAAGGAGGACCTGGAAGGGAAAAGACCACTCCATGTCGGCTAGAACCGTGATTTTGTCGTATGTCAGTTTGATGGATTTAGAGGTTGAGGTTTGCTCTTCTCCACAGGATATGAGTGATTCAAATGAGTTCTTGAACAAATCAGAAGAGAACATCCATTTCATCTCTTAATGACATCTTGAAAATTTGAAATTGTTGCATTCATGTTAGAACATTCAAGATGCGGTGTAGTCATCAGCGTTTCCTTTTCCCTGTATGATATTAGTCTGTCCTGTAAAAATCTGTTCACTTTACCTCAACAATAACCTGGTTCTCAGAAATTCAGTTTTAATATTGGCTTACTGAGGAACAGCAACCCTTTTATAGATATGAATCAACACTGAACATAATGTGATGACAACTCATAAGGACGTCTAAGGGACAAAACTGATTCTTATTTAATGGCTTTATTTTTTCACTTGCTTCTGGTTGCTTTACTTTCTCCTTCCTGAGTATGCCTCATAAGAAAGCATATGACTCTGGATCAGTGGAAACTGTTTAGGTCAGTCTAGAATTTCATCTGACTTGCCATTCCATTTTAAAGAGATTAATTTTATTCTCCATGCCCACATTTTCTTTTAAAACAAATTTTAGCTTACAGATAAATTTAAAATTAGTACCAAGGACTTCCACATCCCTGTGATTCATGCTCCCTAATTCCTCAGCTGTTAGCATTTTACCACATTTGTTCTAAGAGCTCCCCACCCCCATATCCTATCTTCATCTCTATCTACATATACACACACTCACCATTATCAGGTCTCTTCCAGAATCATCTGTGAGCAAGCTGCAGAGATGAAGATAAAGAAAGTGTACTATGGATTTACCTTTTAAGACTCATTCTAGCAGACTTCGCAAAATTCTACTTTGTATCTCACAAACTAACAGGGATACAATCATATATTATCAACAGATAAGCCTCTATATCAGGAAATCAACACTGATGCAATGCTTCACACCCATGCACACTTCCACCAACTTCCCAGCAACATCCCTTTGCTTTTCCCAGGCTCAGGATCCAGAATCCCGCCCTGCATTCAGTGGTCCTGTGGTTCAACCTCCTTCAACCTCAAAGAGCTTTTTAGGGTTTCCCTGTTTTGACCTTGATAAATTTAAGGGGACCGTGGTCAGGGTCCATTTGGGGTTTTTCTGTGTCCCCTCAGGGCACATGGTAACAGGAGGGTCTGAATGCCCTTCTCAGTTGCCCCATGAAGAGGCACATTACGTCGCCTCCTTCCACCAGTGGGCATATTAGCCTGGGTCACCAGCTCTACTGTGCTTCTTTTTTTTTTGGTCCATTGAGGCATTTTATTTGCACGTATGTATTACATCCCTAGAAAAAGAATCCCAGGATTTTCCCTCCTGTGTGTTTTCGTCTTGCTTCTTCATGGTCCATGATGCCAGCTGAGGTTGTCGGTACAATGAAACCAAACTGGCGGGACGGGGGCAGGTTATTCTGCCATTTTTCTTGATCTTTCAGTTGTACATCAAATCTGGGGCTGATCACTCCACACTTGTTTAACCTGCCCGTGAGGTTCACAACAATTTTCCCCACTCTGTGATCATCAATGATTTCAAATTCGCCAATGTAACCATGCTTCATCATCAGTGAGAAACAGGACGATGACTTTGGAGCACAGCCTAATAAGAACCTGGCGTTTGCCTCTCTTCTCAGCATTGTTAATGCTCTTGAGAGCATCTGCCAGGACACTCATGCACACCATTATGGCGGCATGGAAAGATGGCGGAAAGAGGACCTCTACCGTGCTTCTTAAGCATGAAGTCACCACTTTCCCCTTTGAAATTAATATATATTCTCTGAGGAGACTTTTAGGTAATATCCTGTTTCTTGTAGAAATCCCACTCCACGGCATTAGCGCCCATTGAGGTCTCCTGCTTGTATCAACAACCACTGTGCTGGTTGATAAATCGTCATTTCTTATTTCTAACCTTCCGTCTGCATTTATTAGTTGGCATTTTATCATAAGGAAAAGCTTTCCCTCTTCATGTATTATTTATTTACTTCATGTATTCATTTGTTTGTTTACTCATGTATTTCTGTTTTATTCAACAAATCATAACACATTATCATTGATTTTTTTCATGCTTACATTGTCCTGAGTTTAACCATGCTAAGCCTCTTCCAGTTGGCTCCTGTGTCCTTCCCATCCTTTGAAGCCGTTCTTCCTGGCATAAGTTATCCTAAATCCATCTTGCAATTTCCCTCGTCAGCCCTGGAATCTGCCTCTTATCCAAGGAGTCCTGGTCCCCCTCATTGGAAGATGGCTAGGGGAAGCCAACATCGGGATTTCAGGTGTGTTTACAGCTTATGGCAGTGGAGCTAGGGAATATGCACATGTACATGCACACACATATGTCCACACCAGTACATCTGTAGCTATGCTTTTTCTACTTGTGTTATGCAATTTTAAAAAATGAATTCAGGGGCACCTGGGTGGCTCAGTAGGTTGAGCATCTGACTCTTGGTTTCAGCTCAGGTCATGATCTCAGGATCATAATATCGAGCCGCATGTTGGGCTGCACACTCAGCAGGGAGTCTGCTTCAGACTATTTCTCCCTCTCCTTCTGCCGTTATTCTCCATACTCTCTCTCTCTCAAATAAATAAATAAATCTTAAAAAAAAAAATTCATACCTGTATCTGCAATTCTAGCCCAACACTTCAAAACTTTATTTAGCCTTTCCTCTTTTCTTGGTTGTAATTTCCTCCTCTGACCTGAAGAAAAATGGTAGCAATTATCCTTAGTACATTTCCTCATTAGTTCAATCACTTCATTATTTTCTCAATGTCCAATGTCCCACTTGCATGAGTGACCTCTTTTTCCTTCAATCTCCATGACCCCCATTCCCTCAGCCTCCATACACCCCACTTCCTCACTCCTGGGCATGCAAGCAACACACAGGTACCTCTTTCCCCAACACTTTGGTGTTGGGATGGCCAAGGAAGGGGTGGAAAAAAGGGATGAGGATAGTGGAAGAGAAACTTATTTTTTGTTAATATTCGGAAAAATGGGGACCCCACCCCTCAAATTAGTTCCAGTATAGTGAATGACTTTGTTTCACCTTACCAACAAGAATAGTACTAGGAATATGGGAAGTAATGTACTGAACTAGGACCAACAGATATACAATATTCAGTGACATTTAGATTCCCCGTGGTGTACTGTAGGAGCACAGTATGTAACTTATAGTAGGAGTCTGGAGCTGGCAGCTGAATTTGATTTATAAAATGGCTTTAATTTTAGATGGTCAAATTTAATACATAGTGTAAGATGCTTGCATATTTTTATTTCCAATCTGTGTGGAGAGGTGTCTGGCCTTGCACAGAATTCTGACTTGGGTGTGGTGTGATTGTAACCAAAGAACATCTGCACCCTGAGCCCTAATAGGAAAACCCAGGTCTTCATTCCAGTAGCTCAAAGTCTACCATGTGATTAGTTTCCCTCCATAATGAAGTACTACAGACAGGGTGGCCTAAGACAACATAAAATTGTTCTCAGTTCTGGAGGCTAGCAATCTGAGATCAAGGTTTTGGCGGTGTTGGTTCCTTCTGGAGGCTCTGAGAAGGGAACTGTCCCAGGCCCCTCTCCTATTTCTGGTGGCATTGGCAATGCTTGGCGTTCCTCTGCTTGAAGCCACATTACTATAGTCTCTGTCTCTCTGCTTCCACGTGTGCCTGTGTCCAAAGTTCACCTTTATTTACCAGTTATATTGGATTAGGGCCGACCCTATACCACTATGACCTTGTGTTCACTTGGTTAAATCTGCAAAGATCCCATTTCCAAATAAGGCCACATTCCCAGCTGCTGTGGGTCAGGACTTGAATACATTTTTGGGGAAACACATTTCAACACACTGCACTTTGATGGTGAGGTAATGCAACAATTATCACGGGTCTATTTGGAGCTACATGTTTATTTTAATATCATCTATTATGGGTATGAGTTATTCAATATTGCTTACTCTACAGTTTCCTTAAATCAGTGTTTGTTTCCCCAAGTACAAGTAAAGTATTGATGGCAAAACCAGTGTGTCCCAAGGATCTATTTTGTTTACTGCTGGAGCACAACACTTGAAGCTAAATATGCAAGCCATACGGCCTGACATCTTTCTCCCTTGGGTCTTCTCAATCTAGAGGTGCTAAGACTGGTAATAGGCTCCACTTAAGGTGTGTACGGGGGGTCTCAACAAATTTAATGTTTTCGTTATCCATATTCCTCTACCTTACTCAAATTACCTATTACTTGGAAGACAATAGTGCACAAAAAAGTTAACAACAGTCAAAATAATTTTAAAACATGCTACTTCCAAAGCTCTGCTGTCTAAAATACTTTCCTCCTTACTCAGCTTCAATGACTGAGATTCGTCAAAGTGTGGAATGCAATTACTAAACTGAATGTGATGCTGGCCGGGTTTTACCATCCCTTCTTCAGAGAGCGGGCCACGATGTGGTCAGTCACTGGGTGAGAATGCTTCATTGAGGGCAAGGGCCCATGGAGGAGCCCCACTGTGTGGACACTTTGTTCTCTGAAACACTAACATCATCTTTGAGCATGACCGAAATATCTTGAGTGGAGAAATGGGGCAGCAAAAAAGAACTCCATTCACATCACATTCTGGCTACAACCCTTCCCTACAACCCTTCTCTGGTCTTTTAGGCACCACACCACGGCCCACTGAGGTCAGCTTTCCCAGTGATCCCGTCCATCACCATCCCTCCCTAACAGACAAATCAGTTAAAACCCCAAAGAAAAGCTCTTAATTTATCTCATCGCCATTGACAGACTCCAGGGCAGAAATGAGACTTGTGCTAGTCTAGGGACATGACTATTAAGGGTGAGCAGATGACTCTGTTGTCAAGAATTAATGAGTGGTTTTCTTTCTCTGTTTATTTACTTATTTTTAAGAATTAATGAGTGACTTTAAAACATAATACAGCCATTCCCCTCATCCGCAAGGAATATGTCTCAAGACCACCAGTAGATGCCTAAAATCATGGATAGTACCGAACCTTTTATATACTATGCTTTTTTCTATACACGCATGCCTACAATAAAGTTTAATTTATACACTATGAGAGTAACAATAACTAGTCATAAAATAGAGCAAAGATAACAATAAACTGTACTAACAGTGATGTGAATGTGGTCTCTCCCTGTCTCTCTCTCAAAATATCTTCTTGTCCTGCACTCATCCTCCTTCTTCTTGTGATGATGCGAGCTGACACAAGGCCTGAGGGACCGGGTGAAGTGAGGAGAGCCACACAGGCAGTGTAAGCTGGCATTAGGCTACTCCTGGCCTTCCGAGGATAGGTCAGAAGGAGGACCCCTGCTTCCAGACCCAGCTGGCCGCCTGTAAGTGAAACCACAGCTAAGGAGGCACATCTATAGTAAGAGACGAGCTGTGTGCCTGCCCATAGGAAACCCCACACACAGAGCCCGGGGGATGCATGGGAGCCAGGTTAATAGGGACAAAGATAGAAATGTATGTGATACAAAAAACCTCACAGGGCTGAAATCAGGAAATTGCTATGTCTACCTATATCTTAATTCTTTAAGCTAGAGGTCCTAATATCACAGCGACAGAGATTTAGAGGATGTAAAGTTGGCTGAGCACTCAAGAAAAATAGAATTTTTTTAAGGGGTAAAATAACCAAAACATTCAAAAAAGATGTTTGGTTGCCTGCTGTCAGAGTCCATCATCATTCTTTATCAGCTAAATAGGAAAAGGTACATACTGGGGAGGGAAGTGCATTTTTTAAGTTAGCTTTATTCGTTGAGGCAATGATTCCTTTTTTTTTTTTTTGAAGGTGAAATTCAATATAGAGCATTTAAAATTGCTACAGTTAATTTCAAAACTTAATTTTTTAAAAAAAATTGTTTTTGACATAAGAATTTGTATGGGAAATACCAGGAAGTGTGTAAATGAACACAATTCATGGTGAAGCAGACAAAAATAGTGACAGGTAAAGAGGTTTTCCTTTTAATTTGCTACACTCACTGTTTATTAAGGTTATTTCTAGGTCATGGTTGGTGACGTCTTGGTGCCCTTTGGCCCGTTTTTGGACTTCTGTTTTAATGTGGATGCTATGGAATAAGAAATGTACTATCAAATGGATCTAGAAATGGTGCAAAGGCCAGAGACAAGAATTGTCAGAGTCTGGGACAAAATTCCATGTGGGAAAATTGAAAAAACTAAGACTATTTCATCTGAAGGACAGTAAAGTAGGGAACAAGAATAATACTGGTTTTCAAAAGATATTTGTTACCTGATGTGGTGCAAACGGAAGACAAAGGACAAGGTGGGTATCTTCCGGAAAACAATGTCAGTAAGAGCTCCATGAAAGGAAAACTTTTACAATGAAAAGCCTTCAGGAAATGACCAGCCGTCTGGAGGAGGGTGTCATCCCGAGCACTTGTATCCTGGGAACCCGGGTGCACTCGATGACCTCTAAGTCTTCCACCAAGCTTAGGATCCTAAGAGACGACTCTTCTAAACATTGGGTACTGGCTCTATTCTGCGCCACATTTTCCAAGACAAAAGAGAGCGGTTTATATTTTAGAGATATTTATAAGCAGTCAAGAGTTATATTCACGATTTGCAAAAATGCCTTCTCATTCAGAGGTTCGAAGTCAGAAAACTTGGGACACTTCTGCACAAAGATGGGAACTTTTGCTATCCCATAGAGCTGCCCAGCGGTGCATGCCTGAAAGCCATCCCTTGCTCAACAGACCACATGGGGACATTCAAATCTGTCAGATGGCAACGGAAGGCACAGTGCTTAGAGCTCCATTTCCTCATTGATGACAAGGCAAATGACTCAGCTTTCAGCCTAATTGTGCTGTGAATATGTTTCCCGACCAAGCATCATAGACCCTGATGCGAGTCCTACCCACAGGGGAAATATCCCAAGTGTTGTTTATTTTTGTCAACTGGAAAATTATGTTTATTGCAAAACAACTAAGAAGGTTTCCTAAAATATTCAAGTGCTATTCACTTCTAATACTCAGGGAAAACTGGAAAATTTATATTCATTAGACAGTACACAACCAAAGTACTGTGGTACAGACACATATTCTTTGGGCTTAGACAGTTCTGGATTCAAATGACGGACTTGCTGTGTGACCCTGGCAAATTAAACTCTCTCTACCTGCTTCCTTCTCGGTAAAATGGGAGTAACTCATCAGTACACTACAGGAATTAAGGGACACGGCATGAATAAAGCGAGCATGGAATCAAAGGGTCTCACTTGCCACCTGCTCAAGTGCCCCTTTCACCACCGACCCCCTGGTTTGTGACAGTGCTGAACTCCTCTTATACTCGGAAGTAAGACTTGCCACATGGGAACCCGGGTGGCAGGGAGTTCCTGGGGCAGGGAATGCAATGGGATAAGGGGTGTACCCTTAGCCATCCTCAAAAAAATCAACCATTTCCAGATCCACCATTGTTGATAAGAGCCCCTAGCGTCCTTGGTCTGCCACTTTGGCTTTGAGTATCAGACTCTTCCTGAAAACACTATGCTCCTTCCTGAAGAGAAGTAGATCAAAAGTAGATTTCAAAGGCATTGCGTTAGGTCCTAGATAAGCTTTGCTCCAGACTGATGAAGTCTGAACAAATTGGTGAGAATTCTATCCTTATTTTCGCACACTGAGAAAGATGTACGACGGCACACAGGTGTGCTCATGCTGCACGTGCACACACACACACACACAGCCAGGGAATCTCTTGAAGCTAAGTGTGCTATTTTAGCTCCTCGTGTCCTTAATCCATAAATATCCATGCTAATAATATATAATCAACTCTCTGGAAAGGTTTAAAAGCAAAAGAAATATAAACAAAGATTTTACTTACCCCTAATTTGATTCCTGCCTAGCCAGCACTCCTCTAGAGTCTGTGGTTATTATCCACATGTATTTCCATTTAAAACGTGCCAGTTGGGGCCAGCTCTCATGGGAGAATTGTAACAGCTGTCCCAGTGGAAAATAAAGGCATGTCACTTTAAATTTTATACCAGGGCCAAAGAAATGTCAGATTCCTGCCTCAGCTATATAATGACACACATTATCTTTGACCTGAGCACATCCTATCAATTCATGTTCATAAGAAAATTACACTTTGGATTTACTTGATTCCTGTTCTTTATCCAATTTCTTACATAAAAAGGCAATTTAATCTTCTCTTCAATGCCTGCTGTATAAATATCATATTCAATACTGGCATGCTAATGTTTGGAAAGCTTGATGATATTTTTTGAAATGCTGGCCACAATATCCCCCTCTTTCTTCTGATACAACTGAATAATTGCAATCGAATCCATTTTAATTAGTTATTCTGGGTCTCTGATAAAATGCATTGCATTTCTGTGTAAATCTTAGATTAAACAAGTCTTGTTTCCTTTATGATCTTGTCAAACCTAAGCACATATCTGCTTGCATGGACCGTGTTTTCCAGCCCACTGACTTTCCAAGTATGTTAACTATGTTGTTTACCAGATGTTTTTGTAAGTAAGGGGGATGTTTTTACTTCTAACAATCTCCACAGGATGAGTTACAAGCTTCCAAATTCTCAATTGATCAGACTTTAAGGAGCTGCTTATTTTTGGTCTGATTTTCATGCATTGCCTCTGGAAGATGCAGCTTTGGCCCCATAGACTTGAAAGAGAAGAAGAAGATGCATTTGTTGGGGATCTCCTGTTACATGCAGTTGGTTATATAGTGAGATGATTGATGATAGATAGATATACATATACATATACATATACATATACATATACACATACATATACATACCTCTGTTTCTCTGGAGAGCTCTAATACATCACATAGCAGAGTGTGTAATATCAATATGAATTACTACCAGTGGTTTTTAACATTAATCACTTGGTTAAAGTAGAGTCTGCTGGATTTCTCCACTGTAAAGTTAGGATTTTTCTCTTTCCATGCTCTCTTTCTTGGAAGGAGAGGAAATTAAGCTGCGTGATAGAGGAGGCAGAATCTACGTAGACTATTTTATCTGACACTCTTCTGAAAAGAGGATTTCTCCCTCTCTCTTATTTATCTATTATTTATACGCCCGATTATTTATTTATATCAGTATACACAGAAGGATATTTAGTCTGAAACTGTTAGGATTTGCTTGCAGCGGCTCCGGCTGTGGGAACGCTTTGAGGTTGGCTGCAGGTGCCCCCGTGGGGCCCCCCACGCCTCCCTGCGGTCTGAGCACATCTTCACTTTCCGCTCCTACAGGGGTCTCCGGGCTCAGCATGCTTTTTCTGGGCCCCGGCCGTAGAACCAGTGATTTCTCCAAGTGGTGTTGACTCCTTTAATGAAAAATAGGATCTAAGGAAAAAGACGTGGGCCCTGGGTGTGCTCATTCTCCCGTGGTGTCCTGGCTGCTGGCCTCCTCCTCAGTGGCGTTCACATGCTAATCATATATCAGCCTGTGTCCGTATTTATGTTTGAATTTTTCTGTTGTAAGAACTAAAATGAGCATGTATTTGTGCTCCCATCTCTCAGGATAATATAGCATACCAGCATCTTTAAAGTGCTGAAAGGAAAAATTGGAAAACATTGAATTTTTAATAGTTTTTAATATAAAAGTGAAAAGAGGAATTTTAACATGTACACACACATGGGCACACTACACGAAATCACCTCCATCAGCGACACATTGCTCACACGAGTCCTCCAGGCTGGAAGGAAAGTCACCTAATGAGAGGCTGGATCTGAAATTCAGTAGGTGAGTAAATCAGAGACCAGCCAATTGAAATTATCCAAATCATATATATACAATGCATGGGGTCAAAAAAGAAAGAAAGAAAGAAAACAAGCAAATATCCGAGAATTCAGGACAGTATCAAACAGTCTAACTGTAATTAGACGTGTTACCTTAATTTCAAACAAAGTAGGTAGCAAACCAAGAAAATCAGCATGGATGACCTAGAGTATTTCTTAATCATGTAAGTGTCAGTTCATTGAGTAGACATAACTTTCTTAATTGCGTATGCACGCAAAAACACAACTTCCAAAGCATGATGCAAGATTAGACAGAGCTGGAGATTTTGACAATTCTCCCTTGGACAACATTCAGTAGGCATTAGCCGGTAAAGTTAAATGTTTGTTTTTCATGTATATAAACGGTCATTTAAAAAATCGTTTGCACATCCTTTTCCAATGTTTTCTTGTTGCTGTGGTATAGTTTGTTGCTAATTTTCATTTTTGTAAGGTCTTGTATACAGGGACACAAAGTAGCTTTTATTAGAATTCTAAACCTTTTTCTGTTTAAAAAAGTGTCTTTACATTTTAATGTGATTTTCATATGCAGAAATGTGTTTTTACTGTATCAATATTATCTTTTTTCTAAGGATTTTGATATGTGAAAATTTTTCACCTTCATTTGGAATGAAGGAAAACCTTCATTCCAAAATATTACTATTTAAATATACAATTATTTTCATGGCTTCTTTTTATATTTAAATATTTACTCCATCTATATAGTTCATGCTCATGTATTGTATGAAAAAGTCATAGCATTGAGTTTCTTCCATGTATGAACAAATTATCATAATGCTCTTCATTAACTAGGCATACTGCTAAATTATTGGAAATTTCACTCATTATATATCAAATATCCTTTTAAATGGGTCTATTTTTAGGACTTCTGTTCTCCATTGATATGTCTGTTCTTGAATTAATATTTCTTTGAAACTTATTATAGCTTATGAAATATCTAGCTGTGAAATTCCTCTCTCATTATCTTTCTTCTATATTTCCTTGATTATTATGTCCTATTATTGCAGAAGAAATGTGTAATTATATTGTCAAGTTTCAAAATAAAAGCCATTTGGGATTTTGACTGAAATATAATTACATTTATACTATGTACTTTGCCCTATTTCTGATTTTAATAAAAATGTCTTTATTAGTTTCCATTGTTGTGTGTGATGCTGGATATTGAATCAAAACCAAAGCTCAGTTTTACATTAATAAAATATGTTTATGTTTTTATAATAATATTAATAATTACAATGCATCGAATGCTTACCATATGTCTGTGCCGGGCTCTATATTCAAAATGATGACAATGAGAACAAATTATAATAATATAATCATAATCATAATTATTATCTTATACTTACTGTGTTCCAGACAGTGGATCAGGCTCCTTACCTGCCTTATTCCACTTTGTGTTCACAGGAGGAGCTCCATGGAGGACCCTGGTGCTCAAAGGACAGAGCAATGTGCTCAGAGTCCCCAGCACAGCCCAGTTTCCCAGCCACAAAGTGGAAGGCAGGAGGGAACAAAATCAGACATTTGTGTTCAGGGCTGAATGTTTCTCCTGCATGGGGGCAGCAGACCCATGGTTTCTTTTTTTTTTTTTTTTAAGATTTTATTTATTTTGACAGAGAGAGACACAGCGAGAGAGGGAACACAAGCAGGGGGAGTGGGAGAGGGAGAAGCAGGCTTCCCGCCGAGCAGGGAGCCCGATGCGAGGCTAGATCCCAGGACCCTGGGATCATGACCCGAGCTGAAGGCAGACACTTAACGACTGAGCCACCCAGGCGCCCCAGACCCACGGTTTCGAGTGCAGACTTGGGAGCAGTGTGAAGAAGATACTTAAGGGTGTGTGTTATTGCTTTTGGGGTGAAATGAACACACACTAGACTCAAGTTTGTTTAGACCAAAAAGCAAATTTAATATAAGAATACAAAGCTCTCTTGCTGAATCCGAGTGTCTGTGTGTGTGCATGAACATAGGCGCACGCACACAGAAATATACACACGTGTGCACACATGCACACACACAGACACATACTGGAGTTCAGGAATCACTGAACCAGGGGACTGGAACAAGGCCTTGGGGATTCTCTGTCCCTGCACTCTATTCTTCCCCATGTCCCTCTGACTCTCCTTCCCTTCTCCCCTTCCTCCTCCCTCTGACTTCTTTCCCTTCCTCCTCCCTCAGATTCTCCTCCTCCCTCTGACTCCCTCCTCCCTTCTCTTTTTCCTCCTCCTTCTGACTTTCTTCTGTCTCTCTCTCTCTCTCTCTCTCTCTATATATATAATTTGTATATTATTTTTTATATAATGTAAAATTCAGGATTCTCTCCAGATAAAACTATAAAGTGGATATAACTATTTTCAACAAATAATTATGTTACATGCAACTATAAGGGAAGGAGAATCTTACTATCAGAAGATTATCTCAGATGGGTTTTATAAACTTTCTTAATTGGTTTGGTCCCTAAAGTTTATTGATATTCACTGAATGAAGCCTTTCTGTTCTTTGATGTATTTGGAAAGGAGTGCTTATCAATTCCCTATAAGCAATGCACTTCTGTCCTCAGACACAATTTGACCCTATGGCACGACTTACTTGGGGTATACTGAGGATTAAATGGGGGCTGAAGGTGTAGTTTTAAGAGCTATCTCTTTTTTTTTTTTTTTTAAGATTTTATTTATTTATTTGAGAGAGAGAGAGAACACATGAGAGGGGCTAGGGTCAGAGGACGAAGCAGACTCCCTGCCGAGCAGGGAGCCCGATGCGGGACTCGATCCAGGGACTCCAGGATCATGACCTGAGCCGAAGGCAGTCGCTTAACCAACTGAGCCACCCAGGTGCCCTAAGAGGTATCTCTTGACGGGAGACGCCAGGGGCTTGAGATTCAGAGAACAGTCTTAGAATACCGAGTTCCACATGTCACACATTCCTCGGCGCGGCGTGCACCATGCCGCCTGGGAACCCCCTTCCTTCACGTGCTCCAGAGATGGGGGCTGGGGAACGAAGACAGGCCCACAGTTCAGGGGCATGCTGAAAGGTATTGCTTAGTGGAGCAAAACTGGACTGATCTCAACTTCATCTCATTCCCGACTGACTGCTAGAAACCCACCATGCAAGGTCCAGGCATTTACAGTGTCGACTATCCAGCGGGGAGGCAGACATAGAAACTAACTCAGTCTTGAAGAGCTATCTGTGCCCCATGTTCATAGCAGCATCGTTCACAGCAGCTCAGATGTGGAAGCAACCCAAGTGTGCATCCACGGATGGACGGCTAAAGAAGATGTGGATTATACACACACTGGAGTGTTGTGCAGCCTTTAAAAGGAGGTTATCCTGACACACCCTGCAGCACGGATGGGCCTGGGGGGGCGTTGTGCTCAGTGAAATAAGCCAGTCACAGAAGGACAAACACTGCACAGGTCCACTTATATGTAGAATCTACAGCAGTCCAACTCACTGTGTCAGGCAGTGACTGCCAGGGGCTGGGAGTGGGACCGGAAGATGCTAATCAGCAAGCATGAAGTTTCAGTTACTCAAAGTAAGTTCTAGGGATATGCTGTAGGACATGGCACCTGTAGTTAGTGCTTGTCTAAAACTTAAGGCAAGGGATCTCATGTTATGTGTTCTTAATCCAATAAAAAAGATGGGGACAGTTTTAATCATGCAGTTTGATGTGCTCTTTAGTGAACCAATTGTGACATCCCAAAGGTGAAGAGGGTCCATGAAGAAACATCAGCTGTGGGCGGGCAAGAGGCAGGGACGCCCTCCCGGAGGATGTCCCCAGGGGATACATGTCATCACAAATTTGTCCAAACCCGTGCAATGCACGACCCCATGAGAGAGCCCCAAGGTAAACTCTGGACTTTGGGTGATGATGACATGTCCACATCGATTCATCAACTGTGACAAACGTGCCACTCTGCTGAGGGATGTAGTAACTTTTGTCTTTGTTTTTCATAGAAAGCATATGTATTCCAATATTAAACTCCTCAGTTCCTAAACACTCCAGAAATCATAATGAAATAGTCAGGTGCCTACATCTGAGTCCAGAATCACCACGACTGGCATAGCTGTGAAGCTGACGCATGCAGCCATATTTCACCGGGGACGCAGTACCGAGAGCCGTGTCGCCGTGGGCAGGCAATCTCCTACAAAGACGGGCAACGCCCCTGGGATGCTGTGAACAAAATAAAGCTCAGTCTACTTCTTTTCCTTCAATTTGCACCGAAATTACCTTCCTAGACAATTCATTAAAACTGTGCAAAAATGCATCCTGCTTTTATGTGAACAGAGCAAGTTCCTAGATTCTGGTAATTACAAAAGCGTCTTCATGTTCCTCAGTGCCTGGCAGTATGCTCACCAATCATGCGGGACCAAAGACTGCTGTTCATTACTTGGGCTACCTAGCACCTGGGCTCCCACCCCTAAATGCCAGGAGAGTTTCCCATTCACTTAAACTTTATTTTTTTTTATGGGGATGTTAATATTGGGGGAGGCCAGGCACACGTGGGGGCAGGAGGTATATGGCAAATCTCTGTTTCTTCCCTTCAACGTTACTGTGATCCTAAAACTACGCTAGGAAAAAGAAATAAGTTTACCCAAAGAGGAGGGTTGTGGGGTGAGCAGCTTCTGGGGGAAGAAATCACAAGTGTAGTAGCATTCACCTCCAGAGCACAGAACAGGATTGGTTTTGGGGAGCAGTCTCTTTTACCATCTTAATACCACAGGTTCCCAACCAACATCACAAAATGTGTGCATTCTATGTTAACTGTGCTCAAAGGATCACTTTTTCCTAAGTTACAGATAATTTAATTCATGTTACCTCATTAACATAACACACCTTGTATCTTTACAAGGATCCTAATAAATAAATCATGAAATAATAAATGTTAACTATTAGAGGAGATATCCATATAGACGTGCGTGCATGTATACGTTTACTATATCTATGTACATACATACCTACATACGTGTGTGCGCGTGCATGTGTGTGTGTGTGTGTGTGTGTGATTGGGGTCTGGGGGATCTAAGTCATCTGTACAGAAGGCCAGGCCAGTGGTCTTCATCTGTTCAGGCTGCTATAAAACACCACAGACCGAGCAGCTTAAAGAACAGACGTATATTCCTTTCAGCTCTGGAGGCTGGACGTCCAAGCAGATCTGGTGTCTGGTGAGACCCCCTGCCTGGTTCATAGATGGGGTCTTCTCCCTGTGTCTTCCATGAGGGTAGGGGTCGGGGGAGCTCCCTGGGGTCTCTGTTATGAGGACACTAATCCCATCCTGGGGGGTCCGCCCTCATGACCTCATCACCGCCCAGAGGCCCCGCCTCCTCACACCATCACTGGGGGTTAGATTTTAACATATGGATTTGGGGGCGGGCACAAATATTCAGTTCCCAGCACCATTTCGTCCTCTCCCCTAAATTCCCAGGGGGCAGGTCCGGCTCATGAAAATATTTTACGTACTTATAACTATGTGAACCATTCAGGTGATCCAAGTCTAAGGGGATGACATTATCAAATGCAGGACTTGATGGCACTTAGAAAATTCACAAAATTATTAAACAGAACAAGAAAATATATAGTTTGTTATCTGCTAAAAGGTATAAAAATGACAGCCATGACTCGCAAGATTAATATTTTATTAATATTCACAGAAATTATTCAAAAGTATGTTGAGTAATAGTTTATGTGACTCTACCAATGAATACACTCTCCGAGGGGGGCCCTCTACGTCATAGTTCGTTAGGTCATTTATACTGTTTTATTTTAAATGCCTGCGACAGTTGGAGACTTTGCAACCGTCATCTAGCGATTACTCGAAGTGCTGCAAACTGTGGTCAGAAAAATATACAGTTACTAGAGAAGTTTAGCAGCATATCTTACCTTTTGTTTCGTTAGAACATGTGGCTGCCATTTTGGGAGTCAGAACAAAGCATCAGGATCGTGCAGTTTTACACTTGGCATGGCCCCACGGCAGGACAGGCCGGGCAGCGGGCAGGTCCACCTGCACGGAGCCTGGGCCGGTCCCACAGCTCTGCACCCTCTGCTCCCTGGAATTTGCGGTCTGGAAACTGAACACTCTTCACTTTGGCTAATGTCAGAGTGATGCCTTCAGGGAGGCACACTGCCCTGCCGGAGCCAAGAGCAGATCGGAGCCGGAGGGACCCAGGAGTGGCCGCCTCCAGGGTGAGTCCTGCCGTCACACGTGCCCGAGGGGCCAGCAGGGCAGGTGAGTCTGCTGCCCGTGTCCCTGCCCGGTGACAGTGCAGCCCTGGAGGGGACACAGCCCGGGTCCAAGGAGCCGTGAGGGTGTGGTGGCAGTGATATCCACGGAAACCAGGTGGGGACAGGAGGGAAGGGTCGCTGCTCCCGGGTCAGAGAAGGAAGGATCAAACCAGCAGCCTGTGCCCCCGAGTCACATCCACCCCAGGACCTGGTGGACAGCCGGCTGGACTCTGAAGGTGATCGAGTGGACAGGGGCTCCACGGCAGCAGATTGTGCTGAGGAAGGTGACGAGCCTGTGGGACAGTGAGGATGCCGACTGGTGGGTGCACACGTGCACCTGGGGAGAGAGTGTAGGGGTGAGAGTATTCGGATGACAATGCTACCTCTAAGAGCAGGGGGAGCGGCCCATAAGGGCGTATGGGGTGACTCAGTTATAGTGGGACCAGGACAAGCAAAGAACTAGAAATTTCCTTCCCCTCCCTCCCCAAAGTGGAGCCTTTACAGGGTAATTCTAAACTGTCCTACCTGAGAAGACAAAACCCACAAATGGTCCACTGGGAAGCCCATGGCTGTGGTGCAGAGAACCTCCGTGTGGGCTGCACTGACCCCTACACCCCACACCCTATACCCCATAGCCCTATGGCCCTACACCCCATACCTACCCCCATACCCCTACGGCCCTACACCCCTCACCCTACACCCCATACCCCTACGGCCCTACACCCCTCACCCTACACCCCATACCCCTATGGCCCTACACCCCACACCTGGGCATGGCCAGCTTCAGAGCCAAAGGGCATTCAGATACCTCCAGGCCGCTGACGCCGCACCCTTTCCAGCCAGACCTCTGACGTATAAACACATGCCCATTTCCACAGGTTAATAATGTAGCAATTGTACATCACGATTTCTATGTGGTCACGTATTATGTCTTCTCATCTGTGTTCCCAGGAACCTTGCGGGGTGACCCAGGAGAGGTCCCCGACAGCCGCTAGCTAAATGACGGAAGAGGAATGATGGAAATGGGAGCTCGGAATCAGCATCCTCACTGTGATGATCTCACGGTGCTACAATTTCCACGTTCCATGACCCCTTTGACTCTAGGATAAAATTCGAGCTACACCCTTTTACCATGTTAATAGCTCAGTATCTGTGTCAACCTCACCCTGAGAAACCCTCCACTCTGGAAGGAAAACCAGCTCCATCTCTCCTTCACTGATTCCGTCTTTCCGATCTCAACACTGCATTTTGCAAGGCATCTTCTCTCTCTTGACTTTCCTAAAATTACCCAGTGCCTGATTGTCACTTTAGCCAGAAGATCAGGGAACGCTAAATTTGAAGTGATATTCTTGTTCCTCACACATCTTAGGACAAAGCTATTCTTAGATTTTGTCCCAGATTCAAGGTGATTTACAATTCTCACATCAACAGAGGCATTATCTCCCGGGGAGCAATCTCCTCATCCACTAATTGAGAAGAAAAGTTAGGTCCTCGCGCGGCACCTCATGAGATGAGCAGACGGAGAATGAGATGCGGTCTCTGAGGTGAGCCCGCACCTGCGGCGCATCCAGGGAAGGGGGCTGACGGTGGTCAGTTTGAAATTTGGGGATGGATCAAGGAGAATTCAAGAGTGCCAGGAGCTTCATGGAACTGAAACCCCTCAAACCGACTGGGAACTTGAGGCAAAACTGAAGAAGAGATGGGGCCATTCTGCTCTAGGAGGCGGCCTGTCTGCAGTTCCATCCGGGGCTGGACCCCCTCTGTTGGAAATACGAAACATGTGGAGAGCTTCCAGGCTCGGGGGCCTGCAGACCAGCCCCCATTCAGGCGATACTGAGACACACGCAGCTTCCTGTTCACACGACACACTCACACAGACTGTTCACGGGACTGGGATGTGGATGCCACACGTCCTGTTTCCCAGTCAGTCCACCTAACCTAAGGCACTGCGATGACTTTCCCAAGGTCCTCAGGCCAGGAGATGGACCCAGGACTCCTAGCTCCGAGTTATAGTATTTATTTCCCGGTACCATGTAGTAATAAAAATGATACACAATATCTGCATAGACTCGGGCTTCAACCAAAACTCTAAAATTTAGACTTCATGGCAGCTTTACAAAATAATGATTCTTCATTTAACCTACAGATCTAATTTCATAGTCATGTGATATAGGAGTTACGAAGACGACTGTTCTCTCTTTAGTGAAACCATGTCCCTGAAAGCATAGCATCTGTCAGAGTTCGACCCGAGATACACAGAGAGATTTTGGGGGAGAACTTGGCTCACGCGATTGTGGGGTAGTCAGGCCCATCCCCATCCCGCCGGTGGGCTCTCGGGAAGGGCCAGCGCAGGGAAGCCTCCGTTCACAGGTGCTGGGCTCCTTCTCAAGGAAGCTCAGCTTCTTCTGGGGGCTCTCGGTTGACCCACACAGGTAATACTGGCAGGCAGCATTTGCCCCACAGAGCGCACATAGGATCACTTCTCCTGGCACCCAGTTTCTCCCCTTTGCTTTGCTTCCCCAGCCTCGACCAGGCCCAGGTGGCAGCTCACTACCTCTCCCCAGCCCTCATCGGAAGGCACCTGCTGGATCTCTTACTGCGCAGGGACAGTGTTCTCTCCAAGACCACTTTTATAAACCTTTGGAATGGCTGGCCGCTTTACTCTATGACCTCTCCAAAGCAACACATATGCTCTCTGGTGAGAAGTGTCCTCAGACGTCATTCAATAGCGAGCCTCATGCCAAGACTGGAACATCTGGAGAAGATTTGGGGAAACAGCAGGGAAGGGTGCTGGTGATTTTCAAGTCAAACCATATCTGACAATTGTCTGCTACTATCCATAGGTCAGGGCTGGTTTCAAACTTCTATTCAGTGCGTACGTGTATGTACATAGTATGCATACATATATATCCAATGTAGTACGTATAGTATGTCATAAAATATATTGCATTTACCTTAATCGTATATTGCATATATACACATACACATTTATTGGATGTATAATGTGTATACATATATATACACCACTTACAGCATAGACATCACACGCAGATACATATACACATATGTGCATACTATAAAAATGCGTATATGTACATTCACAAACTACATATACATATCTATACACACTGTATATATATGCGTGTCTCTACATATATTTATCCCCCCAAAATTGCATTTACCGGAGTGTTAAGGTCTGGTTATGTGGGCTGCGCGTTAGCCCTCCCCTGACAAACAGGAATTCATCTTTTTTTTTTTTTTAAAGATTTTATTTATTTATTTGACAGAGACAGAGATAGCGAGAGCAGGAACACAAGCAGTGGGAGTGGGAGAGGGAGAAGCAGGCTTCCCACAGAGCAGGGAGCCTGATGTGGGACTCGATCCCAGGACCCTGGGATCATGACCCGAGCCGAAGGCAGACGCTTAACGACTGAGCCACCCAGGCGCCCAGGAATTCATCTTTGTTCACTTTTGACACAAAGCATTTATTATCCTCAGTGCTACTGCATGATTTCTGGCTCCTTTTGGATACAGTTGATGCCAAAAGTCGTTTGCACTTATCTGACAGTGACAATTTGAGGCTACCTCTAGGATGTGTCCACAGTTTTTCTGTTTTTATACAGATGACTGCATATTTTAATGGCAGTCCAAGGTAAGGATCTGGGGCACAGCTCATAAAGAACCACACAAACACAAATCATTTTCAGAATCCCTCTGGGTTTGGAAAACATAAAATGTTGGAAAACTTCCTCTCTCTTTCAGAGCCTTTTGTAGAATGATTGCCTCCAAAGCCACGAGGCGCATTTAATTTTTAATGTGTTGTGTTGATTTCAAGATGGTGCAGGATCCCACTGTTAATTACGAGCACGCGCCTCTTCTGTTTATCGGTGGCACCTGCTGGATGGTGGCAGTGCGGCTCACACCCTGGATGTCGCTCCCATAAACCAGATGCTGCAAGGAAGAAAAGGGGCATGGGTTTATCTTTTTTTTTTTTTAAGATTTTATTTATTTATTTGAGAGAGAGGATGAGAGAGAGAGAGCACATGAGAGGGGGGAGGGTCAGAGGGAGAAGCAGACTCCCCGCCGAGCAGGGAGCCCGATGCGGGACTCGATCCCGGGACTCCAGGATCATGACCTGAGCCGAAGGCAGTCGCTCAACCAACTGAGCCACCCAGGCGCCCAAGCATGGGTTTATCTTCAATGATGGAAAAGTCTACCTCCTTCAAGAAAGACATTCTAAGAACTCAATCAAATATTTGATTTTCTACTAAACTACAAAATGAAAGCCGTTTTTAACAAATGCCGTCATTAGAACCACCTGAACAAGGACTTTAGGAGGACTCTGTATTATTGCCTAAAGTCCAATTTAAAATCACTTAACTTGTTAGGTGTTTTATCTATTGATTGGGCATCAATATTAATCCTTTGTTTCTGAAGAAATTGCAACATAATAGACCTTCTTCGGTGCTTTAAAAAAAAAAAATCCACTTCTGGTGTCTATATTTAGAATATAATTTTCAAGATTTTGCTTTTCAGAGAAAGTACTTTTTTTAAGATATATTTTCTGTCAAAGAGTATTTTGGAGCTTTATGTTGGTTTAACTTCTCTTTGGAGTCTTATTTTAACCTCTGTGTTCATAAAAGATCAAAATGCAATTTCTTTCACCCGTCTCAAAAATTAGAGTGTATCTCTCCCTGGAGTCTCAGGACCCTTCCATGCCGACTGGTGGGGTTTCGGGCATTTTGAGGACTCCTGGCAATCTGATGCTGCACCTCTCCTGTTGGATGGGGGTGAAGTGGTCCTATCTCGTTGGCGTCAGTCCTGGGTACGTGTACAGATGCATATAGGTCTGTGGATGTCTATAGATGGGAAAGACATGGTTTTCATATTTAGGAATTAATAGGCTTAAGATGACCCAGATTCTTGGTTTGTTTATTGCTTTGTATTTAATTTAGGATTTATAGAAATGGTAAATACAGAAATGAGTTTGTTCAGAAGCTATACCATCAGCTAACGAAATAATTTCTTCAATGTTTCCAAGCTTCTTTGGGAAATTAGATGAATTACTACTTGAGCGTTTGGAGACTTGCTCTTTCTTTTCTTTCTTTAAGAAACTTTATTCCTCAACTTCAACAATTATGTTATTTATATTTTTAATCTATTTTCCTGATCAACCCATTTTAGGAAACCCCTGTGAAAAAAGATGCTCTGACTTACATTTTTCTAACATCTCCTTCGCTACTGAATTCAATAGGTGTGTCTGACTCCCTGCCAGTCCAGGTCAGGATGTCATGGGCTTTCCCAGCAACATCTGTGGCTACCCCAGCCAGGGAAGTAAAAATATGCTGAGTGTTCCAGAGCCTCCAGAATCGTGCCCAACTTCCAAGGTCAGCATGAAGGTTGTGTGACAGGGATTAAGCCCTGGAGATCAGATAGCAAGGTTGAATACTGCATTTCCACTCCTGGCTACTTATTGATTTCTCTCAGCCAGCTTATCTGTAACGTGGCTATATTAAGAGTGCATTCCTCCTAGGTGTAATTTGGACATTAAAAGTCTCTATCAATGGGAAGTTTTGCTTTTCTTCTAAGAGGAATGGCTTTAGGGGCGCCTGGGTGGCTCAGTCGTTAAGCGTCTGCCTTCGGCTCGGGTCATGATTCCAGGGTCCTGGGATCGAGCCCCGCATCGGGCTCCCTGCTCGGCCGGGACCCTGCTTCTCCCTCTCCCACTCCTCCTGCTTGTGTTCCCTCTCTCACTGTGTCTCTCTCTGTCAAATAAATAAAATCTTAAAAAAAAAAAAAAAGAAATGGCTTTACCTTATTCTTTTATTTTCCTAGCTTTTTTGAGGTATGATTAACATATAATGACATACATACTTTTTTTTTGGGGGGGGGGCTTCAAAGTTGTATAGTGCTTTGTACATTTTTTTGGAAACACATACATTTTAAATGTGCATTTTGATAAGTTTTACTAGATTTTTGCTTCTGTGTAACCATGATCTTACACAAAAAACCATCCTCCAGAGTTCTGTGGGGTACCTTACTGCAAACCTGGGTCAGGGCCAGGCCCCAGGCAAGTGCTGCTCACCTTGCTGTCAGCACAGATTTCCTTCATCTTGTCTACAGTTTGCCACAAATAGTGCGTGATTTTGTGTCTGAACTCACACAGAAAACTATTGTTGAGATTTATCCATGTGTTCACATGCTTCCATAGCTCATTGCTTTTGATTGCTGATTACTTTTCCATTGAATGAAGAGACAACTTTTTTTTTTTTAAACCATTTCCTTGTTGAGGGACATTTTTTGTTTCCAGATTTTGCCTATTTTGAAGAGAGTCTATGAACACTTGAGTATGAGTTTGTGTGATAGTGTTTTTGCTCCTCTTGGGTGAATACATAGGAATGGCATTTCTGAGTCACACTATAAACTCAGGTTTACCTTTATGATAAAATGTCAAAATTTTCAAAGGGGCTGTACTGTTGTGTAATCCCCCCACCCACGTAGAAGGGTGCGGTGCCCCTTGCTCCCTATCTGCACCAGCACTTGGTATTACTGGTCTTCTTACTGTTGGCCATGCTGAAGGGTATGTATTGTTTCCATATGGTGGTTTTAAAACAGATCCCCTGATCATTAGTGATGCTCAGCATCCTTCCATGTGCTTTTTGGCTGTTTATATATCTTCTATTTTGAAGTGTCTGTTCAAATAGCTTGTCTATTTTTAAAAGTTGGTTTGTATGTCTTCTTGTTATTGAGTTGTAAGAGCTCTTTATATATTCTACATACAAATCTTCTTTGTGATATATATCTCACATATATTTTGTTCTGGTCTGTGACTTGCTTTTTTGTTTCCTTAAGTTTTCTGTCTTTTTAAAGAGTAGGCATTTTAATTTGTATAAAGTCTAATCTATCAAGCAACTTTATGGTTTATGCTTTTATGTCTTGTTTAAGACATCTTTCCCAAACCCATAGTCATGAAAGTTTTCCCAAGTTTCTTCTGCTTCAGTGTGTTCCATGGAAATATTATGTGAGCTGTATATGCAATTTAATATTTTCTAATAGCCATGTAAAACAAGTGAAAAAAAAAAGAAAAAAAATAATTTCCTAATAAAATATTTTTTTAATCTAAGATATCCAAAAGAGTAATTTCTCAACATGTAATCAATATAAATGTTATAAATGAGATACTTTACATTTTCAGAGCTGAATCTTTGATATCTGGTATGTGTTTTAGAGTTTTAGTACATCCCAAATAGAAATAGCCACATTTCAATTGCTAGATAATCACGCCTGCCTAGGAGCTACCATGATGAACAGTGCAGTTGTAGACATTCGATAATTTAAACTTTTACATGAGAATGTTGAGCAATTTTGAGTTAGTTTTTGTGTGTGGCACGAGGTAAGGGTTGAGGGTTATTTTTCTGTGTGGATGTCTATTTCCAGCACCATTTGTTGAAAAGATTACCTGTCCCCATTGAATTACCTGGGCCTCTTTGTCAAAACCAACGTACAACATAGCTGCTGCACTCTCTTCAACTGATCTATGGGTCTGTTCTTTCCAAATAAGACACTGACGTGGCTCCCTGCCTGTGTAGCCGGTCCTGCAGGGGCTAACATCAGCGCTCCAGGTCTGCTCTCTTGTTTCACAGTTGTTTCGGGTACGGTAAGTTCTTTAGAATGTCAATATAAATTCTGAGATTAGCCTGTGGACTTATATATAAATAAAGACTGGCAGGATTTTGATTAGAATTGCATTGAATTTACAGATAAATTTGGATAGAAGTTGCATTTTAAGTATTCTGATTCTTCCAGTTCATGAACCGTAGATAGATAGATATCTTACAGCTCAAAAACATACATACATATTACATCATTAACTTCCTTAGCATATTTTGTACTTTTCTGATCTCATCCATATTTTGTTACATTTCGTTCTAGGTATCTTTTGTTTACTTTTTAAAAAATTGATATTTCAATTGCTATTAAAACTTCAATTTCCGATTGCTCTTGCTGGTATATAGAAACAGATCTGATTGTTTTATATTGCCCTTGCGTCCTATGGCATGGCTAAGCTAACTCATTAGCTCTAAAATATGTTTAAGTGTCTTGGGATTTCTATGTGTATGTCATTCGTCCATTAAAAGAAGCAGTTTGGCTTCCTCATTTCTAATCTATGCCCTTTATAGATCTTCTTGCTTTATCCCATTGGCTTTAGCCTCCGGGACAGAAATAGTCAGAACAGACATGCTTGCTTCCACCCTTAGGCAGAAAGCACTCAACCCTTCAGCCTTCTGTATAGACAAGGGTAAGGGATTCTCAAGGAGAGTGTTTATCAGGGTGCAGAGTTTCTCCTGTATACCTCGCTACGAGTTTTTGTAATGAATGGGGTTTGAATTTTGTGTGATGCTTCATCTTCAATTATTGAGTCCAATTTGAGGCCATAGATTATAAGTGAAGCTCTCTGAAGAGGTAACAGTGTCCCCTGAGGAATTCTGGAGAACAAAATGAGCCACAACCCAGGTAGTGGTTTCTCAGTCTTTGTGGGAAGAGAGCAAGGTCTGTTCCTGAGACAGGAGGCCACCTAATGCTCATGTGATGTGAACAGACTTGAGCAGAGAAAGGCAGTAAGCAGCAACTCAGAGTAGGAATGAGCCTCATCCTCCTAACCTCTTCTTTGAAATATAGGGTGTGTGTGTGTGTGTGTGTGTGTATGACTGTGTGAGTGAGTCTGTGTGTGACCAAAGGGGAAGGGAACAGCAGAGGAGAAGACAAAGGAGAGAGGGTGACGACATGGGCAGGGATGGAAGGGAAGACAGGAGGACAGAACATGCAGAGACCGCAGTGGGAACCTTGGACCAGCATGCCTGCCCAGACAAACAGCTGAGAACGGGACCCGGAGGCATATGCCCCGCCATGGGCCAGAGGAAAAGGAGGGTGAGTGACCTCCACCCGATGCCGTGGGTGATTGAGGCCACAGTGTCCTGTCTTTAGTGCTAAAACAGGTGACACTCCTATAATGCAGACAGTGCTCTGAGCACTTCTCAGATATAAACTCGCACACACCTCAAAGCGACCCCGCCATGTAGGTTTTGCTACTATCTGCATGTTTCGGGTGAGAATAGTTTGGTGCCCAGCATGAGTGCCTATCACTGAGTCCAATGGTGCTGATGCCAGGCTCCAGGACTGGGCGGGGAGCCCGCAGGTGGATGTGCAGACCCTCAGGGGCCTTCAAGCTTGTCTTCTGTAGGAACCTTGGCCGGCCCAAGGCTCCAGGGGCAGGGACCCCCAATCCAGGGTGGAGGGGCTGGGGGATGGGAGGCAGCATCTCTGGACAGAGACCCTCGCTGGAGTGTCGGGAAGATGATGAGGGGAATGAGCTGCATACAACTCAGACAGGACAGAGACCTTTATACTCAAGTTGGTGGTAAAGGTGTCGAGGGAAGAGGGCATCTGGTCACAATTGGTCAGAATTGTGATCAGACTGTGGCGGCTCATCTTTTGTCTGTTCTCCCCTCCCGGCTTCCCACAAAACCCTTGCCCTGGATATGTTCTCCATCTCAATGTCTCAGAATAAAGAATGTTTTTGGAGTATTTTTGTTTAAAGAAATGAGAAGGACTAACAGAGGAAACATGAAAAATGAGTTTAAATATTAATTAATTAATTAGTTGTGAGATAACTATTCACCAAAGTAGAAAATTAAATCAATGGGATTGCCCATAATGTGCCTAAGCCATTATGTTCTCAGGCAAACAGGGTTAAAAAGAAATCTCCCAATGGCATACTGGAGCATGGAACTGCTTCCCATCATGTTAAAATATAGTTTTGAAGGATTTTATATGTTAAAAAATACCCTCAGTTCTCTTGTTTGAAGGCATGTACATTGTAGAAATAATAACTTAATGAGTATATTTGGTGTTAGGACTATAGATAAATGTAATTTTCTTTATCTTGGTTTTCTTTTCTTTATAATGATAAAATGTGCAAAATTTTTGATTCATACATTTAAATATGTTTCTGGATGTTCCTATATTTGATCAGACTTCTCTATCAGGGTCACGTTGCACCCAGAAATAGAAGAGCAGAAAGGATGAATATAGGGCTTCTCCCTGGAACATCCATTTCAAATGAGGATTTGGGGAGAGTGTATGTGGCGTGTTTGTACAATTGAGTAGGTAGAAGAGAAACTTGGCCTACATGATTGATAAAAAACAAGAAATTTTTAAAAACTATGCTTGCATTAATGACTTCTCCTTGAGGTGTTCCTTAGAATTTTGCTACATCAGTATGGGTACTTGAAAAATATGAATTTGAGGTGCTCTGAGGAACACATGAGAATAATTCCCAATTAATAAAAAAAAAAAAAGCTATGTTCACTCATGACCACAGTTGATCCTTCAACAGCTTGGAGGTTTGGGGTGTCAACATCCCTGGTTAAGCCAGAAATCCACATTTAATGATGGACTGCCCCAAAACTTAATTACCAATAGCCTACTATTGACTGGAAACCTTGCTGATCCCATAAGTAGTCAATGAACACATATTTTGTATGTTGTATGTATTAAATAGTGTATTCTTACAATAAAGTGAACTAGAGCAAAGAAAATGTTATGAAGAAAAGTATAAGGAAGAAAAAATACAGAGTACTGACCTGTATTTGTCTGAAAAATCTGTGGAAACCAGATCTGCACACTTCAGACCCATGTTGTTCAAGGCGCAACTCTGTGTGTGGGGGCCACAAATTTGTAGGAGAAGTGCTGTCAATGAGGGATTGTGAGAACATCTGGAAATGTAAGGTAAAATCGAATCCCATGTTTCTAGACAGCATATGTGAATTCAGAGAGAAAGCAAAATTCGGTCTTCTCATTAAACACAAGCGACCCACATTTGGCTCTAAAGGAGCTCCATGAGAGTTGCTCCTCTTTCCTTGGGGGTTTGCTCAAACGTCTGCGAGGTGCTCTTGGGGCCTTTTGCCTCTCCTGTGAAGCAGGAGCAGACTTAGTAGAGACTTATTCCTTTAGAATGAAAAGAAAAACCCGCTAGAATTTATTAAGAACTTGGTTGTGCTCTACTGGCCTTTGTTTGATGTTCTTCGTGTAGATGGCTTCTGTGTACTTGACATCCTCGGCCTTATTGACTGCCTTCTGACATTTCTTTGAATTTTCTAAGGATGTAGTATTGTCAGTCATTATATATGGGCTCTTTGTTACTGAGTTCCTCTGGATGAATGCGTTTAAATTCACCTTCCTTTAGAAACTGGAAGCTGACTTTATTTATGTGATCGATTACAAAATGGGCCTTGATCTTTCCTCTTTTCCTGCGCCCTCACCCTTTGTCAGGAAGCATTTCTTCCTCATCTGATTTTGAGCTTGACGCTTAACTTGTTCTGGCTCATGGGATGTCAGCCAAGTGATGCAAGCTGAACCCTGCAGAGCATTTGTGTGGGTAGGTCCACACAGGCTAGTCTTGCCCTCTGTCATGCCCATGAGAAGGACATGTCAAGGCTAGCCTGCAGGTGCCAGGAAGGCTGGGAGGAATGAGTGGAGTGGAATGGTCTCCATCGACCCACTGAGCCCATTGGACAATCAGCGGTCTGCTCCCAGGGATGCAAGCTAACCAGCAAGGACCACAGTACATGCCACCAACCCCAGCCTAGACAGTAGCTCTCATGCTTCTGAGAGAAATAGAACTTACCATTTTATGTCCTTGGAGTCTTATGGCTATTTCTCACGCAGCACTACCATGATGATCAACATATAATACAGCAGTAATACAATCACACCGAAGGGCCATCATACATGCCTAAAATAATTGGCATTTTCTTTGGGACAAGTTGACTGCTGGAAGTTAAAAGTGATGAAGAAACTAATTGAACATTGGGAAATCATGAGGAAAATGTTATTACAGTGAGCTGAAAAAATGCTATTCCTCCTTAGATGGTCCAGAAGATTCTGAAGGAATACTGCATTGGTAGCTTAGAAAACCACACACACACACACACACACACACACACACACACACACAGACTTAATAGTCCATCAGATTTGCACGGGGCGAGGGGACTTCTAAACAGGTGGCTGCAAGTGTCTTTGTCTCTTACTAGCTGCCTATGATAAGATACTTAAATACTCCAGGAAAGAGATGAACACAATAAAGAATTGGCCAATTTTAAGGCTTAATCTGGAGAAATTACTACATCCAGATTTTCTGGGATTGGGATGGGAGGGCGAAAGGAAAATATGTGTCCCTTCAATTTCTCCAACAAAGAAAATAGTCTTAAGTTATAATACAGCATCAGGATAAAAATAAAGTCTATGATCTTTATTGTTAAGTCATCTGAAAGAACTAAGCTAGTCTAGTAGACCCGCCATCTGAAGCAGAACGAGGTTGTAGGAACCGTATTGTCCCATGACAGCCTGGTATACTCAGAGTAGCTCTGTGGTGTCTAGAAAGAGAAGCACTGAAACACACAGACACACAGACACACACCAGAAGATTAAGTCTTTCAGTATGTGGAAAACAATTTAAATCGAAAACACAGAAAACCTACACAGGCAAGAAGCCTGGGCGGAGGGCAGAGCCTGTCCCTACCCCAAGATAAAAGAGGGCCCGCAATGCACCCCTACCAGGATTCAGGGAGGAGCTGTGGACCAGGGAGGCTCTGGAGCTCTGTCTTCCCATCGAGTGAAGATGTGGACCATGGTTATCTTGCCCATTTTGCACCACATGTATTGGGTGTTTCAGTGTTGGGTCATTTGTCTTTATAGTTCACAGTTCTTTGGGTCAAGAGCAGACACATGGATCTAAAAGAAGTCACAAGATCCTGGACAGCACATTTAATACTGTGATGAGGTTTGGGACAATCCTGGGGATGGGTTTAAGCATATTTTCCAAGTGGAAGCAAAGTGAATAGTTGTGGGCAGACTTAGTCAATTGAAATCAATGGTCCTTCTTGGCATCCTTGCCCTTCCCTGTGGGACATTGCTGTGATTTCCACCTTAGACCTGACCTCAGTCATGGGACTGCTTTGGCCGCACAAATATGATGCAAGAAATGCTGGGGAAGTGTTTGCACAATTGGGTCTGTACTCGCCGCTGACAATAGCCATCGTTACAAGACCACCGTGCCCCCGCTGTACTGGTGGTCCTGGTGGGGGGGAGAAGAGAAACGTGTGTCAGTCAGTCATTGGCATTTGAGCTGGCCCACCTGCGACCGTGAGAACTGCCCACAGGCGTACTTAGATACTTCACAGGGCTTTTGTGGTTGTTTGTTTGGCAGTGTTATTGTGATGACAGATAACTGACTTAGTTAAGCTATGTAGGTCCGCAAACCTCGTCTTTATTATAGGAACAGCACTGAGGATCCTCATGTCCTTACTGCAGTCCATGCTACACATAGATTTAAGCATCCAAAAGTCTAATTGTTAAAGCACGTCTAAACCTTCCTCCAAAAAGCAACACACGAGTTGGCTTCAATACACTCCAGTTTTTAGGGAATATAACCCTTCTTTTTTTAAGGCTGAATGATATTCCACTGTGTCTGTGTGTGTGTGTATATACATATATATCACATTTTCTTTATTAATTCACCCATCACAGACACTTGGGTTGCTTTTAGGTCTTGGCTATTGTAAAAATGTTGCAATGACCATGGGAATGCAGATATCTTTTTGAGATCCTGATTTCAATTACTTTGGATAAATGTTCAGAAGTGGGACTGCTGGATGATGATGTAATTCTATTTTTAACTTTCTGAGGAAGCTCCATACTGTTGTCTGGAGTGGTTGCACCAGTTTGCATTCCCACCAACAGCTCCCTTTCTCCACGTCCCCACCTGAATTTGTTATCTCTTATCTTTTTGATTCTAGCCATTCTAACAGGTGTCAAGGGATCTCTCATTGTGGTTTTGACTTGCATTTCCTCGATGACGAGTGATGTTGAGCATCTTTTCAGGTACCTGCTGGCCATCTGGATGTCTTCTTTGGAGAAATGTCTATTCAAGTTCTTAGCTCATTTTTTAATTGGGTTATTTGGGTTCTTTGTGCTGTTGAGTTGTAGGAATGTCTTATATATTTTGGAAATTAACCCCATATCTGATGGATGATCTGCAAATATTTTCTCATGTTCCATTGGTTGTATTTCACTCTGTTGACTGTTTCTTTTGCTGTGAAAAAGCTTCTTTTGCTGTGAAGAAGCTTCCTCCATTGATGTAGTCAATGGAGGAAATCCTGCTATTTGCCACAATATGGATGGATGAACCTAGAGGTCGTTATGCTAAATGAAAGAAGTCCATCATGGGACAAATACTGCACAATTTCACTTATATGAGGTATCTAAAATAGTCAAACTCAGAGAAGTAGAGAGCAGAGTGGTGGTTGCCAGGGGCTGGGAGTGAGGGAAGAATAAATTTGTTCAGTGGGTATAAAGTTTCTATTGCATAGGTTGAATAAGTTGTCAAGATCTGCTCTGCGTCATTGTCCCTTTAGTTAACACAATGTATTCTGCACTTTAAAATAAGTAAAGAGAGTAGACCTCAGGTTAAGTGTTCTCACCACCAAACACACACACCACAGAAGAACATAGCCATACTTTTGGAGGTCATGGATATGTTTGGTACCTTGGTTGTGGTCATCGTACCACAGGTATATGCATATGTTCAGACTCAAGATGTATACCTTAAATGTGTGCAGATTTCTGAATATCAATTATAACTCAATAAAGCTAAAAAATACCATAACCCTAATAAATACAATTTGAGTTTCGACTGGAGTTTGTGCCCTGAATGTGTTTGTGTGTGTGTGTGTGTGTGTGAGTGAGGCTTCGGGGGAAAAAGAATGCATGTTCAGGAAATCCAGGCTATTTTGCCTGGACTACTCATTTGGAAGGAGAAACATCACAGAGGACTACTTTCTGAGGAGATTCTGAATTAATATATTCTGATGATGTAGTGTATTTCTGTGCCCCTCTGCCTAACCACTGATTGAAAATGTCACCAAAAATAGATTATGTATGTGTGGGGGGAAAAGAAGCTTGTGTCTAATCTGCTGGTAGATACTTGTGAAAACCAATTTACTTGAGAAATAAATAGGGTATCATTTAATTTAAGTGGAACCGCAAATACGCTCCAGCAATTTTTCTGACCACAACTTCCATCTTCTAAAACCTAAAAATAAGAATTACATTTCATCAGCAAAAGGCCTTAGAATAGAGGAAATTAGGATTTTCAATTTGTATGCACGCTAACTAGTCACTTCATCCTCAAGCTGTAATTGAAAGTCTTTTATATGGTAAATTCGGAATAATTACAGAGCCAGAATATAGTAAATACGACAGCCAAAGAAGTTCTTTGAAAACAAAAACTTAATTTTCAGTTTTTAGCACATACTTAATATTTGGCCTTTTATGAATAAGACTTTAAATGTCTCTTGTGAATGGCATGAACTGTATTTCCAGGTGCAGTAGTATTTTCCTGGGAAAACGAGTTCCTCTTTCAAAGTAGGAAATGTGCAAAGAGCATATTTGGCTTAATACGTGATTATTTTTCTCTTGATAACAAAGACTCGATAATTTTAGAGAAAGACGTTTCTTTCCTGGCCATTTATCAGTTCTCCCTCTGGAGCAGCCTTATTTGTAGCTTCTTATTTTGTCACATCTAACTGAAAACTCTTTAAAATGACTTTATCTGAAGGTCAGCTACCTTTTCTATCCAATTTAATTTTATCTTCAGAATTTTGTGACTTTGGATTTGGGTTAGCGATGAGTGAAGATAAGAGAACTGCCGGAGGCCCCTGTGCCTTGGCAGCTGGAAACCACGGTTTTGGGGCAGCCCGGGTGGAGGACAGCTGCCAGTGAGACCTCTCCGAAGGGTGAGCTCTGAAGCGAACTCCTAGCAGGTCAGCACAGAAAACTTGTGAAGTCACTTGAAGACTGTGAATGGTCTCCTAGACTAGGAAGACCAGTTAGGGGTCTGATGAAGGTAACCATGTGCCACAAGAGTGGAGGGGTCCCCAGAAGGGAGTCTTGTGGTTCTCATTGAGGGGATTGAGAAAGAAAGAGAAAACACCCAGAAACACATATTTCCAGGGACATCAAAGAGGACAGCCTTAAAAATGAATGTGTAGTATCCCAATCTTATTGGTAATAAATTGTTACAGTGAAATAGATGTTTTGGGCTATTTAGCTTTTGGGTGTCATCAAATGATGTTGGCTAACTCATCTCCCTTGTTCCGATGTTTGCACAATAAGCAACCTCTTGGTTTTCATTTGACTTCCCATGTAGGGCTCCCGATAGGAACACGATGTTGGGGTTTCACTGGAATGCACATACTAGTCTAACTGACAGTATTATCTTTCCTTCCATGTTAATATCAGCCTTCTGCTTTTTCTGATCAGTCTCGTTAATGCCTCTGCTGCATTAAATCTCCCACCTGTGCAGGTAAAATCAAGTTGTTTCTTAATTTGTTTGTATTTTTTTCTGCAGGACTCATACACCAGAAAGCTTTAGGGACTCTACAATAATGCAGAGCCATGTTGGAAGCCCCTTACCAGCTTTTCAGAGGATCCGTCTGTCTCATTGGGCATGCCGCTGATGGGAGCCATTTCTGGGATTGGTTTCCTGTGCCTGTCAGGATAAATTATCACAAACTGGTGGCTTGAAATAGCAGTAGTTGATTCTCTCACGGTCCTGGAGTCCAAGAGTCCAAACTCAAGTTTTTTTTTTTTTTTTTTTTTTTTAGAGCCACACCCCTCTGGAGACTCTGGGAGGATCCTCCCTTGTCTCTTTCAGCCTCCAGTGGCCCCCCAGCATCCTTGGCTTTTGGGTGCATCTCTCCACTCTCTGCCTCTATGGTCACATTTCCTCAGCCTCTTTGTGTGTCTTCTCTTCTTCTGCCTCTGATGAGGACATTTGTCATTGGATTTAGGATCACCTGGATAATCCAGGGTGATCTCAGCATAAGCTCCTTAACTTAATTACATTTGCAAAGACCTTTTTTTCCAAACAAGGTCACATTCATAGGATGCGTGTATTAGAACATGGACATTATTTCATTTATGTCATTTGTTCAGTAAAGAAACTTTCAAAACTTCCTTCAGCAGATAACACCCTCTTTGCAAATTCTTCATGCTTGGTTTTAAACCATTCTCTTGACTGCCTTCAGGGTTGGTTGCTCCATCCAGAAGCTAGCAGAAGCAGGTGAAAGCACAGTGGATTCAGTTGAAGTTCTCAACAATCCTTCATTAAGGAGACTTTGTATTATTATTGGAGAAACATTTTTATTTGGAATGTAATGGGAAAATCAGTAATGCTTATTATGTTGCCCATTATACAAATCAATAAGAAGCATTGTAATATCATTAATTCTACACTGAAGGTGTCATCAATGTGTTTTTTAGTGTGTAATTACAAAATATATTCTACAGAACAAGTGTTTCTATATAAATCTTTTATATTAAAAGTCAGCAGGATGTTAGCACAGGAAATTGAATCTTTATTCCCTACCTTATTGGAATGTCAATTAAAATGGAACTTAAACCAGTTATTAAAAAAAGATTGGGTTGACTAATATATGTCTTTATGAGATCATAAGGTTCTCCTCTCCAAAATTTATTTCAAACCACTGAATAGAATATCTGGTCAATGACCATTTTCAAAAACAAACTGAACCCATAAGCTGGATCATCATATTAATGAGGCCAGATCCGTCATAAATAGTCCTGCTCGGGTTTCACAAAATGATTTAAAATTTCCTTACAAAGAAACCAAGTTAGAAAAGATGATTAGGCAGGATTTTTTTTTTTTTTTTTTTTTTAGTGTCACATTTCACTCACGGTGTCTGCTCGGCCCGGAAGACGTCCAGTGAGAGTGGGGCCCGAGGCTGACTCAGCTGTGTGCTCACCTCCAAGCTGCCCCAAGACACAGCCTCGGCTCGTGGGGCCCACCCGGGACTGGGAATAAGAATACAGACATAAGCCCCAGTGCCCTGACAAAAAACTTCACTCCTAAATGTTAGCTGCCTTTGCAATTACTTTGTTAACAGCACCAATATCACCTTTATACACAGCTTATTTCTTCAGCTCATAGGCTCTTAGACAATTTGAGGGAACAGTTCAGAAATTATGAACTTCAAGAAAAGGAGGAAAGAAAAAAAAACCTATCCAGGGGCACCTGGGTTCCTCAGTCGGTTAAACATCTGGCTCTTGATATCAGCTCAGGTCATGATCTCAGGGTCGTGAGATGGAGCCCCATGCTTTGATGCTCTCTCTCCCTCCCCCTCTGCTCCTCCCCTCGCTCGCGCTCGCTCTTGCTCTCTCTCAAATAAATAAATTTTTAAAAACTCTAAAAAAAAAAATCTATCAAAAGCAATTTTGGTTAGGGGAAATATATTTAGAAAGACATGAAAAATGAACACCCCCCCTTGCATAGAGAGAAAATCTTGGAGAAGTAGAGGTTATCAAATTATGGAACACCCTGAGCAGAGACCATGGCTAATTTTTCCTTCCTCAGTAATGGAACTCTACATGGATTTAAAGGGCATGAAGGGGGCGCCTGGGTGGCTCAGTCGTTAAGCGTCTGCCTTCGGCTCAGGTCATGATCCCAGAGTCCTGGGATCAAGCCCCGCATCGGGCTCCCTTCTCCGCGGGAAACCTGCTTCTCCCTCTCCCACTCCCCCTGCTTGTGTTCCCTCTCTCGCTGTGTCTCTCTCTGTCAAATAAATTAAAAAAAAAAAAAAGAAAAAAGGCATGAAGGAAGCAGCCCAGGCGTAGAGCAATGTGGACATTTGGTATAACAGTCCTCACGTGAGCATGGAATTACTCAGCCAAACTGTAGCTTCCCAGTTTGTGCAATGACTTGTATGTGGGCATGAAAAGTATTAGTTTGCAAGAAACTAGTAAGTAAAGAAAAATGCATGCATGTCCGAGAACAGTTCAGGTAAAGACTACCAAAGAGACTTCAATTCTCACCATCCCTGAGGTTTGAATAGCTCTTTGTAGAATTTTCTTTTAATTTAGGATTTCTGGATTAAAGCACTTTAAAAAAAAATCATAAAATCTGCGTATTTTCCTTGGTGTCTACTCTTTTTCTTTGGGTAGAGTTAACATGTCTCTCACTTTCCCCTTTTATCTTAATCATAGATGTATTTAGTCCTTCGAAAATGCTTTTCCAAATAAATTTATAAGAGCTAGTAGATTTTTAAACAGCTCTAAACAGCCCTGTTGTTTTAGCACTATGTTCTAAAACTTTTTAAAAAAATTACCAAAATGAGAGCACTCGGGAAACTGCGTTGTCTTCAAGCACACTCTGGTGACGAAAGTACTGTGTGTGACCTACGTACGCATGTCAAGGTCCGAGTTAACACTATGTTGAAATGTCCACGGAGATGCAGACAATTATTTTTATTAGTTTTGGAAAATATTCCCAATATACTAAGTGGCACCCTGTGATGAATCTCTCACTGCGCCTGGCTTCAGGATGTTAGAAATTCCCTGACATGCACTCACCCTGTACGTGGCACGTGATATAGAAATGAGAGAAAAATAGGAATGGACACTGGTCTTTCTTACTTTTCAGTGTATCACATTCCTGTATACATGCTAATTCTATTTCCACGAACAAATGCATTTATGTATTTATTCACATTCTATTTATATGTGGCTTTGTAACAAGAGAGAATTTGAAGACGGCCTGTAGAGATGCCGGACACAGTGTGGAGTCCCGCCAGGTCTCTGCAGTCCAGTGCGCATGCAGTCCGCACAGTGCTCACCTCCAGCCCTTCCCAGGCTGCAGACAGAGGATGCACGAGGGGCGAGGCACTTATAGACATCTAGTAAATCTAAGGCATGTCCAGAGACAAAAAGAGGTACCTACCAGTAGATGAGTTGATCAAAGTTCTTTTATTGTCCTGCAGAATAGAAGACACAAACGTGCTCTAAATCTCTTAAAATCATTCAGTGTCTTGTTTTGCAATGTCCTGTTATTTACACATGGACTACTTCCCTCTTTATATTCGAAGTTCATCTCCATCTGACAAAATTCTATAAATTCTTCTGTCCCTAGAAATGTGACATTAAATAAAGAATTATGCCAACTCAATTTTCCTGCCTTTCTGGTTCCTTAGCCCTTTTCCCGTGCCACGGCAGAAAAATCGTTTGCTTGCAGACGCAAAGGTCCTGGATTTTACCATGTGGCACAGGGAGGGTTAAAAGACACAATTAACTTTGGAATTCCGTAATGTGATGTAAAAATGAGGCTCTGGTGCTGCTCGTCCTTCCACGGCCTCCTTTAATAGAGATTTCAATCTGTCTAAAAGATAAGCATTTGACCTAAATATTTTTAAATGATTTCAAATCGTTCAACTGTTAGATTTAAGCTCATTTCATTTTCATGGCTGGCTAAGATTTAAAGAAGAAAAAAAAATGGGAAGGAAAGGAAGATTTGTAACCCGCCTCTCTACTGCCGGTTTACCTACATGTGGTTTGATAAGAACACCTCTGCAAGTAGATGAAGATGAGCAGACACCTAGCCAACCACCTGCCTCACTGAGATGTACTGCCCACGCACGTCTTTTCCACAACAGCTGAGCAGATCGAGATAGGAATCCCTGATGCTCATCTTTGGAGAACTCTGCAATTTTCCATTTCCATAAACACGTTCACTCTTTTTGCAGCATTGCATTGCTGCCCGGGCATCCCCTCTAGCTCCCCGAGACTCTGTATTAGATGCTTCCTGCTGCCACATCTCAGGCACCCCTGGTCATGGCCTCATTTGTTGTGCCTGAACTGAGCACATCAGCATGAGTGTGACAGAAGCAGACCTACCTACTGGAGGGAGGGAGATGGATTCTGGAACATGAAGTGGAAAAGGTCAAGTTTGGAAGAAAAAAAAAAGTAAGATTCCAGACAAAAATGGTAATTTACAAATAATTGACCTCAATGGTCCTTATCTTATTTTTTTAAAGATTTTATTTATTTATTTATTTATTAGAGAGAGAGAGAGAAACAGCATGAGAGGGGAGAGGGTCAGAGGGAGAAGCAGGCTCCCCGACGAGCAGGGACCCGGATGAGGGACTCGATCCCAGGACTCCGGGATCATGACCTGAGCCGAAGGCAGTCGCTTAAACAACTGAGCCACCCAACCAACTGAGCCGCCCTTATCTTAATAGGTAGGTGGTGAGGAGGTGAGATTCATGCAGAATCAAAGATAAAGCTTTGCTTAACGATACATGTAGAAAAGTCATGGATACCAGAGAGGTAGACTCCAAGCCCGAATGGAATCTCAATTTTTTCAAGCATCCTGATAAAATAAGCAAAGCAATCCATTCTTAGAATAAGTGCAGCAATATTTTGGGTTTCTAATATAAAAACTGAAGCCCAGAGATGGAAGAAATATGGAATAACCATGGCTGAGGGTAAGGAGTTCATTGGAGAAGCAAGATAAAATTGTCCATACGAGAGAACCCAAAGCATGGGCTGGGTTCCCTGATGTGGCTGCATATTAGAAACGCTTATTCAAGTTTTGAAAGTTCTTGTGCCTAGACCTCACCCCAGATCAACGAAACAAAGCATCCTGGGATGTGTCCCAAATATTGGCATTTACTAAAAAGAGCCCCAGTGGACAAACGGTCAGCACTGGCAGAGGCTTGCTAACTTAGCACGTTTCCTCTGGTCTGAGATCGGAGCTGGTCCCACAAAATAGATGCAGGAACCCTGGGAGAGCAATGGAGACTGATGGTGTCCACTTCACACGAGGGGCGGGCAGGTGTCAGCGAGGTTATAAATGTACCTGGGACACACCTTCACCTGGGAAATTCTGACTGAGCTGAGAAGAAAAGACCCGGAAATTTCTTTCTTTAGAAAACATCCTCTGTGCAACATTTGTCACCTTTAAGCCCTGGTGCCAACTGTCCAGTTTACTAGCACTACTTGCCCTCAAATCGATCTGTGATAGTGAGACAGTCCTGGTTCTGCAGAACCTGTAGAGTGCTGAGCTGGTTCTCTGTCTGCACTCCACCAGAGACGGTTTCGGGGGCCTCTGAAGAGCGGGTATAAAATATATACTATAATTTATTATAAATATGTTTCTATTTATTTATATGCATTTGCTAATGACCTAATTGCCCATACTTTATTTCCAAGAGAAGATGCCTAGTATCTGTTCATTGTAATAAATATTCCTTCCACTGTGATTGATTTTCTGAATAAGTAAAAGAAATGGGGAAAAAATGTGACCCCTGTGTTTTGTTCAGTGGGATGAATTAGATACCCCTTCTTCCACTTGCTCCCAAGTGACATTCTCTATTCCAGGCTGTCACATCTGATGTGCGCACATTGCCTGATCAGGGTCGTTTCCAGACATTGTGAAGTTGGACTTCGGTGCAGGGGTTCTGGTCTGCAGGGCAGTGTGGGATCAGAGGTCCTCAGCAGGGGGATTCACCGGGTCCAGACCACCCTCCCTGCTATGCTAAGGATTATTCCCCTCTCGGCGTGGCCCACCCCAAAGAGCCCCTGGCAAGCAAAATCATTTTATCATGTTTAAATATCATTTTACCAACAGGGAAGCTGTAACTTACAAGGTCCCTGTACATAATTTGAGTTTCTAACTTTATTCGGCACTTTTTTTTAACTTAGGTCCTTGCTTAAACAATCTTACCATACATTGATGTTCAGAGTATTAAATGCTTTGGATATTCTCCAGCAAATGTTATGTCCAAACAAAATTAACACATTTTGAGAAGAATAAATGATAAATATTTCATGGAGTATATATGAACTCATTTTAATAAGTCGTGATATCTTTGGGTGACCATGCTGTTTTCAGATGCGTTTACAAGTATCTCTGCTCCATATATCGCCGGGCTGATGTCATGAATGCGCTCACACAGCTCACTCACAACACGCCCACACTCACACACTTGTGCACACACATTCCTGGGAGCATGCCTGTGACTCTGATCCAGCTGTGTGTTATCACATTCTCACACAGAAACGTGAAGTTTCTGACACATATCTGAGTTGAAATTTCCAGAGAAATAACTTCTACCTTGTGAAGTATTTTTACAATTGATTTCATGTTGTTCCATAGTACCATCGGTTATATTAAGGGTCAAAAATATTCCAAATGATTGTATTCACCTTAATTTAACAAATAAACCTGGACCACACCAACATTTTTTTCTGAGTCATTTTCACAATTGCAGTTCGCCCAGTATCGAGCTGCAGGATGTTGTGAATAAATAATTAGATGGGCCGTGGAGACATGAACAAAGCAAATTTTCCCAAGAAAACATCAAATATGGACAAAGTTTCTTTTTCACTTTCTATGGACCACTTAGGAGATTTGACTTCACAACTCAGGAAAAAGAGTTAGCCTTATAAACTTTTTTAAAGATTTTTTATTTATTTATCTGAGAGAGAGAATGGGAGACAGAGAGCATGAGAGGGGGAGGATCAGAGGGAGAAGCAGACTCCCCGCTGAGCAGGGAGTCCGATGCGGGACTCGATCCCGGGACTCCAGGATCATGACCTGAGCCGAAGGCAGTTGCTTAACCAACTGAGCCACCCAGGCGCCCCTAGCCTTATAAACTTTTAATTCTGTATTTTCTTGTACTTTTCTTGTTTTTTTTTATTCTTTTTTTTATGTTAATCACCATACATTACATCATTAGTTTTTGATGCAGTGCTCCATGATTCATTGTGTATAACTTTCTTGTACTTTTAAAATACATAAATTATTGTTTAATATTTACTCAGAATATTGTCCTGGACATACTATCACATTACATCATTAAAAAGGAATACAGTAGCCTTGTAGCTTCATACCTTAAGATGCTAATTCAAAAACATCCATGTCTTAATTTTTTTATATAAAGTGTGTGTGTGAGAACTTTTGAGAACAAGATTGCCAAAAACCTATTTGGGACATCCATTGCAGATACTGCTGAAAGAATCAGGAATCAGGAATAAAGACCAACCGAGGCAGATTCTTGAGGAGCTACTCTTTCTTTCTTTCCTCACTTGGTGAATACTTTGCATATTCTCCTGTGGTTTATATTTATCATTATTATATATATTAATATATATACTGTGGTATATATTTATCATTATTTAGGATTCTTTAGGATACAAAAATATAGGTAAGATTTCTCATCACATAAGGATTTCCAGTTGCTGCCGAACAAATTTACTTTGGGATGAAAAGGATTAATTAGGTTTATTCAAATACTGTCATCAGGAAGAAAATATCCCTAGGAAGAATAGGGTATTTCAAGGTCCTTCTCTGATGCTCTCAGATGGCTAGCTGCTGTGAAGTCCCTGAATGGTAGGAATCAAAATTGGAATCACAACTAGATGAGAGCGGCACTCTTAATTTTAGGCAACAAAGTGCTGAAATAATATCTTTACATGATTGAACTAGCATTTGGAGACTAGAAATCCAAAAGAAGTATTAGAAGGATGTTATAAAATCTTATTCCTCTGTGTGGATTCTGTTATCTACATGTAAGGTGAAAATAAATGTCTTTTTTTCTATTGAAATGCCATAAGAAATCTGGGTGACCTAAGAAGTACACAAATACATCATAGACTTTTACAAGAATGCCCAAATAATATTGAGAATTGATATGCACATTTATTGAAAACAGATGTTTGTGTGTATTAACAGATGATGTAATTTTTATATATATGCAAACAAGGTAGACTATAATATGAGCTTCATATCTAATAACAAAATAAATTCCAGAAACACCAAAAGTAGCACGTCTAGGGATAAAGTATGAGAAACAAGTGTGATATGTGTGTACAAAGAAACTGAAAAATACTTTCAGGAGCCAAAAGGAAGACTTATAAGTGCAATCGATGCTATGTTCTCCAACAGGAAAGTTCAAAATCTTTAAGTTATCAACTTTTCCTAAATAATTTTTAAAATATTTAGGGCATTTACTTAAAAGTAGAAAAAATATCATTTTTAAAAGGAATAATTAGAAAAAGGTAGTCCTGCCACAGAGTAAAACATAGTAAAGTTGTAATGATCACTGTGGGATATTATGTCTTTGCTAGATGGACAGATCAACGCAATAGAGTAGGATGCTCAGGAATAAACTCAAATAATACTGGGATTTGACTCTATGGAAAATGCCATTTCTAACGAGTAGGGAAATAGAGATTTTTCAGTAAATATTGTTGGATTCACTAAATAAGTATCCCCTAATATAGCAAATATAAACTCCCATGTTGTTAGTTTGCTCATGCTGCCATAACAAAATACCACAGTCCTGGAGGCTGGGAGCCCGAGGTGAGGGCATGGGCAGGGCTCTTATCTCCTGAGGCCTCTCTCTTGGGCATGCAGATGCCGTCCCCTCCCCGTGTCATGCGGTCTGCCTTCTGTGTGTTTCAGGGTCCTAACCTCCAGTTCCTATAACAATGTTAGTTAAATTGGATTAGGACCCACCCTGGGGCCCTCATTTGAACTTAATCACCTTTTAAAATGCCATCTGCAAATACAGTTCTGGGAGTCAACAGATTCTGAGGGGATATTATTCAGTCCAAAACACTAAACTCCTTAACTAATATCAGAATAAATTCCAGGAAGACAAGATATTCAAAGTCTTAGTCAATGAAAAAGAACCCATCAAGCTCTTCATGTCTACGTACAACTAGAATCTTGGAGCTTTAAATCATGAGTGAAAACCCTGAGGAGACGAGAAACACTGATTAATTTGATCCCATGAAACACGTAACATTCCCTTGGGAAAAAGAAATGAAATAAAATCCAAAAGACAAATAGAAAAGTTGGAAAATATTTGTTGTTCATCACATGAACAAAATACAGATTTTTTGAAGATTATAAACTGCCATGTGTAACGTGAAAGAGATTAACAATGCCCCCCGTTACAGGGGCCAGAGATGTGATATGAAGACAGTTCATGGAGAAAGAACATATACTTGGACCCTAAGGATACCTTCTCCTCTTGCACAGAATGGAAATGCCTGTGAAACTGGCATTTGGGTGACCATGCTGTTTTCAGATGCGTTTACAAGTATCTCTGCTCCGTATATCGCTGGGCTGATGTCATGAATGCGCTCACACAGCTCACTCACACACACGCCCACACTCACACACTTGTGCACACACATTCCTGGGAGCATGCCTGTGACTCTGATCCAGCTGTGTGTTATCACATTCTCACACAGAAACGTGAAGTTTCTGACACATATCTGAGTTGAAATTTCCAGAGAAATAACTTCTACCTTGTGAAGTAACTACTCAACCGGCAAACCGGGTTGAGTAGTTGTGAGGACACAGGGTCTGCTATCCTGTCACTGATGGCGTTTGGGGTTGTGTTGGTGTGGGCCAAGGGCCAGACGGTGTGCGAGCCCAGAGCCTGTGCGGGCAGACAGAATCCTCACTTGGAGGGGCCCTGCCCTTGGCTTAATGCTCTGCTGTTGCTGTCTTGAAATTCCTAAGAATTCTTGACAAGGTGCTGTGGGTTTTCATTTTGTACTGAGTGCTGCAAATCATGTACCAGTGTTTCTGATTTGGGTTTGCAAGCTATATGGGGGCCTCAATCACACACACACACACACACACACACACACTTTTTTGGACAACCATTTAAAAAGGTAAAAATGATTCTTAGCTTATGGGTCATACAAAAAAAAGAAAAAATGGATAGAGAGCCAGATTTCGGTCATGTTCCGCAAATTACTGACCCCAGCTGTAAAACATTTAAATTCTATGAAGGTAATTTGGTGCAACCTAAGAAAATTCCTTTTCCAGATACATATAATAAGTGTGATAGAAAATATTCTAGAAAATATTCAGCAAAGCATTGTTTGTAATGGAAATGACAGAGAACTGTCCCTAAAATACTGGACTTTTCAAACTCATCATGGTGTATCCACACAATGGAATACTCTACAGCCGTCTAAGGGATGAGGCATTCTTCACGTGAGGATGTGGACAGATCTGTGCTATATTGTTCTGATAAAATATGGTTCAGAGGTGTGTGAGCCATGCTTATACCTAAAAGGACAAATACCCACAACCATATGCGGGGACAGAATGTCAGGGTACATGGGACACCATCAGGTTGAATGGACCCATGAACAATTTTTTTTTTTTAAGATTTTATTTATTTATTTGTCAGAGAGAGCACAAGTGCACAAGCAGGGGAGGGGCTGGCAGAGGGAGAAGCAGGCTCCCCATGGAGCAGGGAGCCTGACGTGGGGCTCGATCCCAGGACCCTAGGATCATGACCTGAGCCGAAGACAGACGCTTAACGACTGAGCCACCTAGGCGCCCCTATATTTCTTTTTTTTTTAGATTTTATTTATTTATCTGTCAGAGAGTGCGCACAAGCAGGGGAGCGGCAGGCAGAGGGAGAAGCAGGCTCCTTGCTGAGCAGGGAGCCCGACGTGGGACTCGATCCCAGGACCCTGATATCATGACCTGAGCCGAAGGCAGATGCTTAACGACGGAGCCACCCAGGCGCTCCAGACTCGCATGGACTCTTATCATACATTTTGATTTTTTTTTTCATGTGAATGTTCTGATTTAATCCAAATAAATAAGAATCCCTTACTCTGCTTGGAGGTGTCACTGTATTGGCGTAAGCCGATTTCACTCAGGATGCCATCTAAGTGCAGCTCCTGGTATGGTCTCAGTGCTGGAGGTGAGGTGACCCCCAGTGCTCAATCACGTGTGCATTGGCCATCTGGCCTTTTTCTCTCCCGCAGGCGCCCACTTAGTTTTCTGTTCTACCTCAGCTCGTGTGCTTTATTTTTTGGTAACCAACGTATTTTTGGCAGATATTTCTTATTTTCTTTCCCATAGTATTCAATTCAGTTTTCATATTAAATATGAAAGAAAACATTTAAACAATTTAAGAGAAAATTTAAAATACAGCCTCTGTGTATTTAATGGTCTATTGTTTAAAATTTTGGATTGAAATATTTTTGTTTATGTCATGAATTGTCATCTCTATATTAAAATTTCAAAAGCAATACTTAAGGCTAAAAATATGGACAGTACTACTTGTTTGTCTTGCTGAGATTTTGACAGAGCGAGCTGATACAAACTCTCGTAAGAATACTCATTTGCTGTGATTCTTCTGCCTTGTCTTTAATATGAGAATCTTGTGGCAAAGCTTTTTTCCAAGTAGGCAGGTCACGCTCACTGAATAGTTAGTGCAGAAGAAAATGGGACAAATGAACTACAACTTTGTTTTAAAGCAACAAGATAGGGGTGCCTGGGTGGTGCAGTCAGTTAAGCATCTAACTCTTGATTTCGGCTTGGGTCGTGATCTCAGGGTTGTGAGATCAAGCCCTGTGTCGGGCTCCAAGCTCACTGGGGAGTCTGCTTAGAGTTTCTCTCTCTCCCTCTCCTTCTGCTCCTCTCCCCACTCTCTCTCTCTATCTCAAATAAATAAATAAATCTTAAAGAAATAAATAAACAAGATAAAATCTACGAAGTATTCTATGTGGTAGAATGGATAATACAGACTTTATATCCAAGTAACACTTGTAATGTATACCTTGCAGTAAATAGCAGTAAATATTAGTCTACTTATTACAGACTTAGTAGAGATACGTAGTAGAAGGCACAAGATATCACCTCAAGGTGCCAGATGATCGATTCCAAACACAGGACATTCAATCCCTTAGCATTTCTCACTGCATATCTCTGATGAGCTAGTTGTTTTTTCAACTCATGTACATAATGTCTCAAAATTCAGGGATCACCTTAGTATGGAATGACCAAAGCTGGGGGAAAACAATGAAAACTAGAAAGTAATAACAGAAAAAAAGAAAAGAAAATAATGATGTGTGACACAAATTTGAGGAAGGAAACTTAAAATTATCTTCTTACTTTTCATAGCTGAATGACTATGGAATATTTCCTTAATTTTCTCACTCAGCCCAACTTATCTTATATTAGGGTATTTAAATTTTAGATTGACTTTTCCTTTGGCTCTAAAATACTGTGATTCTGATAAAGGTTTTATCTTCATCATCATCATCATCAATACATCATTACTATTATCATTACGTATTATTATTATTCTTAAAAAGAAATAGTGTCTAAACCAAAGCCAAATAAAATCATACTTCCTGACATCATACATTCAAATTCTGTTTTGGTTAGATATCTAAAAGAATGAATAGCTATTTTACATTTTTTCAATCCAGTGGGAAATGATCCTCCTCTCTGGGCATGATTTCTCAACACAACACTGCTAATGCTCAGCCTCAGGGATGAAATCATTCTTCTTCTTTTATGCTAAATCCCTTTATGTAAGATCTCTGTGATAGTGAGTAGAGGTGGTCTCTGGGCTGAAACGCGTGTGTCTGTGTGGAGAGGGGAAGAGAGAATACTTACGTAACTCTTCATTCAAATAATCCTCAGAAGCACTACAATGTGTCCGGTGTTTTTATTTACATCTGTAAGTTGACTGAGCCATAGTTAAGGAAAGCAGGGAGGAGAAAGTATGAGGATGGAAGAAAAGTAAGAACACCTTGGGGTTACAGAGCAAGGTCACTTAGGATGGTTGTGATGGAGAAAGAAACAAGAAAGTAATTTTATCAGAACTTCCCGAGAACAGGGGTACAATGCAATGAATAAGAAAGACACATACAGGGCGCCGGCTGGCTCAGTCAGTAGAACATGCAACTCTTGATCTCAGGGTTGTAAGTTTGAGCCCCACGTTGGGTGTAGAGATGACTTAAAATCTTAAAAAATAGAAAGAAAGAAAGAAACCATGTATACACAAATATTTACATAAAATATGTTTCCATAATTTTAGAAATCTTTTAATGGATAGCACCTCACAGATTATAAGACATATTATGTATTTTCTGTATGTTGAACTGATATAGTTTTCTATAAGGTGATAAACACAGATATATGTGTTGGTCCAGTTGGATATTTCTCTGATGCCATAGAAATTTTGCAATTCTGCATTTTAGAAGAGTTGGGGGTTGAAGCTTGATGTGCCAGAATTGAATCAATTTTTTGCCAGGTCTGATCTAGGTCATATCTCTTAGTGGATATGTTGTTCTTGAGCCAAGAAGATAGAAGCTTCAGTAGTTCAAAGAGCAAGCAAAAGAAAAGAGGCCCGGGGACAGATGCAGTTGCCCAGAGGTCTGTTGGAAAACACAAGGGGAGTAAAACAGAGAGCGACTTGTAACAACAAAACTCAGGGCACAGGGACAAAGATTTTTAAACATACCTGAAGGAATAAAGTCAACGGCCAAACAGGAAATTTACATTCAACCCTCAGTGTATTCATTTCTCTGTGTCTAGACAAATTTACATGCAGAGAAAAAGGCATAATTTGAGAATGGATGCTTGGTAGCTCCAATCCTGGCGTGAGAGATCGTTATTACCCACATGTGCTAAATATTGAGCAATCAAGTAAGTTTTTTGCTTCTTCACCTTCAGGGGAATTCGGAGACTAACCCCTGTTTAGGTCCTACTAAAGACACTAAGACCATAATTACCTATCAAATCCATAGGTCATTAGTAAATATTTCCTGAATTAATGTTGTAGAACATATTTCTCATTTCATTACTTAAATAGAATCCCATAGAATTCCACTTTAAATAATAATCACTATAACAAATAGAACAACATTATTCACCACCAACCTACATGTTCAGCACTGTCTCAGGATTAAAAAATAACAATTTAAAAAACAATAACTTTCCGGGCTCCTGGGTGGCTCAGTTGGTTAAGCGTCTGCCTTCGGCTCAGGTCATGATCGCAGGGTCCTGGGATTGAGCCCCACATTCCACTACTTGCTCAGTGGGGAGTCTGCTCCTCCCTCTGCCTCTGCCCCTCCCCCCAACTGTGCTGTCTCTCTCAAATAAGCAAATAAAATCTTAAATAAATAAATAAATAAAACAATAACTTTCTTAAGAAATTTACAAACGGGCAGTTCGGTTATTTTGTAATAAATGGGAGCTTTTATCAGAATCCCACATATTATCTAAGTTGTTCATTATCTAGAGGATAGGGGCAGACCCCTAACTCATCGCTTTGTAAAAAACGTCTTCTGTGCACAGAGAGCTCTGTTTCACATTGGGAGAGTTCCAATGGCCGTGCTCCTGGGGAAGAGAACCACGTGGCATCTCCTTCCATTATGCTGCTGGGAGGGGGATGCTCAAGGGGCACGAATCACCTGCTGAGCACAGGTGAGGATGGCAAACTCAAGATACAGAGAAGAGAAGAGAGAGTGTTTTAAGGTTACATCATTATCTTTTCCTCTCGCAGACACCTGTAGTAAAATTAACAATTCATAGTAGCAACTGCACACCTGGCTGGACTGTAGTCAAACGGTAAGTGGCTTTGTTTGCTCTTTTCCTGAAGTGATAACGAAAGAAGTTGAATCAGGCTGGCCTCTTGATTTCCAGGGAATTGACAAGCCCCACCATTTCCTCATCCCCACTGTTTTAAGAGAATACAGATGAATTAAGTGGAGGAAATCATGGGTTTCTGAGTCGACTTTCTGTCTATCAACCCAGCCATAGGCACCAAAACTCTTGGCAGATGCTGATATGACATGAATCTATGGAGACACAAAAGTGTGAGGCTGTTTAGAAATCCTTCCAACGAGGAATTAATACCTACCATCAAAATCACTGCAGTGGATAGAGTCTTTGTGTTTCCTGAAAGCTATAATTAAAACACAAATTGGCTGGGAGGAGTCTGTTTCTGCAGATTGATTTACTGGTTTCCAACTAAAATTAAGAGAATTTTTGGAATCAGATTCAGGGAGAAATGTAATCCAAGCTCGGCAAGTGTTCCTCCAGCCTATACACAATCACCCACTGCTAGTTGGACAGAGCTGTCTCTGTCCCATTGTCATCTGATGCTCAATTATTTCTCTGCGGGTTCTTGTATTGTCCCCCTTTGCCAAAATTTTCCATCTCTTCTCTCTCAATTGTCCAAATCGAATCCCTCCTTCACAGCCTGGTGGCCTTCCCCCCATGGGTCGGGTCCTTCCCAGTCCCACTCCCCTCCCTGTTCCTCCATGACTGGTCACACAAGCACAGCACGATTAGCCAGGAAATTTGGGGAAGGCTCTATGCACCTTAAATCATTTAACTCTTGACGGTTCTATGAGTTAATGCAATTATTCCCATTCTAGAGAGGAGGAGAGGGCACAGAGATTACTTGAGTCATTCCAAGTCACTCAGGCATTAAGTGGCTAGAATAGGACCAAAATCCACCCAACCTGGGTCCAGCGTCTGCTCACCGGACCACTGCAGTGTGTTTCCAGAGGGTGGCATGCTTCATACAGCAGATGTCTAACCAGAGCTGGATCAGACCCATCTCTCTGGGCCATACAATTACAGTCATTATGAAGAGAGATGTGGATGTGCATTTATCTGCAGCCAGATAGCTTTATCTATGGAGAGAGGTCACAGGTAGGTAGGGAGGTAGATAAGTAGATGGCTGGATAGATGATAGATAGATAGATAGATAGATAGATAGATAGATAGATCAATCGATCGATCTACATATTCTTAACCACTAGTAACCTCTGTCCAGGCGGGAGCCATAAATACTGTTTTAGTCACATTACAGGACACCTTGTCAGAAGGTGTGAAACACAGTTCCTAGTCAAGCAATACTTCATTAATTGTTAAGACTAGCATCTGGAAACAGCTAAACTTGAATCTGGGTTACATTGTTTACTACAGAATGACCTTGAGAAAGTTTTTAAAACCTTCTGAGTCTCCCATGTTTAATCTGTACGTAGTTTGGAGTAATAGATTCTCCCTCACAGAGCTTGGCATTACCCTGCTTGGAACAGAGCCTGGCACGTCTGGGGTGCTCAGGCGGTATTGGCTACTAAATGTGGAACATGCTGGATTGTGGGGAGGTAGGAGTTTATACAGAGGTCCCAACACCCTGCAACTGTTCCCAAGTAAGTCATCAGCGTCCAACCTGATTTGTCAACATCAGTGGATTTCTGTGCTTCAGACCTAAGATTTCACTAATATCCCAATTTTAAATTTCAGGCAAAGTTAGCACCCTCTTTCTAAATACCACCAAGACAGGGTCCTTTGGCTCCAACATCTTTCCACCATGTTTGGATAGCTTTGATTTGCCAGTTTGCTTTTGCACTTGTTTTTTGCTTGTTTATGTGCAAGGAGGCTGGCTATGGGAATGACATTCTTTGGAATGCTATCACAGGTGAGGGACTCAGGGAGGCACACCGTCCTGCACTCCGGAACACTTGCCTTTGTTATCAGTAGACCCAAGTAGAGCCTGGGTGTAGATATTGCCCCCCTGGAGCTGAAAGGTTAGCAGTCTAGCCGCTAGCCACCTCCCCCCTCTCCCCAGGCCTGAAGAGACTGATTGCAGAGTAACTGCAGGGTATTTGTCAGATAGCCCCTCAGTGAAGTCAGGTCAACCTATCCATAATTGCTCTTTCAGTGAAGTTTTTAAAAACATTTCATTTGCTTAGATTTCCATTCAGTTAATTTCCCCTCCTTCTATCTGTTCTGGTAATTGGGCAAGGTGGTGAGAAGGAAAGAGAGAGAGAGAAAGAAAGAAAAAAGAAAGACAAAAAAAGAAAAAAGAAGAAAGAAAGAAAGAGAGAAGGAAAGAAAGGAGTGAGGGAGGGAGGAAGTGCTTGAATATTGACCAGGTACTACAAAATTCTCAAAACCTATTTCCTGCTTTTCTTTAATTTTTTAGGAAATTTTTTTTTTAACTTTTCAGGTTTTCAAGTGTCTCAGAGGCTAGGATTTTCAGACCCTGTTGCTCAACCCTGCTGTCATTTCACTACTCACTGGGTAAGCACTAAGGGGAGTGGTTGTGAGCCGGTTTGTAGAGACAGGAACAGGAGAGGCGGCTCTCTGAGGCATGTGATCAGTTGAAGCGGAGAGATTTTCCTCTCGAGATAAATCACAAGTACTCTTCTCTTCAGCATCCCTGTTCACTTGTCTTGCCACATGAAATAGAGCTGGAACCCAGAAACATTTCCTTCCTCATCCATATTTATACTAATAAGATATGGGCGTTAATGAGAGACAATTGCTTAGATCAGACTTCCTCCAAAGCAAAGGACTTTACAAATATTCTGGAGTTCAAAAGGGCAAACCATTAAGATGGTTTCCATCTTTTTGAAACAGAGCACCTGGGGCCCTGGAGAGAGAATGTCATTATCAAAGTCATTGTATGTACCATACAGCAGAGCCAGATGAGAAGTGAATTTTGTAAATGTAATGGTAAACATTTAAGACCGTTTACCAACTCTATCCGTGCTATTTGTGTTAACCATCCTGAGGTCTTTTTGCTGAAAGAGGGTATCATTGCTCTACACTTTAGATGCTCCCATTAACTTACCACACGAGTACTGATCCAGAGCGACAATCTGCCTTGGCAACTGAATCTGCCGTAGACAAGACATTGTGCTCTGCAGCAGCCCCCAGGGGTAGCTTCCTGATCTGCTCAGGGCCAGAGACAAGGACGCACACAGAAATCTCCACTCAGCATGTACTTACCCCTCTCCGACTCGCACTACCTTGGAAACTACTCACACCTGATATTTAGCTTCATTAGTTCGTTGCTGGGGATGCTCTGGTTGGCTCAATGGCGTCACTCTGATTTCCCACTGCTAAGCCACAGTCCCAGAGTGGCCACGTAGGTGTCCAGTCCTGGGCTCCTCTTGGGCAACTCCAGTGGCCCTGTTGTCTTTGCTGTTGATGGAGACACAGTGGTCGCTCAGAGCGGCCGGAGGTGTAGACCTGACGCTGTCCCTGCATGCCCCCCTTCCTCTACTGCTCCATCCCTCTTCGTTGAAGACAGATGTCCTGGTTTAGTCATGAGCTTGTTAAATTTTCTTTCCTTCTTGATATTTTTTTTTCCATTTTCTTTTTTTCCCCCACCTGTATGGAGATATACAAAGAGGTGCACATATTTCTTTATTAGTTTCAAGTGTACCACATAGTGATTCGACAATTCCATACATCACACAGAAGAGTTGTGCATGTTTAATGTATCCATGTTGATGAGCTGGGGGGCAAACATACACCCGTGACACCATCACCACAAACACGGTGATAAGCATATCCATCACCACCCAAAGATTTCCTGAATCCCCCTCCTCTGAACTCAGTCTGAGATCTGCCCTCTTAACAAGTTTTTAAATGCACAACACCGTGCTGTTATCTATAGGCTCTGTGTTGGACAGCAGAACTCAAGAACTCATCTTGTGTAAGTTAATTTTATTTCCACTGGACAACAACTTCCCTTATCCCCTTCCTTCAGCCCCTTTAACCATCACTCTGCTCTCTGCTTCTATGAGTTTGACTATATTAGATTCTTCATGGAAGTGAAATCATATGGTATTTGTCCTTCTGCAACTGCATTATTTCACTTAGTATAATGTTGTCCAGGTTTATTCATTTTGCTAATGATAGGGTTTCTTTCTTTTTAAGGCTGGATTATTTTCCATGGTCTGTATATACCACCTTTGTTCTATCCATTCATCTGTTGATGGACATAGGGGTTGTTTCCATACTTTGGCTATTGTGGATCATGCTGCAATGACAATGCGAGTACATATATCTCTTTGAGATTCTGAGTTAAATTCTTTTGGGTCTATACCCAGCAGTGGGATTGCTACGTCACATGGTAATTCTATTTTTAATATTTTGAGGAGCCTCCGTACTATTTTCCATAATGGCTGCACCAATTTCCATTCCCACCAACAGTACAAGAGGGTTCTAATTTCTCCACATCCTCACCAACATTTATCCTTTTTCTTTTTGATATAGCCATTCTAACAGGTGTGAGGGGATATCTCCCTGTCGTTTTTGTTTGTTTTTCCCTGGTGATGAGTGATACTGAGCTCTTTTTAATTTAAATTCAATTAATTAACATATAATGTATTATTTGTCTCAGGGGTACAGGTCTGTGATTCATCAGTCCTATATAATACCCAGTGCTCATTACAACACATACCCTCCCCGATGTCCATCACCCAGTTACCCATCTCCCCACTCCCCTCTCCTTCAGCAACCCTCAATTTGTTTCCTAAGATTAAGAGTTTCTTATGGTTTGTTTCCCTCTCTGGTTTAATCAAGATATTGAGCTCTTTTTGTATATTTATTGACAATTTGTATGTCTTCTTTGGAGAAATGTCTAATCAATTCCTTTGCACGTTTTTAATGGAATTATTTATCTTTTTGGTATTGAGTTATAGGAATTTCTTATATATTTTGGAAATTAATTCCTTCTCAGATATATGGTTCATAAATATGTTTTTCCATTATATAGATTGCCTTTTCACTCTGTTGACTGTTTTCTTTGCTGGACAGAAGCTTTTAGTTTGATATAGTTTAAGATGGTCCCACTTGCCTATTTTTTCTTATGTTTTCTGTGCTTGTCTTACCTTTAAATCTTTAATCAATTATGAGTTGATTTCTTTCTATAGCATAAGATAGAGGTCCAATTTCATCCTTTTGTTTCTGGGTGTCCAGTTTTGTTGAAGAGACTGTCCTTTCCCATTGCATATTCTTGGTGCCCTTGTCAAAGATCAGTTGCCTATAAATGTGGGTTTATTTTTGGATCTCTATTCTGTTTCATTGATCCGTATGTCTGTCTTTATGCCAGTATCATACTGTTTTAATTACTGTGCTTTGTAGTACATTTTGAAATCAGGAAGTCTAATGCCTTCAGTTTTGTTCTCTCTCATGGTTATTCAGATGCTATAGGTTGGGTGCTATAGGTTTTTTGTTTTTCCATATAAGTTAGGATTATTTTTTCTATTTCTATAAAATATGCCATTGGAATTTTGATGGAATAGCATGGAATCTGTAGATCAATTTGAATGTATGGACATTTTAACAATATTAAGTTTTCCAATCCATAGACATGGGATATCTTTCCATTAATCTGTATCTTCTTTAATTTCTTTCATCAGTTTATTATAATTTTCGGTGTACAAATATTTCATCTCCTTGTTAAGTTTATTCCTAAGTACTTTATTCTTGTCGATCCTGGAGTTAGTGGAATTGTTTTCTTAATTTTCTTTTTGGATAGTTCATTGTTAGTGTATAGAAACACAACATGTTTTTGTATATTGATTTGGTTCCCTGAAACTTAACTGAATTTGTTTATTAGTTCTAACAGTTTTTTGGTGGAGTCTTTAGAGTTTTCTATATGTCATCTGCAAGCAGATATCATATTATTTTTTCCTTTCCAATTTGGGTGCCTTTTTTTTTCTTCTTGCCTGATTTCTCTAGCTAGAACTTGCAGTACTATATTGGATTAGAAAAAAAAATAAAGTGAGGGTGGGCATCCTTTTCTTATTCTGGATCTTAAAGGAAAAGCTTTCAGAAGGAATGTACCTCAACATAGTCAAGGCCATATATGACAATTTTCTCTCTTTATTTCAGAATTATGGTCAGAGTTATGGAGAAGCAAAAGTCCTGTAAGAAAAAGTTTTGCTGTTGTCTTTTTTTTAATGCTAAGGATCTTCAAATAATTTGTGTACAAAATATAGTGCCTGGGAGAATAGCCCAACAAAGGTTTAGGAAACGCTCACTTGTAAGCTATTGGATGATCTAAAGAAGTAGTTTTGAGGCCCATCACCTCCTCCAACTCCCTAGAGAATGGAGAGAAGCCTGTATTCAGCCCTGTGTTCTGCAGCCTAATTTTCATATTTCATCCCACAAAGAACTGATCCGTACTCCCACATACAATCTTCTAGGCTAATTATTTCAGTCTTCTATGAGATACAGAATTTACAGAAGTAAATTTATTTGTGCCCTCGCTGTCTTCAGAGCAACCCTAAACTTCAGGATAAAAATAAATCAATCAATACACTATTTTTTCCAACATTAAGGAAGTTACCATCTTGGGAGAAAGCAGACATGGAAATAAATGATTGCATGCAGTACACTCTCACACCCACTCTGCCCAAAACCCCAAAACCGTAGGCACTCAGAGGAAGAGCCAACCATGGATCGAGAGATGCCAGATGCTCTTGCACAATGGAAGCTGCAGTCTAGTTAGATCTTGAGGGACATTTTGAAGCCCAACAAGTTTTGAAAACACCAGAAGAATTTTCACTGTAGGCACAGCAGGGACATGGTTCTAAGAAAGGACGTGGAAATTTAGAGATGAACGGTAGAGGGTAAGAATGCTAAGGAACAAGACAGGGAGCTGGAAGGAGATGAGGCTACAGAGGTCCACACATGCCAATCACTTACTCATTCACTTAACGGAGAATCACTGGAGAGAGTACATGCACAGGAGAGAAGAGTAATCTGATCTTTAGAGGTAGGAGGGAGAGACAAATTAGGTAAACGTGGGTAGCAAGGACTGCAATCAGGAAAGCATGGTAAAGGGTGACCATTGGAGAGCACAGTAAGTAAGAGGGTGCTACTCCTGTGGTGTTCAAACACTCCAACATGCCTTACAGTCCTAATGACTGTTATGGGAATCTTACCTGCTTAGCAATCCAGGCTTTGATTACTTTGGAGAGACAAAATTACTAGCTTAGATATTCATTTGGATAGGGCTATAATGTTAGGCATTCTGTTGAACAAACAGCAATAACAAATCATGTTTTTTGCGGGGGGGAGGAATATGAGCAGATGTCAAGCTTTTTATTCTATTTTATTTTTGGATTGCAGTAAATTTTAAACAGTAAAAATTGCTGTATCATTTTCACTGCAGGGATTCCTGAATGTTTGTTTTTAAAGTTATACAGTAAGTATTACAACAATGCCTAGGTCTTTTTTACTGAAGTGCAAGGTAACATAATGTTCAGGTTTATGACACTGTGATCTGTGTGATTACATGTTTCACCGCTGTTCAGTCCAAGTCCCTACAGCCTGCTGCGGCGAGACCTGGGATGTGCCAGTTATGATGATGCACTAGAGTTTATGAGCTCTTCTTCGCTGTACCTCTTGGTGCTAAAATCTGCTCGTACAACTCGCTCTTTCCTTCAGCTTCACGGCCTCCTCTCCCAGTAACACTCCACACACAGGAGACACTAAAAAAATAATGCTCGACTGAAAGATTAAGCAAGCAAGTGAAATTTCAAGAGGAGTCTAACATTCTGTGGGGTCTGTGACCGTGCCAGCCTTACCCTGTAGAAATTCAGGGAAAAAACAAAAACAAAAACATGTCGACCACTAGATTTGCAGGTGCTATAGGCCTGGAATTTGAACCCAGTATAGCTCCTGCATAAGAGATTTGGGGTTCCAGCCTCTGGGTGATTTTATGCAATGGTGTCCTTGCATCTCTTACTCACTTCTGCTTCTATGCCTGACTTCCTGTTTGTATGCTACCGGAAGTGACCTTGCTGAATTCTTGTGATGTCCCTGGACTAGGAGAATGTTACCACAAACTGACTTTGGGGTTGACGCTGGAAGTTTAAACTGAGGACTATAATTTTGGGCTCTAAATCTCGAGGGAATAAAAACCAGTAGGTGTTGTTCTCCTCTTGACGTAAACTGCCATCTGATCTATGAAATATTGCAAGCTTTGGAAATTCTGAGAGAGGAAGCCCACTGGGTCATGGGGACGTTCCCGCCAAGCTCCTTGCCCACAGGACTGGAATGAACCTCTCCACACCTGATTTGGACCAGAGTTTTCCAGTTTGGACTTCTCCAGATCCACATATCTGATGACAGAAAAGCTGTACCTTTCATCAATCACTTGCTTTTTCCTGGATAGTCTCTCTTCTGCTAATGCAAATCCTACCCATCCTTGGAAGTCCAGCGCAAATGCTTCTCAATGCACGCTTATGTCACTCTCCGCCCCCTCCGGGCTTCCATGCCTTTACGTGCTCCAAGTGATATCTGATGGCCAGTGTAATATACCGACGATTCATGTGTTTTAAACTTGTCTGGCGGAATGGCATTTTGCATGGCTATTTGTTTCTAAAATCACCATTTGTGTTTAATCTGACTCAGCTGCTCTCCATAATATATACTGTAGAGCACAGTCGTGTTTCAACAAACAATTGCTAATGGCCTAATTAGCATTTCTTGAGTCCTTACTCTGTGCCAGGCTCTAGGTTAATGACTTAAGAAGCAGAATCTCATCGTTATCACCATTCCACAGCTGAGTCAGTGGAGACTCACGGTGCTTATGGGATCCTGGAGCAGAGTTCTGGAGCTAGGAGCCTAGCTCCAGACCTCATTCTTAGCCACTCTGCTACCAGCTGTGCCCGCCTCTCAGGGGACCACGAGGACCCCAATGATCACTTTTTCTTTAGTGACCCTGGAGCAAGATCAGGGATTGGATGGCCACCCACAATGCCTATCCCAAATACAGCGTGAATTCTTTTACCTAGACTGCCATGCAGGAGCCCTGACATTTTCTTGTTTACAGATATTTTGAGAATCGCACATTTATCACGATGCAAGCTAACATCTTTCGTCTTACATCAAAAGATGTCTGTTACTGAGTTTAATAAATAGATCGATCTAGTGCTTTTGGAGCCCCAGGCACTGCAGGTACTACAAATAGCACTTTCCTACTGGGACTATGGTAATGTTTACACGCCTGGCTTGAAAAATAGTGCTGTGCTCAAGAAAAACAAATCAGCTGCTTTTTAAAAAGATATTTTAATGAAATGTAGAATATATACAAAAGCCATGTAACAGACCTGCATAATTTAAAGAACGGTAATTTGCAAGTACCCATACTTGCTTCTCCAGCTTGAGCATGGGTGTCTTTCTTTGGAAACATTTGCTAAGGAAAACCAAACAAAACAAAGAAACTTTCCTTTAGCTGTGGTCTCCTAGAGTTAGGTCCTTCAATTAGCTCTGATGAAAAACGAGAGCCTAAGCGTGGACTCCTCATGATTTTACTCCCAGACACAAGCTTGTTACTTATTCAAAATGTCTGATGACAAAGAGTATCATCCCAGTCAATTAACTGATTCTCCATTTTCAGGGGAAAGTGAGAAATTCTGACAGGATGGGGTCCTTTTAGGGGAGTGAAGTAATTATTAAATAAGGTAACGAGGAAGCAGTGCTAGGTTTCACTTTCCCAGAATTTGGAGCATGACACACGGTTGGGAAGTAGATGGGGCCAGGTGCAGTTGTCTACAAAGTAACTCCAGAAGTTGGGAAGCTTGGTCACCACACTTTGGTCATTGCCTCCCAAATGAATCACCAAAGGGGTTCTAACTATATGCATTCATTAATTTACCATCATCATGATCTGGCCTTTAGCTTGACAAACCCAGAATGCATCTTCTGAGCACCTCAGAAGTTATTTACTTCTTCATTATGGACTCACATCCACCAACCTCGCAAGACCAAGGTATAAGCCCAGGAAGCCAAATTATTAACTAAGATGTTAAATGCACCTGTCCTTATAGACAGGGATATTCACGGTACCATTTCCTTAATTTTCTTACCAGTTTCCTGAGAAAGAAGCCAGTTAAAAAACCATAATGAGAAATTGATTTTCAATGAAAAGGATAATTCTCACAGGGACCAGAGATTTCACCACGATCAGTAGAGTCTCACAAGTGCATCCACTTACCCTGGATTAGCTCTCATAATAGCAAAACCATTTTCTTGAGGAAAATATGATCAGAACATGGAGGCTCATGTATCAGGTGTGTTCACCCCACCCAACTCAGAGTGGACACAGGCATTGAAATCTACTGTGGAACATTCATTATTTCAGACATCTCTCCTTTTATTGCCCATAAATCTTCATTGAAAGCACATGTTTACTTCATATCAACTGTACAACTTTCCTGCCTTATACTCTAGTATTGTCATCCATAATGACATTCACGAACATTCTGTGCTGTTAATTTTGCGCTAAGCATGAAGTTAGTGGAGAGCCAATGAGTGGCATCAGAGGAAGGAACACAGCACTGGAAGTTGGATGTTCTGGATTTTAGACCCAGTTGGGTTTCCGACTGAGTGGACATGTGTGGAGGATTAATTGATCTCTCCAGATCAATCTCCCCCTACTGCAAAAGAAGAGAAATGGGTCAGATGGCCTCGATGTGTGGTTGTTCTAGCCTGGGGCCTCTGCTCCCTTCCCACCTTCAATTCTTATTTCTCTTGCAGGAATCTCATCCAGCAGAACCGATTGTGCTCTAGGTACCACAGTGCACTCAGCGGCCTTGGACCTCCAGATCGGGTACACATTAAAATAAATTGTGCAATTATTTATTTCATTCCAGGTGGTGAAAAAAGACTATTAAATAAAGATTCATCCAAAGTATATCTACTGCTGGGAATGTTGCTCAGTGTGCTCACATTTATTATTTCATCTACTCCTCTTCAGGATGCTGGGAACTAAGACACTGAGTTATGAGAGATGGGGAAACAGTGTTTCTCATCACTTCCGTTCACTTGACTTTCACTGGTGTTCAAGAATTTTTAGACGGCATCACCTAAGAACATGTGGAGGTCATGGAATGCTATCTACAACAGGCTCCACTCACCATCTGGCCACAAGTGCACGGCTGTCATGTGATTCAGTCGGGACATCCAAGACGACTGCTCTCAGTGGTAGGATTTATCTCCTTTGTGCTTCCCCATAATCACCACTAAAACATGGCCTCTCTATCTCATGATTCATGCTCAAATTATAATGAATGGAATAATCCATTTTGCAAAACTAACGGATTATACCTCCCACCAATTTAAATAGTCCTCTGTCAAATTACAAACTATGAAACCCTGGGACACTTGAAAGTCTATTTGTAAATTCCAAACATGTTTTCCTACCTCAGTTATATTTTCGATAGATATTAGGCTTTCCATAACATCCGGAGATAATTTTTAGTTTAACGCTGTCCTACTAGCTCCTTGCTACAGACTCAGAACACATATGCCCTGTGATCATTTACCATTTAATCATTCTGTATATTCAGTAAAATGTTTTATGTTGTTTCACACCTTTCCACATCTGGCATAGATAGACTGCAAGATCCTTGAGGAAAGGAAATATACTTTGTTTCACTTTATTCTTACATAATGATGGACACAAAGCCATACTCAATAAATATTTCAGTTTCCTTTAAAAAATATTTTTGGTATTCACCCATAAGATATTCAAACTCAGATTCAAATGTCAGTCATAGTTAGACATTATACCCCTTGTCTAAATCTCAAAGTCACAGCTCAGAAAATATCTCCCACTGTACCTACAAGTGGAAGGCAAAATTGAGTGACCCAAAAGACAAAAAAAAATTATGCCTTGCAATCTAAGAAACATTGCTATAACCATTTCTAATAAATTTTCAGATTCTTAGTGTACATGAGCTACTGCTGATTGAATATAGCGTTATTGTTACAAGAAATGCCATTCACAATGTAGATGGTGATTAGGAAGGAGAACACTGTCTTCCCATATTTGTCTTCAAATCAACAAATCAACAAATCCAGGCTAGAGTTGAGAGTAACAGAGATCAGAGAGTAAACTTTCCATCTTTTATTTTGTATTTTAAAAATGTAGTAATAAGAACTGAACTAAAACTATACTCAGAAAATACTAGGGTATTATTGTTGGTGAGTATTTGAGACACAACATGTGGTATAATTCATTTTAATCTTCTTGGAATGTCTCTTCCTCCTTTTCTTCCTTCCAAGTACACACTGTGTGAAGAGTAGTGAGCAGGGCAGAAATTGATTTATTTTATCCTAGTGGGTAGTGATGACCTCCATCCAAAAGAAATCAGTTTCACTTAATCAAAGATTAGTCCTCTTCCTTTCTCCTCTCTTGTTTTATTCCTTCCTTCCATCCCAGTCCTCTTTCTTTGAGTCCATCTTTTCTACTCTTCCCCACCAAACCCTAATCTAGACATAAAACAACAGAATTGCTTTCCCCATAACTGAGGACAAACACCTCCTTTCCCTTGGGAGACAGAAGGGAAGACAGTGGAGATGCCCATGCCCTTGAATGTGATGTTTTATGGGATTATTCTGTGTAGGCTGATGGTGACTGCTTTGCTGAGTCTACATTTTGTCTGACATTTTACCACCATTAGGCAAACATTATTCTTTCTGTTGGTATTTGTTTAGCGAGCTGTATACTCAGTGGTGTATGATTTATATAAGTCACCATCTCTTCCTGGTGGCTTAGGCTAAATTATTATCCAGGCATTCTAATTTAGACACACAATAAGGGACAGATTACTAAACCCCAATGTTATACCTCTGCTGAACAAAGCCTTATTCCTTATTCATGGTGTCATGCACAGTATTCACGTTTCTAATGAAAATGTGGGCTGATCCGTCAGCCGAAATAGCTTTAGGGCTTTTGGTATTTCCAATTTTATTCTCAGAGAATGTATTTTTTTTTTTTTAATTTAGGGACTGATGTGGTTAGGAATATTTAGATATTACAACTTAAAAATAAACATATTGCTGCTTGGAACTACCTTCAGTGAGGTGACCACACTTGTAGGTTGTCCTGATGGGACAGATTTCCCCGTTCTGCTGGCATGAACATCAACCCACTCCCCTTCCCTCTGAAACATGTCCTGGGTTGGGAAATGAGTTTTATGGACACCCTGACTTTGAGGGGCAGAAGAATGAGCTTCCATGGAATATTACTCTGGCAAGTTTTGGAAGACTCTGGGTAGGGTCCTGAGGGGCAGGCCCCAGGTGGGGGTAGGGGGTGGGGTGGTTATAGGAGCACTGAGCCTGGGTTTCCTCCAGCACACCTCCTCAACAGCAGGGATGCCCAGAGAATGAGCACTGTAGGGGACCTTTGATTTCTGAGGTGTATTCATCAATGTTACCAAGAAAAGAGTTCAGAGGCCAAATGCCTTTTTATTTTATTATTTTATTTATGTATTATTATTTTTTTAATTTATTATTTGTTTCAGGGGTACAGGCTGTGATTTATCAGTCTTATACAATACCTAGTGCTCATCACAACACATACCCTCCCTAAATGAGTTTTTAAAAGCCTGAATCAAAGGTTCAAAGATTAAGTAGGGGAGGGGAACACTCTCAGAACTTTTGTCATGCTAATGTTGTGTGTGAGTTTCTTTGTTCAAGAAAACCATAGGTCCTCCTCTAGGATCCTGTGGAAACAGGGTTCAAAATAAAAATACCATAGGGAATGTTGCAAGGTGAAATTATAGTCTCCCTACTCTGAAAGAAGACTCCGTGGCCAGGTAATTCTCCCTGTGAGGTCCAAATATTAAGGAAAGGGGGAATAAAGTAGCTGTTACCTGGCCAGGCACCTTGACAGGCCTTCAAGTCCTAGCATGGGGGGCAGCGAGGCCACGAGGGAAGACCTGCCCATATCCACCAACACAGAGCACTGCCTGAGGTGGGTCCTTCCCCAGCCCCGCAGTGCCTCTCAGAGAACACCAGAGGAACGGGCAGGCAATGAAGAGAGCTTGCCAGAATTGCTTATAAGTTTCATCCAGAACCTTGTTTATTTATTTATTTTTTCTGTTATACAGCACATAGAATTCATGACTCTTTTTCCCATGATTCCTTAGTCTTTCAAAGTCAATTTTTTAAATTTTCTTTTTCTTGTTTTTTTTTGAATTTTTCTTTTTTCCTTTTTCAACCAACATCTTATCAATCCCTTTTTTAAAAATTTTTTTATTTTTTATTTTTAGAGTCATATTCTATCCCTTCATTGTAGTTAACCTTATTGTTGCTATATATATAAGTTGTTCTCTCTTTAAAATTTTGGGATACAATTTTTTCTCACAGATCAAAATATACCCTAAATCTCTAGTGTATGGCTTTGTTCTAGTCTCCTGCCTGATCACATTCTCTCCCTTTTTTTAAAAAAAATCCTCCTCTTTCTTTTTTCAACCAACTTCTTATCACTTCCTTTTATAAAATCTTTTATAATTTTCATCTTTACAGTCA
>NC_138373.1:37964446-38028611 GCF_054177405.1 Leptonychotes weddellii | reverse complement strand
ATGGAGCACTGGGTGTTATACGCAAACAATGAATCGTGGATCACTACATCAAAAACTAATGATGTAATGTATGGTGATTAACATAATAAATTTTTTTAAAAAAAGCATATTCTATAAAAATGCTGACTTGGTTCCCAGATCTTTTTCGATATTTATCTCCTCAGCCTCCTTTTGCTGTGCCAGAAATTGTACGGTGAGCTTTTGATGAACTATGAACGTGAATTCGGGGATTTTTAAGGTAACAAATCTGTACGACAAAAGCAACTTCTACTTAACAAAAAGAGCAGAAAGAATGGAATGCCTGCACTGATACTTTATTCTACAAAATAACCACATGCAGATAAGTATAATTATTAGACAAATATTTCAAGCAATACATAAATAACTTAAATTTCTTGGAACTTCTGTATATAATGATAAGATTAATGTTTAATTTACATAAAAATGATGTAATTAGTGATAATTTTACACCGAAAAATATATCTCCCTTTCATTCGATATATAAGGCTATGGAAAGGTTCAAGCATCAGATGCTTCTCTAGGGATCTATGAAGATGCATTTTCTTGCTGGGCGCTAATCTAGTAAAAACTTAAGGGGAGGCTCCTGGTGCATGCCCACGTGTGCAGAAACAAACAAACAGCAAAGTAACAATGAAAGCAATGCATTCGTTATTGGGATTTGCCTTTTTATCTTCCTTCAAGGGATGAGCTTAGAAACCAGAAGAAAGAAATTATGTATATTAAATATATATTAAATTTATATAAATGATATATACACATGGTAGGACCTCTAAGCTGGAAACAGAACGCTGTCTGAAATATCTGTCATTTGGTTGTTGAGATCAGTAATTCCTGTACTTACAGATTTACAGATGAGTAAACTTTGAAAACAAAAATATATGCAGGTAACCAACATCCAGTTGCCCCCTTTAATTTTAAGTAAAGGCAGTAAATAGAATAATTAGTGTTAAGCAACATTATCATTTCATCTCAAGTTGTAAGTTTATCTCAAGTACGTAAGTATATATATATGTGTGTGTGTGTGTGTATACATAAGTATATATATATATACAAGTATGTAAGTATATGTATATACACAACACACATATATGTACACATCATATCTGTCTATCTATCTATCTATCTATCTATCTATCTATCTATCTATCTATTGAGAATCGGTTGCGTTCAAACTGAGAGGCTTGGAAGATTACCCTTTCTAAAAACCTCCCTGAAGAATTGGATTGTTAGTAAAAGTGATGAGGACAGTCTAGATACACTTCCTGTATCATCCCAGAACTCCAATTCTATGTACTTTGCATCACCCACATGAAAACTTACTTTCTTTAAGGAACCTACTTTCATCTTCCTATTCACTGATACACTGCATGGGCTATGGTTTAAGCTCTGAATACACACTCTGTTGTTGTTCATGATTTCTCCGTGCACAGGAGAAATCATGCTTTGTCATGCTCTGCTCCGTGCTCTGTCACAAGGGCTGGTCCTGCTCTCAGCATCATACTGCAAACTTGGCACCTCCCACGGACGCAGGGCTGGTCCAGGGCTCAGCAGGTGCTGAGAAGGCTCCTGGCCAGTGCTCACTCGTTCATCGCATCCCTATCATTAGCTTTACTTAAATCTTCTGTCACTGTCACCTGAGCTTTTGGATCAGGGCATTTTGTTGTTTAAAATTGGGGATCCCACTATTTACCGATCTTAGCTAGACCAATCTCGATGGTATAAGTGGTATCTCTTTTGTCTAATTACTATTTGGGAATATTGTTTCTTTGTAGTTCTATGTAATTGTCTAACTTGTATTGTTTTCCTGTGAAACACTTTCACTAAATCAAACTTTACTGGCACTGTTCCAGAACAACTATTCAGATACATAGGGTGACAAAATCTGCACCTTATTGGACCCTCATTAACGACTCTGTGACTCCTTCCTTCATATTTGCAGCAAAGCCATGCATTGAACCACCAAAGGGTTGTATTTATTTCTCTGCAGAAATAACCATTCTGCTCTTCCTTATGAATCCTCTCCTGTACTGCATTGGGTATGGGGTCGCATGATAGACTGCAACAGAGTGATGTTAATCTGATTTAATATTTCAAACTGTGCTTTGGGGTAAAATATTTATCTCCTAGACATCACACTAGTCTAACCCTTCTGACAGAAGACGTTTATGTGTGGGATGCCAAGAAGAAACCGTGAGAGGACGGGAGGAAAGAGCCTCACCTCTGCTGTCGGGGCTGCTGCTGTGTTGGTCTTTACTGGCCCCTGCAATAAAGCTTTGTGTAGACCCTCATCACCTGAGTGAGGTTCCGGCCGTCCCCCGGTGCTCAGGGAGAGTATTATCCATGCTGTTTTGGATTGCTCAGCGTCTGCACCAGGTTTCCAGAGACTCATCTGCAAATCCAAATTCGCTTTGGCTCCATCCATCTGCCTCAGAAATCCTGGCTGCAAAGCCATTTCAACCCTGATCCAGCAACCTCTTCTGGCAGAATTCCTAGCTCACCTTCCCTAGGCGTGCATGCTTATTTCTGAGGCCCTTTCAGCCCCCAGAAGAGGGAAGCCATGGACAGCTCTTCTCAAGAACTGTTCCTGCCTCCATGTGACACGGTTGAATTTGAAGTGCTGCAGGGTTACCCAACTGAGTGTTCTCGGGCTCCAATGTGGAAAGGGGGCGGAGACCCCTATTACTCTCAGATTATTTCATACACATCCATCTTCAGCATTCAAGGACAGACAGGATGGATCAGGGCATACAATGGCCATCTGGACCTCCATCTCTTTCTGCCCTCCCCCAGTGACCCTGCACTGTGCACCTGCCATTTGGGGAGTGCCCAGAGGCAGGGTTTCTTCTGGGAGCCTGTGCTACCAGTCCATGATGTCTCTGTCTGCCCCCTGCACAAAGGGATGCTTCTGAAGTTACCTCCCACCGATTTCAGATTGGGGCGGGGAATGAGGACCTCAGCTGTGATCTAACCACATCCCCTCTGTCCCTTCTTCATCCTTCACCCTCGCAACCCAAAGAAGCAGATGGAACCCTTTTTCAAATTCTAAGCAACAGTCTTTCATACTTAGGGTAAAACCCCATGGTGTGGCAGTGACAAACAGAAATAGCATTTCTTCTCCTTATCTGAGAAAACCTGTGGTTTGCGTTCTCTTACCTTGACTTTTGGCATACTAACCGAATTTAGAAAATCCTGCCTTCTGTAACAATTTCTGGCTTTAAGCCTCCATTGCTTGCTGAATAATACAACTTTGAGTTTCAGAAGTGATTATTCATATTTTTTAGTATATTATCTGAAATACTACTGTCCACTTCCCCCAGCTCCACGATGGGAAGACAGACACTGGGGTGTCATGAATGTGACACAGAAAAATGCAGGAGAGAAAAGAATGTCCATATCCTAAGGATAATTCCCTGAGATACATGGGATTCAGTAGTAATTCATTAAATATCTTCAGTACAATCTACTTTTCTGGACGCTGTGTAGCAGTTAAAGAGAGGAGATTGGAAGAGAGATGGAAAATATCAAAAGACAAGTTTGTCTGTTTGTTTGTTTTTAAAGAGGTGTAATCAAAAAACTACAAAGCTGTAACTTCATCAAGCTTGTATTTTATTGCTCCTTGTGCATCTGTTCTGTTTGTTGGTTTGTTTGTTTTATCTTAAACAGGCTCAGGGTTGTTGGGATTGATCATCTCTTTTTCCATTATTGTAAATTATTGTAATTGGAGGGATGAAATTCTTGTATGTCACTGTTTAGATGGAATAGAAGTGATTTGGACATTCTATTGAAACCACCCTGGTAAGGAATGTCTATTGGACACAGGTGTCATTTGAGGACATCCAGAGTATTTGAAGCCCCTCTGTGTGTTTTGGGTATGTATTGAGTCCTGCGCTCCTGGAATAATTACATGCCCTGTATCCTTTGACACTAGAGCGCAGCATGAGGTCCAGGGTCTGTGCCCCGAGACGCAGAATTAGATGTGGTACTCTCAGGAGCTGGGCACACACAGAAATCTGCATCTTCCAGCACTCAGCGATGCCCATGGAGCCAGAATCCAGAGCGGGGTGGCAGTGCTGAAGCCTCTGGCTTCGATTCCCCATAACTGTGGCTTTCTGTTGAAGGAGCTCACGATGTGGTCGGGTGTGGTACTCTTGGGCAGTCTCAAAGGCTGTCTTTTGAACCTCCCCCCAATTCTCAGACTATCAAATTATCAAACTGAGGTTCTTTACAATTCACGTCTTACTGAACTAGCTGAAGTGTGCTCTGTTCTCTGAGAGCCCGTGTAACACAGTTTGTTGGTAGAAATTCTCATGTTTTAGAATTGCAGCAGGAGTTGAATATTAATAGAAATTACAGGCAACCCAGGGCTTCTAAGTGGCATATGTGAATTGAAGTTAGGAAATGAATTTTTAACAGCAAAAATATCAAATAGAAAGAACGTACTCTATATAAAAGGAAATAATAATACATTGTCCACCTAAGGTAATGAGCCAAAGAAACTTGCTTTAAACTGGACTGAATATAGGAAAATCCCCATACTTTCCTTGCACTTCCCTTTCCCCTCTTCCATTTTGGCTCTTCTGATACACTAAAACCTTGACACACACCCATGTTTCCCAATAACCTCACTCTGCCTCCTTCCCCAAAGTTTACCAAATAATTCACTAGATTTAATTTAATTAAAATAGTGAAAATAGGGCACTTGGGTGGCTCAGTTAGTTAAACGTCCAGCTCTTGGCTTTGACTCAGGTCGTGATCTTAGGGTCAAGATCTTAGGGTCATGAGATTGAGACCCGCAAAGGACTCCATGCTCAGTGGGGAATCTGTGTAAGATTCTCTCCCTCTGCCTCTCCACCCACTCCACACTCCTGTGCATGTGTGCTCTCTTTTTCTCTAAAATAAATAAATCTTTAAAAAAAATAAAACAAAGACCTGCCATCATTAATGAACATTGCCATGAGTATCTTTCTAACTCATCATAGTTTATTCTCAGATAGATCTACATGTTAATGGCTGCACGTTGTTCATTTGGATGAGTGTTCTCTAAGTTATTGAGCCAGCCCACATTGCTGGGTATGGAGATAACATCAACATTTCTGCGAATAAACACTGTGCATAATTATAATTATGTTTATGAGATTCCTTTTTAGAAATGTTATTGTGGACGTTCACATAGCTTTATTGAAACAGACACATTTCGATTAGAAATAAGAACGAAGGGCATTCTTGAAGAAGAAAGCAATAATTCAGCCGCCATAGATTCTGAAGGGTATACAGAAGGGAGAAGGGCAGTTTCATGCTTGGTCTCAATACCGGGTAAGAAGAAACAGTGCTTACAAGCTGATTTTATTCGAGACTATTCTTTCCTTACAACACTGTACCTCACTCATGGATTGCTCAGCAGATACTGTAGTTGTCTACTCAATGCACATTCTTTCCTTCTTTATTGATAAACCTTAATTTTGTTTGGGGAAGCAATATGTCTAGACAAAATGCACATTTTCCTGATTCATTTACAGCAGAGAGTGGCCCTTGGGCCACAGTTCTGGCCAAGGAGACACAGTAGCCAAAAACTCTAAGGATTGGGGGGATGCTTTTGCTTGTCTGGTATAGAAACCAGCCTTCTTTCCTTCTTCCTCCTGCCTTGAATATGAACATGATGTCAGGGATGGGATGGCATCTTAAAATTTTGAGACAATGTACAGGAGGATAAAAGCCACACTGTAAAGATGGCAGAGAGAAGACAATAGTACACTGGGAGAGTGTTGCCATTGATGCCAAGTGAATGTTAGGATGAGCTAAACCTGGGAAACATGGCCATCAGGGAGATTCCTGCACAGACATCCAGGCCTGGATGTAATAGGGGCTCAGCAAGTGATAAGCTCAATAAATGATGAATAAGTGAATGAAGAATGAGTGAATTGAATGAATGAATACAATTTTAAATCATTGGTTGATTTGTTTTTCTCTACTTTTGACATCATTTTCTTTTTTTTTAAGATTTTATGTATTTATTTGTCAGAGAGAGACACAGCGAGAGAGGGAACATAAGCAGGGGGAGTGGGAGAGGGAGAAGCAGGCTTCTCATGGAGCAGGGAGCCCAATGTGGGGCTCCATCCCAGGACCCCAGGATCATGACCTGAGCCGACAGCAGATGCTTAATGACTGAGCCACCCAGGCGCCCCTTGACATCGTTTTCAACATGAAACTTCCGGTAATCAATCTTAAGGAAGACTCTGTGGCATATGGATAGTCTCAAATTTTAGAGTTATTCTGATAGTTCTCATATAGATTTCATTTGCCTTCAAATATATGCTTTTCAAGTCCATTGTGGAGTTGATATAAAGGTGAGGGATGTGGCCATCTTTGTTTTGATTTTTTTTTTAAGATTTTATTTATTTATTTGACAGAGAGAGACACAGTGAGAGAGGGAACATAAGCAGGGGCGTGGGAGAGGGAGAAGCAGGCTTCCCGCTGAGCAGGGAGCCCGATGCGGGGCTCCATCCCAGGACCCTGGGATCATGACCTGAGCCGAAGGCAGACGCTTAACGACTGAGCCACCCAGGCGCCCTTTATTTTGATTTTAATTAAGAAAAATATAATTTAATGTTAAAGCAGGCACCCTTTTCAAGGAAAGATGATAAAATCACACAATTAAAAAACAACACCAAGTTTATTACAGAAGCATTACCTAAGATTTCAGCTTGGTTATCAGGTCTAAGACTTGAATATTCCTTCCAGATTTTCTTCATGATTATCTTTACATTATCTCCAAATAGTCTCATATTAATGCAAGTTTATGTTGAACTTGCTGAACCGCAGTAATTATTTTGAACAATATTAGAATCATCATAATTATATTCTCTCAGCATAAGTAATCAGTGGGATAGGTTCAGATCATTCCGGGTTATGCAAACTTAAAATTAATTCAGAAAATTGTCATTTGAAGATTTCTGAAGGAATATTTCATTTCATCTGAGTGCATGATTTTGAGAATTCTAATCATCTCTAATTACTCTTTTTATTTTATTCTTTGCAATTGTTATGAATTGCTATCTTGAATAGGAGGAGCGTCAATGAATATTTATCAAGTTCTTATTTATTCTAAAGAATGTAGCTTTATATCCTATCAAATTTACTGCTTTCCACCCAATCTCTCATTCTCCCTTATGGTAGAGAAATCTTAGCATGATTGCTTAAATTTTAGATCACTAATGAGGCTACATTCATTAATGGTAGCATTAAAAAATGTATTGATTGGAATGGCTCCCTGGCTTTTCCTTGGCCCAGGATTTAGTGTTTTACAGGAACAGCAAGGAAGGTAGGCCTTGGTCCATATTTTGGGGACAATTTCATTTGGTTCACACCCAACTTACAAAAAAAAAAAAAAAGAAGAAGAAGAAGAAGAAGAGAAAGCTTATTATAAGATACTAAAAAGCTTATAAGATAAAAATCACAGCTACTGATCACATGACACATATTCATTTCACCCTTCCCATTCTTCTTTAAAACCTGGCTCACCTGGTCCCATTCTCTGAATTTTATCAGCTTCTGTATAATTTGTGCCCATAAAAATTTCTACATGCTAAGTTCAGAAGTTAGCAGTAGTTATTATTATCTATATCTGAGGCATCTACTTTTTATTTTTTGTAATATTCAACAAGCCCCTGGACAATATGTTTTGCATCATTCAAAAGTGTGAGTTTGGGTCCTGTCACTTCCAGCGCCTCTGAACATTAGCTGTTGAATCGAAGCACGGCCCGGAGGCTTGGTTCTACCTCTGGGTCTGCATCAGTGAGTGGCATGGTCTTGGCCCAATCTCTCTTGTGTTCTGACACTTGGACCCCTCATCTGCAAAGAGAATTGGACTAGATGTTTTCCGAGACCCTACCTGAGGCCAGTGCACCTCAGTGACCATTAACTCAGGATAACGTTACTATCTGACAAGATGGACGCCCAGCTTAGAATAATGAAAGTAGAAATTCACAGAAGTAATGACCATGGACGGAGGAAGCTAAGAAGCATTCACACCTGTAAGTTGGGAATAATATGCAATTGAAGTTTTCAGGTTTTTCTGTTTCTCTCTTTTTTTTGCTTCCTAATTCAATATGCACCCCCATTGGGCAAGGACTCAATTCATCCGAGGGCTGATTTTCATAAAATTCACATAGATGTTGAATTTTTATTTTATCAAATCTAATGATTTTTTGTTTAATTCATTAGTAGTGAAGGATTTCAGATGAAAATCCTCAGGTTAAGGGGCCCCTGGGTGGCTCAGTTGGTTAAGTGTCTGCCTTCAGTTCAGGTCATGATCTTGGGGTCTTGGAATCGAGCCCTGCGTTGGGCTCAGCAAGGAGTCTGCTTCTCCCTCTCTCTCTGCCCCTCCCCTCTCCTCATGCTCTGTCTCTGTCTCTCTCTCTCTCAAATAAATAAATAAAATCTTCAAAAAAATATTTTTAAAAATCCTCAGGCCAAACAAAGAAATGACTTGGTGTAACCAGAAGGATAAAGTTTTACTAACCATACATTATATGTTAATATTCCAAAAATAATTTTTAATATAATAAATATATAAATGGCAGTTGTATTGATTCAAGAACAGTTAATCACATTTCTCAACTGAACAAAACTCTTAACAAAAATTCCAATGAAGTTGCAAGGCAGTTAATGCAAGGAGGAATTCAAATTATTATATGAGTTTAGAAAGTGTACTAAGTCAATAGAGATTCTTTCCACAGAGAAAAAGAGCACAAATTTCCGTACATATACTTCAAAGTTTTTTTTTTTTTTTTAAAGATTTCATTTATTTATTTGAGACAGAGAGAATGAGAGGGAGGAGGGTCAGAGGGAGAAGCAGACTCCCTGCCGAGCAGGAAGCCCGATGCAGGACTCGATCCCGTGACTCCAGGATCATGACCTGAGCCGAAGGCAGTCGCCTAACCAACTGAGCCACCCAGGCGCCCCATATACTTCAAAGTTTTATTCCATTTATTTTTTAAAAAGCTCCCCTGTTTCCTCCACCTCCACCCCCTGCCTCTCCTGTATGTATGATCTTGTTTTGTTTTCTTTATTGAAGTACAGCTGATATACAATGTAATCTTAGTTTCAGACATGCAACACAGTGAATCAATTATTCCATGTGTTACTTTTGTGCAGAGGCTTGATGCAAGTGAGGGCGTGGGCTAAGCATTATCTGAGAGAAGAGGTTTTCACGTAGAGGAAATCGCTGGGACCAAGTTCCAAGGAGGAACGTGGCTGCATGCTGGAAGACAAGCCAGCTGGCCTGGTTGCAGGGAAGGACCTTAAGAGTTTAGTTGTTTATAAGGATACAGTGAAGATGTGAGGTTCTTAAGCTCGTGGAAGTTTTACATCAAACAGCAAAGAGAAACATTGAACAATGAAGAGCTTCGCATGTACAGGTGCTCTAGAGACAAGCAGGACAAAGACAGCATCTGATGGTGGCCTGGCATCGTCTGAGGTCGGGAAATGTCTCCCACATTCATCAGTGTGTAACCTGAAGCTTTAAGGATGAACAGAATTAGCAGAAGAGGAGCCTGCTGGTGGCGGGACAGCATCAGCCAGGCAAAGGGAATAAGAGGAGACATATGGGATGGAAGGAGGCTTGTCCCACCAATGACACCAAGATGTGTTCAATGCCTGCAGGAGTGACACTGGAGAGCAGGTTTGTGTCTGACCTTCTGCTCTGAAAAATGCATCAGCCGTTAACATACAGCCTGCGGCGGGGGTGCATTTCTCTACACCACCTGCCGCCTCCCCAAGAAAACTCCTCTGGCCAAACATGGCCCGAATAAATTTTCTGCCTACTCAAACAGCAGAAAAATGTGGAAGTAAAGAGAAGGTAGTGATTTTTGTTTGTTAATGATTCCATTTATCTGCTTGGCCTAGAAAACTGTGCCTGGTTGAGCTCATGCTTCTTGGTGACCAAGATTCTTTGGAGATCTGCTCTTGGGTTGTAAACTGCAAATCTCCCTGCCTCATCCACATACCAACGGTTCATTTTCCTTCCTTTGTATTTTGTAAATCCTTACTTCATAAAACATTTTATCTATTGATTCATTAATTTCTTCCTGACTTTTTAAACTGTGATAATAGTAGAAAACTGGAAAAATAAAGGAAAACAGGATAAGAGAAATAAAACACAAAAGAGAAATACAGAACATATCTGTAACATGTTACATGTGTTACAACCTTCATGTGTAAAGAACACAGATAAATAAAAGAACCCCTCACAGGGTTGATTAAGCATTTAAATTAAGAATTCAAAAAGAAGAAAAATAGGGGCGCCTGGGTAGCTCAGCCGGTTAAGCGTCTGCCTTTGGCTCAGGTCATGATCCCAGGGTCCTGGGATTGAGCCCCGCATCGGGCTCCCTGCTCCACAGGAAGCCTGCTTCTCCCTCTCCCACTCCCCCTGCTCGTGTTCTCTCTCTCACTGTGTCTCTCTCTCTCAAATAAATAAATAAAATATTAAAAAAAAAAAAAGAAGAAAAATAAATCAATGCACTCATGAAAGATTCTTTTCTATTACTAAAGCAAAAAATATATATAATTTCTCTTTTAATAAAGAAATTTATAAAGGATAAGAAAACTAAGAATTATTATTCTTGATAAAGCATTTATGGGAGTGCAAGATACATAGATAGATACAAATGCTATGTAAATCAATTTAGTGAGAAGTTTGAAATTCAATGAGATACATTGAATAGGAAATTTTTTGCCAAAGGAATTATCAGACATGTTACAAAGTTGCATATGTAAGATATTTATCACAGTGCTTTTACGATCAGCAAGAATTAGGAATGTCCTAAAATGTCCAAAAAGGGAAAGGTCTTCATTGGTTTAAAACAGTTTAAATTCTAGGGGTGCTTGGGTGGTGCAGTCAGTTGAGCATCCAACTCTTGGTTTTGGCTAAGGTCATGATCTCAGGGTCGGGAAATCAAGCTCTGCATCAGGCTCTGTGCTCAGCACAGTCTACTTGTCCCTCTCCCTCTGCTCCTCCCCCCACTTTCTCTCTCTCTCTTTCTCTTTCTCTCAAATAAATAAATAAAATCTTCTAAAAAAATAAAAAAAATTAAACCATGTAAATTATTGAGATGGAATGTTCAGAAGACATTTGAAGGTTTAGCCTCAAAAGTAGCTAAAATGTTTTAATCGGTTTACCACACTATTGAAAAATGAGTCTAAGTAATAACATTTAAAAATTATGGTTTGGTATGGACCTTCATACTTGTTATATCATTTATTATATGCTAAATATGATTCTTTAGTAAAATATTGAGAATTTTACTTATAGTATTTACTTACAGTATTACTTACTGTAATTTACTTACAGTATTAAGTTCTAGTGGTACATCAAGTATTTTTCTAAAATATACCAGAAACAGGTTTTCCAGTTTGTCACTTATCTTTTGATATTCTAATAATTGTGTGTGGTTTCTTTTTTTGTTTTTCTTTAGGGAGTGCCTTAGAAATTTCTTCTGCAGAATTTGATATTATATAATCACTTTTATTAAGTGATAAGAGCTGAAAGCAGTAATTTAATTTGTGTACAAATCATAGTCTATATATATATGTTTTTTAATGGTTTGCCTATTACCCCACAATTGTTGAATAACCTGCTCCTCTCCATAGTAATTGGAGATGTCACCTTTGTCATATACTACCTTGTAAATTCGTGTGGCTGTTTTCTCATTTTCCATTTAGCTTGCAGACTTCTCCCTAAGAGTTGGTTCAATAGTTTAATATATGTTATGGGGTTAGGAAAGTCCCCCGTTTTCCTGCTAATGTGTTCATTCTTCTATGGCATTTATTCTTCCCGTTGTGGTTCAAAATAATTTTTTTAAATATATAAAGTGATTCTGAAGACGTGACACCAACAAAATATCAGAGCAGGGACCTTCAAGTGCCTGTCCCCAAAAGAAACATTAAAACACAACCAGAGACTGCCAGAACCAAGGTTCTCAGACTCTGGAAAATAGTCAGAGTTTTACAAGTTCTGAATCAAGAGAAAGTCAAGTTAAAAATGGTAGAGAGCATCTCGGTGGTTTTAATTTATGCCACCCCCCACCCCCAGCTCAGCAACAGCTCGGAAGATAGCTGTCCAAGTCGTCCGCATGGGGTCTGGCCCCAAGTCTCCAGGGGAGCAGAGAAGACCTTATCTGCAAAGTGTGTCTGTTCTCACTTGTCTGGGTTCCCAAAGGACTGAGAAAGGCGCTTTCCTCGTTTTTTTTTTTTTTTTAATTTGGACTTCACCCAGGTCCAAAAGTTTTGAGTTGTGAAAACACTGGAAGATGACCCAGAATAAACCCTTGCATGTATGGGGTCAAATAATTTCTAAAAAGTGCCAAGACCATTTGCTGGATGAAAAGGGCAGTCTTTTCAACAAATAATGGTGGGGAAACTATATACCCACATGCAAAATAAGGAAGTTAGATCCTTTACCACATCATGGACAAAAATTAACTCAAATTAAATCAAGGAGCTAAAGGTGAGAGTGAAAACTATAAAACTCTTAGAAGAAAACCTAGGTGTAAATCTTCATAAGATTGGATTGAACAATAAATATACATATATATTCATATTGTCCCTAAGGATTGTTTAAATTATATATATGCCAAAAGCATGAACAACAAAATTTAAAAATGCAAGAATTGGACGTCCTCTACCATCTTGCAGGTCATGTGGCCTCTCTCAAGACATCTGTCTCTGGAGAGTTCCCTGGACCAGTGGCAGATGTTATGTGAGGAAGGAGTGAGCAAGTGATGGGTTAAACCACTGAGATTTGGGATTTTGGTTAAAGCATGTAACCTTTTTACCCTACCGAAGGCATGACTCCAAATTCTTAAAAACATGGGCCTATCTTTACCTGTAATAGTTTCTAAAATTCACCATTTACATTTAGGTTTTTAATATATTGGAATTATGATTTTTGATTAATTTTTCCAAATAGAAAAACTATTGTTCTTGCTTCTTCCACTGAACAGTCCGTCAATCCCTAGCCTCTACAGTGTCCTGTCTGCTAAATGCGGAACTACTAGGTCAGCAGCATCTTCATGACCTCTGAGCTACTGCTCTTCCATAGAAACTTATGAATCTAATTATCAATATCCTCAGGAAAACTACAGTCAAGTCGGTTGTTAGGAATGGAGTATTTTGTTGAATGATAGAACAATTTAGAGATAATATCTTGACAGTGTTCAGTAACTACAGTGTTCAGCAAAGCATCTCATCCATGATATATTTTTTCTATGGCACCAGAAGGAAGTCTAGTATAATATGAACAAAGCAATAATAGCTGGTGTTCTTGTCATATTTCTGGTGTTTAAACACCACACTTTTATCACCTCACCTTCGAGAATGATTTTGGCTGAGATTTTCTTTTTGGGGATATCTCTTTTATAAAAGGTAAAGAGAATTCATTCTATTACTTGTTCAAAAATAGACTTTTAAAACTTTGAATGGATATTGAATCGAATCGAATATGTGTTTCTGCATACATTTGGTCATTTAATCAATGAGAGTGATAAACAGGCACATGCGCTTTCTCATGTTCAATCAGCCACATGTTCCTGGAAGAAGCATACTTAGCCATGTCTTGTTTTCTAAGAGAAACATTGTGGATTTGAACGAAAGAGAGGGGTAACTGGTGGTATCCTACAGGAGCTACATCAGAATATTTCTAAAGCATATTTCTTGCATCTCTTGGCGTATTTTCTCTGTAAGGCTTTTCAAATCTGAAAGTCAAGGCAGTTTGCATAGCAGGTGATGTTCAGGTAGACAGCATGATCTGATGCCCACGAAGACGCAGTGATCTGAGAGTTAGCTTGACTCATGGGATGGTGTTTGCAGACAGATTTTCCCCCCTTCAGTGATGCCATCGACGAGGTTTCAATATTGCTGAAAAGAAATGTCTTTAGCTGTTGGTTCCTACCACATTCTGTACTTGGGTGTTGGTGGGACTTTCCTATATCCTGGCTGGGAATTTTCCACACAAATAGCTTTATTCTCTGCAGCTGATGAGTACCGGGATGTTGTATCTGCCTCTCTGGAAATGTGCCTCTCCTACTTGGTCTAAACCACCTGACATTTCACTGTGAACTCTATTTACATAACTTTAGCTTTTCCGGACTCCTCTCACACTTTCCTACCTCCTTCCATGAGCTTGGAGCACTTTTTGGGTGCTTATATTCGTCATCTCTGAAGCCCCAGCCATCAGGGCAATGTCAGGAAAAGGAAGCTTATAAATCAGGGCTTTGGGGTCACTGCGGGGCCCCTGAGACTGGTGACTGGTGCATCACCAGATAAGCTCTCTCATTTTCTCAGGTGACCTGGTGTCCACTGACTTGTTGGCCCATGACTGGTTCTGGAATCGCCCCCAGAGACAGAAAATCAGCAGGAACAGGGGGCAGGAGTAGAATGAATCACTCCAGAAGGCTATATTACTGAATTAACTCAATTATGAAATTAATATTATAATAATTTCATAATATTAATAAAATTTCATATTATTTGAAAAACGTATCTAATAAATGAAATTTTGTTATGGTATCCAAAGATAACGTTGAATAATAATAAAGTCAAATAGAGTATATTCTCAATTCGATATTACTCTAGTTATAATGATTTACAGAAGTCATTATTTTGAGCAAAACCGCTTATTAAGTGGTACATTTTTATTTCCAAATAGACTGACTCGCATCTATATGTTTAACTAGCTTCCTGGCCCCATCGCTGGTGCTGTGTCAGGGTTTCTGTGTAAAACAGTTTGTCTGACTAATTAAAATGTGATTTCCAAGCCCATTTGTTATTACTTCTATTATCTTCTTGTAGGACTCTGGAATAACATGTTTATGGCTGCCTGCAAACTCATCTAATTTAATATTTGCCTAGTAACCTAAATGTCCCCATTTAACAGCAGCTGCCCTTGGAATACAGATATTTTTTTTCCACAAGGCAAGCTAAATTTTAACTAATTGTCACTGCAATATTCCATTCTGACTGGGTACATGAGCCTTTTCAATGGTGAAATTGGAATTGTTAAATGCAAGCGGTTATTAATTTGTTCTCAGTACAAAGGATGCAATTATTCGTCTAAAAATAAAGCTCTTAGGGTCGGGAGAGAAGCAACGAATGGAACAAGTCCTCATAATTTAATATTCTTTGTTTTGATTTTCTTAGCAGATCTTCTGAATGACATTTAGAGGCCAGATCTGAAATTATTAGCCAGCATGACCAAGCAATTCAAAAGACCGTAATGACTTCCACAAAAATTATGCAATGAAACCAAATGATTACAACGTTTTCATAGTAATTGTCCTGTTCCATCTCAGAAACCCAGAGGAGGTCTGCAGAGCGCTGCCTCCCCAATGCAGGCGGGCACCCGGGTCCCGGGGGCTTGCTGTGGGTGGAGCTTGGCCTCCCACAGCGGTCCGCGCAGGACCCTGGGGTCTGCAGGTCTATTCGCGATCATACGCCGATGCTGCCCTCTCGGATCCCACACTGCGAGGAACAGGGATGGATGCAAAGTTATCGCTGAGTTTTTATTCATAGGATTTGAATGTGGTTTAGACAGAAGCATTTAAAGCGATCCGAGTCATTTCCTTCCGGAGGAAGTCGTGTGATTAATTTAACTGATTATTCAATAAACAGAAGGACGCAGAGACCTTACGAAGCCTCCAAGTACACAACTGTAGGCATCTATTTTTTTATAAAAAATACATTGGAAAGACTCATTGAAACTCAGTCAACTTCCAGCACTTGGCTTTGAGTTGGTTACTCAAGCCTCCCATGCTGGTACATTGCTTTACCCAGTGGACAAAGAGCATGGTTTACCAAGGGCTGATTGCAAATGAACTGGTTCATGTCCGTGACAGAGCTCAATATTGATGCACAGAATACCTCATCCTGAAATTCCCTCAAGATTTTCTAGAGAATATTTCCCAGCGTATGTTATATTGTAGACTATGGAACTCGTTTGATCTGACCCTGGAACAGCATGGCAGGGGAAGGGGTGGGTCGGGGATACACTCTTGGCCCAAGCTGGAACGGGATTCACTGTTGTTCAGAGCAGCTGGGGAAAATAGTGAGCCAGAGCCCCTAGCTGCCACAACTCTGCCTTTCCTACGTGGTCTGTTTTCATTTGTCTGGAGAAATACCCTCAACCTAGCTGCCCAGGCCATGTTGGAGCCCTGAGCTCTCCAACAAGCAGACACAGGTGCACGGACCTTCTACTCCCCTCCATCAGGTTGCAAACTACGGCCCTGGGGTTCATCTGCACACTGGCACCGCCCTCCTCTTCTATCTACCTGCTGTCAATGGCTGCTTCCTGCACATGAAGAACCTGCAAAACTAAAATATCTACGTCTGGCTCTTTTCATGAGACATGGGCCGACCTCTGTTTAGCTGATGCTTCCATGGCTCTTCCTTTTTCCAGAAACTCCCAGTAAGTCTTTCCCATTCTCACTCTCAGCTGATAAAGCTGTTTCTCCTTTCTGTAAAGTATTGAAGAGAATATTCTCCATTTCTAGACATCTAACTACGTCCGTGCCCTCATGATGTCTTCCCTGCACTTACTGAGGCTGGTGCATCTCCTGCAGCATCTCCCGCCCCGTGTCATGTGTTCCTTTCCTTCTCGCCCGCTCACGGTAGGCTCCAGCAAGGGCTCCCTCTCCCCCACCTCACCCATTTGCTCGCTTTGATGAATAATTCCTTGAGACTGTTAACATATTCTAATTTCTTTCATTGACAAAGAGCTCTGTGTACCCGTTAGTCCCCTTTCTCTGCTGACTTTGTAATAACACTCCTTGAGAAGTTTGCACATCCACATTGACTGGCTCCAGTGCAACCTAATTCAGTGGTGGTCCTCTCGCCATGCAGTGAGACAATTTCCACGGCCATCTGTGCCACGTGTGATGCCTAGTGACCAAGCTAGCACATGATACTTTCCACCACGCCCCTCTTGAAGCAACGTCTGTGTTGCTTCCAGGATGACACAGAGCAGGCTTCCCTTGTTTCCAGCCTCACTCCTCTTCCCTCTCTTCTCCTGACCTCCATACCCTGGAGTGCCCCAATCTTTGTATCTCTGCTCCTCTCACTCTTTACTCCTCAGTGTGGTCTCAAATACAACCTCCATGCTCACCACTTCTCAGACTTCTCACATGAGTTCCAGGTATGTGTTTCCAACAACATACTTGACATTTCCACGTGAACGTTATTAGTCCATTCAGGCCACTGTAACAGAACACCATGGGCTGGGTGGATGATAAACCACAGGCCCTTGTTTCTCACAGTTCTGGAGGCTGGACATCCAAGATCGAGACACCAGCAGATTTACTGCTCTTGGTTCATGGACAAAATCTTCTGGCTGTGTCCTCACATGGGGGAAGGGGTGAGGGGGCTCTCTGGGGGCTCTTTTATAGGGACACTAATTCCATCATGGGGCTCCTCCCTCATGACCTCATCACCTTCCAAAGGCCCCTCATCCTGACACCATCACCTTGGGGGTCAGGTGTCAACATATGAATTTTGGAGAGGACACAAACATTCAGTGTGTACCATATATCAAATAGGTACTTTGAACTCATTATGTCTACATAAATTCCTATTCCCCATCAAACTACTCTCATGGTTTTAATGTAAATGGTGTTCCATCTTTTTATTGTTAGGGTCAGAAAATTTAGAAGTGTCATTCGCTCCTTTTCCTATGTTCATATATACTCTTCCAGCAAATCCTCTATCTTTAAAATATATCCAGATTTCCACAAACTCATGGCATCTCCACCTGCATCATCTTTCATAGAGCCCCCAGCATCCCTCATCAGCCTCGATCCCAGTTCTTCCTGCTTCTGCATCCTCCACTCTCTAGTCTGCTCACCATACAGCAGATGACTAGCCATTTAGAGCACGTCCGTCAGTTTAGGTCCCTGCTCAACAGCCTGCAGTGGTTTCCCACGCCATTCAGCCAAGAAGCCAGTCTATAAAGTGGCCTCAAAGCCCTATAATTCTGACCACACTGATCTCTGCGTCACATGCACACTCAACTCCTTCCTATTTGCTATTCCTCAGATACATCAGGCATTCTTCTGTCCCAGGGCCTTTGCACATGTTGCTCCCAATGCCTGAAACTTTGCTTCTTCACATGCTTCATGTCTGTTAAAATGACACTTCTCAGTGAGTCTCTCGTGACCATCCTACTAAAAATACAATGCCTCCAACTGATGCTTCTATCTCATGCTCTCCTATTGCCCTGGGTTTTCATCTAGCCCATATTAAGCACTAAATATATTTTGTTGAGAGCATGAATATATGCTCTGCCGATGTAGTATGGACCTTCCTACCCACATGGTTTCATGCACTTGTTTGAAGTCCTTTCCTCTCTCTCTCTCTGTCAGCACCTCTCACTGCCCTTAAGACATCGAAGGAGTACTTGCAGAATGGCAGAAGGCATGGTGCCAGTTGAAATACCATGTGCATTCTCAGCATGTTGCCTCATTCTCCAGCAGGTCTTTTTCATCATCTATGCTCAGTCTTTGAGCATCTTCTGGCACAGAACCCAGGCATCATCCTGAACAGCACTGGGAACATGGATATGTCCACACTCAATCTTTCTCCTCTCCATGTCTCCCTACAACTAAGTCTTAGTCCTCCACCCGTTCAGCAACACTTTATTGGACATGTTCCAGACACATTACTAATCACAAGGGATGTAATAGTGAGCAAAACAGGCAAAGTGCTTGAACTAACAGAGTATGAATGTTGGCCCAGGAAGCAGGGATTAAGGAGGTCACACCCACAGGTACAATTTCGGACTGTCCTAAGTGCAGTAAACTCAAGTTACAGGGGGAATGGTACCCTGGCTCATTTTCAGGAGCATCAGATCGGGTTGCCCCGAGGAAGAGACATTTGAGATGATATGCCAAGGATGAAGAGGAGTAGTAATAAATTGAAAGATCTGAGATGGGGAAGGTGTGATTGCCCTGAGAGAGGGAGGAGCCTGGGCTCCTAAAGGAACCGGGTGAGGGGACAGTGGTTTCCAAGCAGAGCCAGTAGGAGTAAGCGGGAAATGCTGACTGGTTATTCTGGCAAGAGTTCACGCAAAGCAAAGCCCTCAGGAGGTTTTGGTTTTCGGAGCAGAAGGAGGGGCACTGCTGAACGGGAGTCCCACAAGCCTTTTGTTGTCTTTCTTTTGAATGATATGGAATCATGTGTCAAAGGCACTTGTGTAACTCTTGTGTGCACATTACTGGGAGTGTGAATCCTTTTATGAAGTGATTCTGACTCTGGGGATGTTACATTTTGAGCACAATAAAAGGGAGGTGCCCTGGAGACTGCATGTTTCAGTCACAGGTGCCAGGAGATGTCCCCTTCGGGAACTCCAAGTCCCCCTGGGGCTTGAAACAAAGGAGAGGCCGTGGGGCAGCTGGGGGTGCCCCGGGGGGAGGGTGCACCAAGCAGTCCGACTGGAGAACTTGGAGCCAGATGGGCTGAGCACTGAGAACAATTATGAGCTGATTCTGCAACTGAGCCTGGAGAGCGAGTGGGGGATTTTATAGTATTTTTTTCTCCAGCTCTGTTTTCTGTGGTGTGAGTTGGCATGTGATGTCCTTTAGCTCTGGGATACTTTACATGGCACCATTTGTCCATTGTCAAATGGACCAAATGTCATTTGACATTTACATGTCACAGGGAAGTGAAACTGAGTTCTCAGACATTTTCATTGGCTGTGTTTTCTTGCATTTAGAATGTCATTTAACCTGAATTGTAGATTTCTTTTCCAAATTCTTCTCACTGGCTCTAATAAGTGGTTAAAGCATTTTAGATGTCACGCTTTGATAATTTCAGTAGGTAAACTGGACCCTAGGTAACAGAAAATCCAAACTTAGATGACAATATAACAGCACTGGGAGATTATTTTTTAAAAATTTAAGGTATCTTTGTGGCTGGAAAACCTATGGATAACACTGAGTCTGTGGCAGCTACACAGATGCAGCTGTGGTATGGAGTCACTGTTATTTTGAACAATCACTCATTACCTATTTTTTAATTACTTAGACATTACAGTTCTAAACAACAGATTTCTCTGAAAGATACTCAGTGAGTGGGTATTTAATGTAAATATCTTTTGGGTTATAGAAAAGATTGTTTTCAATCAAAAATTAGTTCCACATACTTGTTAAAGGAATTACGGCAAAAGCATAGTTACAGGTGGGTGATTACCTTGATTTCGAGAGAGGCAGTGAAAGTAGAAAGAAAGGTAGATGTGCCTTATACTATAGAGAAGCATTGATAGCAAAGTGCTCACCCCTGGATCTGGGGCATCAAAGAACATGAGGTCATGAGTTACCTCGCAGTTTAAGCCTGATAACTAGCGGTATGATGATGGAAATGCGGGGAATTTGGTGAAAAGCTTGGTTGGAAGATATAAAGATGAGATTAATATTAGATATATTGAATTTTCTTTATTCAGGAAAGGAATCATTTATCAAAGCCCAAACCTTGATTATAATTTAAGAAAATCAAGCCAGTGTGGATCTCTCCCTCTTCCTCTCTCTCTGTCAATAAATGTTGGAATGAAGATAACTGATTCTTTGCAAAATAACTGAGGTGCCAGAATGTTCTCTAATAAATAAATCATTCCTGTTCCAAATGCATTGTGGAGAGATGTGTGAGATAAAGGCGCTAACATGAAATCGACTTTCAACGGGAGACAAGGTGTTTCACCGTGAGATCTCTCCCACTTACCTCTCTTCATTGAGAGGATCTAGCACATCAAGGCTGTAGGCTTCCTCCTCCTCCAGCATTTTGAGGGAGAGGTACCTAGATAAATGGTTAAATCTGCTGCCCTGGAAGGAAGTGAATCATTGCAATGTGAAACATCTTCAGGAAAAATGCTGTGGGAGGAGTCACCGATTAACCCGCAATTGTAATTAATGGAACACTTGTGCCCATGGCGGTTATGAGCTTGGCTTAAGCCCAGTAGGACATGGAAGTCAAGTCCCCTAATTAGCTGGGATTAAAGAGCAGATAGTTAAAATACACCAGGACAGACAGTAAAAGATGAACCATACTCAGAAAATTTTGAAAACGGCTGACGTTAGGACTAAATACCTTTCTTGAGATTTTAAGATTTGGTCATATAGACCATACATTATCATAAAGGATGGTAATTAAACATCCACTCTTTTAGTATTTCATATTTGGTATCATCTGATATTGGGACACACACAGAGAATAAGCCATCTCCAACCAAATTTATGAATGAATGTGTGCTCTAAGCAGCATTAGTGATATGATGTATAAACACCCACCTGCAGGTTTTAACATAATAAAGAATCTGTAGGGGCGCCTGGGTGGCTCAGTTGGTTAAGCGACTGCCTTCGGCTCAGGTTATGATCCTGGAGTCCCAGGATCGAGTCCCGCATCGGGCTCCCTGCTCAGCAGGGAGTCTGCTTCTCCCTCTGACCCTCCCACCTCTTATGCTGTCTGTCTCTCATTCTCTCTCTCGCAAATAAATAAAATCTTAAAAAAAAAAAAGAATCTGTATACCGCATTATGTCATATTTTCATATCATTTCAGGTATGTGACGTTTGTGGATCCAAGGTGAGTAAAGTCCAGAGATTGTTGTGTTGATGATATATTATCTAATGCAATCTCATAAAGTTGAACTTAAACCATCTCCAGATACTGAGAGGATAAAAGTATCATCTCATTTAATATTACAATACATGAAACACATTTAGTTGAGAGCCATAAATATTATAAGACATTAATATTTATTTTTATTGACTTAGTGAGAATTAAACACAGATGTTTCTGTTTATTATGGTCTTCTTATATCGTATTACCAATTGATTTCAGAGAAGAATGAAGAATTTGGATGTTTGTTAGCCGAGTCGGAAGCTGGTGGTCCCTCTGTAAGCTCATACTCAGGGGCTTTCTTTTCTGAAGGAGGAGATAATGTTTTCTCAAGGAGCAGCAGTGGATGAAGAACACCTGTGGAAAGGCCTGGTGAGCACGGAGCTAATGAGAAGGTAGTTCTCTCTAGCCCAGCAGCCTCAGGGTTATAGTAAAATGCCCCCCCGCCCCCCGACATGGGGGTGATCACAGAGGGTTGGAGCAGGTGGAGCAGAACTGAGTTACCATGACACCATTGAACTTGCAAGGATTACTGATGATATGTTGAATGGAATCTGAGCTCTTGGAATGATATAGCTGGAGTATAGGAACATTGAACAAGTAGGTCGAAGACATTTAATCTCACTTAAATGAAGCTGAGCCCTTGGGCATTTAGTTTGCAAAGTGTATATATGGATAGTGTGACCTAAATATATTTTTTTAAAGATCGACATGCTCCCCCTGAAAAAATGCATTTATTTTTTAAGCATTTTCAAGATGGATGTCAATTATTTGTGTAAACACAAAACCCAAAAGTGGTATGAGATGAAATCCTTCTAAGATTGGATTGTAATAAAAATTGTTGTGATTATTATTAAATTATCATTATTATTACATTTGCCTATATCTATAAAATAGCTTTCTGAGATTTGATTGGGGTTGCACTGAACCATAGACCAAGTTGGGATCCCTGCCCCATTCTGCTAGCCTGCCGATCCACTCCACCACAGGCTCCATAGAGTGTAGACGGTAACCTAGAGATGAAGTCCACTCTGGAGTCTGGTCTTTGTGCAGATGGAGACCAGAGAGGCAAGACCAAGACTAGGAGTCTTGAGGGGCTTCTCAAGGACAGATGAAAAGCTTTTGTTCAGGGACTTCCAGGGCCCACCATCAACTATAATCCACCTGGCATGGTGTTCTCATTCACCACAGTGGCCAGCCCACCAGGGACCCCAATTTTTCCAAGCCTATCCCACCCTCACCCTGCTCCAAAGGAGTTGACAGCACCATGCCAGAGCCTAGGTCACTCCCACCGACCTGAAACGTGGCTTACACAAAGCCCTGCCAAGGAGAATTCCATAACCCTGGCTCCAAGAGCAAGTCCTCATCATGCTCTGGAACCAAAAGGAGAAACCCAGGCAGGTGTTTCTAAGCCAATTACCCCTGAAGAGATCTAAATGTGTTTGTCAGGACCCTCCCGGCACTAGGAAGCTCCGAACATGCTAGCATGGGTGGGAACATGGGACCTGCATCCCCAAAGACTTGACCTCTACTTTTCTGGTGGTTCAAAGTTTTAAAAACTAACCTTGATGACTGTGGAGAGCATAGACCATGGCAACCATGGCCACGGGGTCGCTAGTTAAGCTTTTCGCTCTGACCAGCTGTGTTTGCATGAGCACTCTCACGTGAAGGTAACAAATTCCCCTGAGGACAAGTACGTTTACTGCTTCCATCTTATATACGGTAAGTGGGGTTTAAAGCAGGTAAGTCACATTTCAGATTGATAGGTCGAAGAGCTGAGACTATTTCTCTTTTGATATCCCACGTTTTTAGCTAACAGAAAGCACTGTCTATCCCAGGAAAGTGACTTACCATCTTTTTCAGTTTTCTCCTGACAAAAAATTTCCTTTCTCATAAAAGCTATGATTTTTTTCCTTAAAATTTTTTCCTTAAAATGGCAAAGAATGTTCCATAGATATTGGTTCCTTTCTTATCTCTTCTGTCTTCAAGCACATGGCTTCACTTTGTTCTCTCTTCGCTCACCTCTCACGTGGACTTAATAAAGTTAAGGATATTCAGAATCTATTGCTTTCGTAATGGGAAAAAATAAAAACGTGGTCTCCAAAACCACAGTTTATGGCGGGGTAAAAGTAGCTCCTCATACATCACTTTGCTTCACTCTTCATCAAATACCACCTTCCCAAGCCTGAGAAGGGGAAGAGGTGGACATGGTCTCTGACACTGTTCTTGGGTCTGGTGTTTGAGTCCCACATATCGACAAGGAGAAAACACAGAGTGCTGTATGGGGGGAGAACACGGAGGACCATGGAACTCAATATTCAGAAGCTATTTGGATCCTGACTCTTTGAAACCAAGTATTTACCAAAACAAACAAACAAACAAAAACAAAAAACCCCAACAACATTTATTTAAGACAATTAAAATATTTGAATATGGACAAATTATTATATGACTTGAAGAATTCTTTTTTTTTTAATCCTCTTCGGTGTGATGACGAGATGGTTGTCCTATAACCTGACATGTGTACATCTCCTTTCCGATTAGAAATATGAAGTAAAGGATCTGGCGGTTAAATGACATGTTGCCAAAATTTTGTTTTAATTACTCCAGCAATAGGGAAAAAAGGACAGAGAAGAAGGCAGGCAGGCAGGAAGGGAGAGTGAAAGAGGCATGAGCTCCAACCTACCAGACAAGATCGGGGAACATAGGCGCTGATGACACACACATGGGGGTTCATGATACTCTTCCTGCTGCATCTGGGTATTTTTTTTTTAAGATTTTATTTATTTATTTGAGAGAGAGAATGAGAGACAAAGAGCATGAGAGGGAAGAGGGCAGAGGGAGAAGTAGACCCCCTGCTGAGCAGGGAGCCCGATGCGGGACTCGATCCCGGGACTCCAGGATCATGACCTGAGCCGAAGGCAGTCGCTTAACCAACTGAGCCACCCAGGCGCCCTGGGTATGTTTGATATAATAAAAAGTTAAAAAAGAAACACTTCATGGCATAAAATAAGATCTGATGGTTTGCTCTCAGAATCAATACAAGCAAACACCACTGACTTCCCACTCTGCTCTGAGTTGTGGCCCTCGTGTCACTTGATGAGGACAGTTGTAAAGAAACAGGGTAGATACGTGCCAATGGCAGCGAATGTCTCCAAGAATGGGTGAGTCAATGTACTCAAACAGCTTGGCTCTGACTTCACGGCAGTGACAAGGCTAATCATGTTCTTAGGTGGTAATGCGAAGTGAGAAGTCAATGCCATAACATTCAGAAGGCTGACCTCAGACATCTGTGGCTTTTGTCCCTAATCAAGAGCTCTCCTGGGGAGGGGGCAAGAGAAGGGGAGGAGAGAGGCCAGTGGAGATTTGCAGGTGGTGTAGGGAGCAGTTGTGCAAAGTAATGTGTGTGATAGGAGAGCAGGGCAGCTTGTGGAGCGGGATCTGCAGAAAGAGGGGAAGGATAGGGAGGAGGGAGGGGTGGGAGGGAGAATGATCTGGCATTGTTTCTCCCAACAATGGAAAGCTGTTTTTCCAAGTCTAGCCATGGTCTCTCCAGTGATGTGGACATCTTTATATGCACAAAAAAGATGGCTCTAATCATTCATTTTGAGAAAAAGTGCTAAATTTTGGTTCCCAGGGTGAGTATGATTAATGCAAAACACTATTCAGGAGGTTCTGAGCTCTACCCTTACTTTGGCATGATTTAGATGTAAAGCAGAGATGAATATTTCACAATTCAGTGATAAAATTTTTCCAAGACCAAAATGATGAGAGCCTGAATATAAAATTTGTCTGATTCAAGACTCTGAAGCTGCTTTATCTGTCTGTCAGTCTGGAAAAGAAGTAAGATTCTAAAGGAAGCTATAAATTGACAGGCCCTACCAAATGCTGTTTTAGGGAAGACATTTTCATTTCCAGGCTAGCTGTCCACTGGTGATATAACCAAACTGTGTCTGTCTGGTAAGAGGTGTGTCAGCGAGACAGAGTGCTACAGCCAACATATTTCCCAAGGTCATGATGCACAATTCGTGTCATCTCAATGAGGTGTCAGCCCTTGGGATTTCAGATGCCATGGTAATACTGCCTTAAAATACAAAGCCATCCGTTCTGTCGTGTTTGGGCTGGTGTGGTGGGCGTGCAGGTACTAGGATACACACAGAGCCCTACCAGTCTGTAAAAATGATGAGTGTGATGCCTGGTGTCCTGGGTGATATGTACATGTTCAGCCCCGAGTAGATCATCCTGCACTCTACTCATACTTAAAGTATAAATATGGTCTTGTTTCATTCTTTGACCTGAATACCATGCCACAGTGGAACTCTGTGTCCTCATTTCCTCTGCTTTTTTCCTATTTTCTTAACTTTTTGTTTGTGATTTTTTAATTAACCTTTAAATTTTGGAATATGTACATATTTGCAAGAAAGTTGAGATGATATTACCGAGAACTGCCATGTGCCACACCAAATTTCCCCTATTTCTGACATCTTCCATTAATATATATGTATTTGTCATAATTTGTGAACCAATATATTACTTACTGAAGTCCATATTTTATTCAGATTTCCTTACTGCCACTTTTTAAAATTAACTGCATCACACTGGCAACCCACTTGCACATTGTCTTATGGTTTACTAACACTTTAAATGTATGATCAGATATAATAATAGTAAATAAAACAGGATCAATATTATGAACCCCATATTTTTTGAATGAAGAAAATGAAATTCAAAATTGGCATAACATATAAAGTGAAATAATGTGGAAGAGAACAGTGGAAATTAAATCAAGAATTTCTAACACTTCCTATTCTACCTAGATGAGATTCTTTCCTCACTTACAAAGAAGATACCATTTTGTCAGAAGTATGGCATATTTATAGTAAGGTCCTTCTTGACTAAGATCTATCCATTTATAGCCACATAATTTTTTTTAACATCACAGGAATTAAATAAATAGGAAGCTGAGAAATAATTCTATGCTATTAGAGCTCAGAAACACAGAAAATATTATACTAATATCATGCTAGTTATACTTCCTTCCTCCTAGTTACCTGCTCTTTTCATCCTTATTGATTTTATATACATTGTGCTTATGCTAAACTATGCCATAATTATGGACTCACTATAAAACAACAAAGACATGCTCATTTTTTTCCCAGATTAAAAAATTCAGTGTAAGCATGAAAACAGAAAAGTTTGAACCACCTCAGAGAAGGTGATCCTAACTATTTAGTGTTTAGTGGATATCTATTTTCTCTGTCTGTTTCTCCTTCTCCCATCCTCCTCTTCTTTTCTGAATCCAGGTGCAGAAAGTATAGCAATTAATATTAACCTGCATTTGATTATTTGGCTCTTCAAGCATTTCATTGGATTATGTTGACTTGGTAATTTGATTGCTCTGCAGATGTGAACTGTACTGATTGCATTAAAATACGTAAAGGAAATGAGGAAATAACACCAGAAGACCACGTGGAAAAGAGACTTGGTCCCCCGAGTCTGGGCACGTCCCCCAGTGGAAGAATGGGAATGGTGAGTAGCATGGCAGCCCTTCAAAACCCCTTCTCTGAAGAATTTACTGCTAAGACATGGTAACGCGTTACCCTCCAGTTGAGGTGGTGAATTTTCACATAGAGTGCAATCTTCTAAAAATAGCCCATGGTCTTGTTAAAAATTAGCTCATGGCTGTCCTGCTGGAGAAAAATATAGCTTCACTGGCTGCTGGAGAGTGGGCGTATTGAGAACGAAGCAAGCATGTGGCTTCCAAGCCACGGTTGCAGGACCGGGAGGGAGACTGGGTATTAGGAGGGCGACCATGGAGATCAGAACAGCAAAGGCCAGGCTCTTGGTCACAGAGCAGGTCCCCTCGAGAGCGAGGAGAGCAGAGTATTGAGGCTTAGGATTATGTGGCATCAGGCTGAGCTTTCTCAAAATAGAATCTAGTGTCTGATTTGTCTTTTCAGCAAGGTGATGTCCTTCTAAGTGCCAGTGGATGGCAGGGCGAGGGTAGCACATTTACTCCACCTATGGCATGGATCCAGAAGCTGGGAAGGACTGAGCTTGGACACATGGGCTGGCCTGTGGCCGCAAACATAGATTTGGATCAGCCCCAATAGAGCTCACGATCTACCAGAGGAATGTCATTAATATCGGGAAACTGATGGGTAAAAACACTTTGCCAGATGAAATATAAGACATCTGGTTACCTTTGCATTTCAGATAAACAATGAATAGGTTTTTCAAGTATAAGTATATCCCGTGTATGCCCTTCTATCTTTATTTGAAAAATCTGATAATCCTAGATGAATATCACCTATGGTTTCCAAAGTTCATTACTGAGAACTCCAGAGGACAATTTAGACAGAAGGGTTTCCCGGGAGCTCTCACAGAGCCTCCGTGCCCCACAGAGTAGCCTGAGGAATATTTCCAAACAGAAAGAAGGACATGATCCCTGTGGACTGCCCTCACCTGGGTCATTCAGTTCTGAGTGCTCTGTCAAAGTGTGCCTGACATTAGCAACCCGATTTTGTTTCTGAGATCCATCCCCATCTCATGTGTCTTACTTAGAACCCTTTATTTTGTTGCTTATAAAGTATTTTTTGGATCTGGGGCAACATTAAAGCCCCTGCCACCTGAATTTGAGGGTAATCAGTCAATGTAATGTACTTCCATAGATTTACTTTGGAAATGCTTGGATATATTTCAAAGCCTTATCTACGGGGCTTTTAAAATTAGTTTTACAATATATTCACAAAATTTTAGATCAGAAGAAGGCTCCATGAGCCACACTGAATAATTCAGAGAACAGCAACTTGATGCTCATTTATTAAATATGAAAAACACGGCATTTATGCAGTGCCTTTAAAGCTTCTGTGTCTATCAATGACAATTTCCATCTATTCTGAAATAAAATGCACAATCTGCCGCTGATATTATGTTTTCTTGGATAACTCAGACATCATTCTTGCAGAGGTAATAAATTGCAGTATCTCCTTCCTGAAACACGACAGTCAATTAGCCATTATCTGCCATCCAAACAGTCAACTCACTCCTGAGAGGCTTTCTAGATGAATTCTGCCATTGAGCCCATAAGCAAATTGATAAAGATTTTTCTCTCCATTGTAACAGAATTTATGAATAGTCTGACTTTATTTCTTAGGGAGTACACATTTACCTGCATCAGGAATCCATCACATCCGTGCTGCCCGAGACAGCATGCACTCGGCCCCACGGAGCTTCGAGCACCACGACCATGGTGAGTCTGAACTGAGGCGGATGGATGTGGAAACACACACCAGAATTTGGGCTTAGGACAAAAACACAAAACTGTATAGTATTTTACATTGATTACATCTTGGACATATTTCCATATATATATTGGCTACATGAAATATATTGTTAAAATTCCACCTGTTTCTTTTTACTTTTTGATGTGGCTACTAGGAAACTTTGTATCTGTAAATGCATTTCACTTCATATTTCTGTGGATAAGGCTGCATCAGACAATAAACTTCCTTGGGGGTGGAGACTGGGCTGCATCTTCATAGTTTATACTCCTAGAGATAGTTCTTTGAACAGCGAGCCATTTCCATGGTCTCTCCCTTCTTGCTTTGCTGCAAAACTCACTGAAATTGGGCTTCTGTTTTCACCCATTGCAGTGCATCCTCTCCAAAAGTATTCTTAACTATTATTCACATTGTTTTACAATATGCGACCTTCAGTTCTCCCTTAACAGACCTTTATACTTGACTGAGCATTGCTGTCCACAGTCCTGGAAACCTCTGTCTTTCCAGGGTCCGTGCTACCACACTCTGCTGATTGTCTGTTTATTGCTAATGTCCTTACTGAGTCTCTGTGCGTTCATCAGCATCCCTGCCCTCAGGGGTGTTGGCTGTTTTTTCTGCAGATAATATCTTCTCCCATTGTGATTTCACTCAGTCTGAGGGCTTCACTGGTGCCAAGGCGAGATCCAGCCTGGGAGGGAGCTCCACAGTGGACTGTTGCACTCAGGGCAGGGAAACAAGAGCGTCTGCTATGTGGCTTACAACCACAAGGACCCATTTTTTGTGTTTACCGATCTATGAGTCAACTGACGTTTGGCTGCTGTAGGCCAGGCTCAGCTGGAAGCCGCAGGCCCCACGTCTGCTGCCCTTGGCTCCAAGCTGCGTGTTCGATTCCAGTCCCTTCTTTTATGGGAGGGTCCCAGGCGGATGGGGTTGTGGCACAGAGGACACGTTCTCACGGCTGGTCACCAGAGAGCAGGTGCCAAGCTATCCGAGCGCTTGAAGGGGTCTGCTGTAGGATCACACCCAAATTCAGCATCAGCGAGGTCGCAAGGTAGCGACACCAAGGTGGGAATGACACCATACAGTGAGCCGGCGTTTTCTGGTTTTTAAACGTGTTCTGAAATGTTTCTCTTATTTTCAAGGATTACTGCCATTATTATATTATTCGGGAAAGGCACAGTGTGAGAAGTGACTTCAAAATCTCAGTGGTTCACAAAACCATGTGTTTTATTCCTCACACTAATGTTCGCATGAGTCGTTTATGACTCTGCTCATAACAACCTCATTTTGTGACCCTCTCTGAGGGAGCGGTCCCCGTGAGTAACGCTGCCAGTCTTACGGCAAAGAGCAAAGAGAAACATGGTGAATCTCAAATTGGCTCATAAAGCTTTTCCTTGGAAATGACACACGTTACTTCTATCAACATTTCATTACCCAGAGCGCAAGCCATGCTACTTCTAAACTCAACAGGGCAGAGATGTATAATCGCCCCACAAGGAAATGAAGTAAATAATTGTGAACAGTGCAATCTGCCATACTTCCCTGAATTCAGGCATGGATCATATTTGCAAACTTTATTATTCTTTTTGATTGGGACACCAGTGGAATGCATTGAATATTATCCCTGAATTTTAGAATGTTCAAAATGTGGAGCTGAATTTCCAGAAAAGACAGACATGTCTGTTTGGACCAATCTCCTGCTACGTACAGTTCTATAAACTGGATTTTTTTTTAAGTGCACAATTTGTAGACAAACCAAATGGCCACAGGACCACAGATCCAGAAGACCCAAGTTCAGGGGGGTGTGTTTGGCATTATTTTTCCCATTAGAAATTGGCAAATTATAAAAGTGTAGAATGAAAATCTAAAAGGCTAATATTGGGATCATTCTGTGGAATGGACTTTCTACCCAAACCTGGTTGCATGTTGAGACCTATGAGCCACACACACTCAAAGAAGGTTTATTACCCATAGAATGAGGTTTTTGGAGAAGGCTCCCCCCAGCAAGGGGGACTGGTTAGATGACACTGTGGTTTGGGAGAGGGATGCAGTGAAGGCTCGGATGCTCATGGTCTGAGCCAAACGAAAACAAATGAATGGGTAAACAAAATGTGATCTATCCATACAAGGGAATATTATTTAGTCCTGAAAATGAAGGAAATTTTGATACAACCAATGAACCCTTAAGAATTTGCTAAGTGGAATAACCAGTCACAAAGTCACCAAAGAACAAGTACTATCTGGTGCCAATTATATGCAGTATTTAGAGCAATCAAATTCATGGAAATAGAAAGTAGATGGTTGGTGCCAGGGACTGGGGTGGGGGGTTGTTGTTTAGTGGATTTGGGGTTCCCATTTGGGATGGTGACAAACTCTGCAGGTAGATGCTGGTGGTGGTTGGGGAACAGTGTGAAAGTGCTTAATGCCACTGAATCGTCCACTTCAAAGGTGTTCAACCTGTAAATTTTACAATACGTGCATTATACCACAATTAAAAATAAATTAAAATAAAAATAATAAAATTCTTTACAGGTAATTTCTGCAGAGAACTGAAAGTGACATAAAAGAATCATACTAAAAAACCCAGAGCTTAAAAAACACAATAATGGTAATTACAATGGTCAGTGGATTTAATAGCATATTAAAGACAGCTGGAGTAGAGCCACAAACATTTTAAGCCTGAAGCACAGAGAAAGAAAAGAAGTCAGAAAATAAGAAAATGAAATAGGACATTTAATCCAGCTCATTTGTACGTTGATGAAACTGATTCAAGTCTCCAAGCCACAGATTTGAAAACCTCTACAAACTCGAAACAGGGGAATAAAAAGGAAACCACCCAGGTTTATTCTCATAAAAAGTGCTGTAAACCAAACACAGAAAAAGTCTTACAAATACCCAGACCAAAAAAAGTCATTAACTTCAAAAGAAGAATATGGTACCTGACATGTGACATTTCAACAGCAGCAATAAAAGCCAGAAGACGATGGGATGACATTTCCAAGATGTTGACAAAAATTATGCCAACACAGAATTCTATTATAAGGGAACACCTTCTTCACAAATGAAGGCAAACTAAAGATGTTTGGGGGCAAGCACCAGCTAAGACAATTGTTTATGAGCAGGCTCACATTGTTTATGAGCAGACACACAGACATTTGTGGATAATCTTCAAATAGGAAGAAAATGATCCAGCATGGAAGGAAGGTGACAATTATCAACAGAAAGAGTCAATAAGTAGGCAAATCTAAACAAATACTGATTGTACGAAATAGTAAAATAATACCTTGTGAGACAAACTATATAGAAAAATCTAAATACATACAAAATTTCACAGACTAGTTTTGCTAACCTTCACACTAGTTTCGAGTTAGTCAAGTTTCTAAAAGACCAGGTAAAAGAGTAGAAAATAAAAATAGAAAACATTTGGATAATTCAATTAAAAAAGACAAAGTGAAATTGAATACTCAGATAGGAGAGGTAACTGGAATAACTATTAAAATTAAGACAAGGACTGGAGGAAGTTGGTTATAGGACAAAACAGAACTGCTTAGGAGATACACAGCATTAGCTACAGAAACAAAAAGTTGAAAATATTAGTATGGAAAAAGTTATACCATGCCATAACTCTCCAAAAAAATATGTAATTTTATTAATATTAGACAAAGCCGACTTCCTTAAGAAAAGATGCAGGATGGGAGGTAGAGAGGAAAATATTTTAAGGTAAAATTTCAATTTCCCAAGTAAAAGTTTTGCCCCTTTAAAAATAGTTCTACTATTTCCATTAAAATCTGTCTATAATAGACTAATCTACAAGTGGTACCTAGTGGTACATAAAGGGCTAATAGTACAAAGACACAAAATTCAGAAAGGATATCAAATGTTTGAACAACATGATGAACTAATGTTATCTCACCGAACATGAAAAACACTGCACCTAACAACTCCCAAGTACACATTTTTCTCAAAGACACAAGAAATATTTACCAAAACCGACCATAGGCTGGGGCACATAGTAAGTCTCAACAATTACCAAATGACTCACTTCAAACAGACAACAGTTTCTATCTGCAGGGGAATTAAACTGCATAATGATAATAAACACATTTTTTTAGAGGGGGCAAGAGGGGCAGAGAGAGAGAGAATCTCAAGCAGACTGCCCGCTGAATGCAGAACCCAACTTGGGGCTTGATCCCACACCCTTGAGATCATGATCTGAGCCAAAATCAGGAGTTGGGCACCTAACCAACTGAGCCACCCAGGCTCCCCTAAACACATTTTAAATTTCACATGTATTTGAAGATTAAGCAGTACATTTTCTGGATAACTCAGGGGTCAAAGTATAAGTCACTGTGTACCAGAGAGTGGTTATAAATCACATCAGAGTCTATTTTGAACTAAATGAAAGTTAAAAAAAAATATGACATTGATGCCACTCAATCTGAGATTTAGAGAAAATTAAATCTTTAAGTACATATATTAAAAGAGATGAGCTTATAAACAGGTATGTCAGTATTGACCTCAAGAAGCTATAAAGAGCACAGCAAATTAAACCCAATGTAATTACTCTACTTATGGAAGAAACAAACTCAAATTTTCATCCAAATAATGCAAAAAAAAAATTAAGAAAATGAAACACTAATTTGTGATAAAAAATCTATTAGCAAATCAGGTAATGAAAAAGAAGGTCTTTGCTATGATAATCTAAAAAAAAGAAAAAAAGCTCAGCTCCCATAATAGTTAACAGTGAGAGCCCAACAAATTCCCTCTGAGATTAGAAACAGGACAAAGAAGGATTGAATTGATTCACCAATTCAAGAAATCATTGTTCTAGAGGTCCTAGTCAGTGAAACAAGGCACGGAGAAGATAACAAACAAATATGGATTATAAAGGATTAAAGAAAACCAACATTAATCATAGATGTCATGTTTGTTTTTGGAGAAAATCCAGGTGTACCTCCCAAGGAGCAATTAGAATTACACAAGTTAGCAATAATACTGAACATAAATTGTATATATTCAAAAAAGGAATTTTATTTTATAAATGCCAGCATGAAACAATTTAATGACGATTTTTGGAAAGTAAAATTAAAAAAAACAATAAAAACTACCATTTCCAATGACGCCCAAAGCCACAGGGCTTATGAATAAATCTAATAAAAGACATGCAAGAATCTACTGAAACTGAAATGGTTAAGACAAATGAAGACATACTTTAAATAAAAGACTAATAACACATGCACATATTTTGAAAGGCTTTAAATTGTAAAATGGCATCTAACAAAATTCTGCGTGGATTTAATGAAATCTCAATCAATATCCAAGGCAGCTTTTTTTTTTTTTTTATTCCCAGTGTGGTAAGTGATGGACGTACTTAGCATATATATGGGAATTTAAAAGGCCAATATATCGAAGAAAAATTTTAAGAAAAATATGGTGGAGGAATTTAAGTTACCAGGTATCAAGACATTTTAAAGCCACATTCATGAAGACAGTGTGATGTTAGTATGAGGATAACCAGCTAGACCAACAGGAAACATGTAATACCAAATATAATTAGATAGCTAACTAAACAAATAAATCACTAACATTTGACTTAAGACAATGCCTAGACCCAATACAGTAGGAAAAAGGGGGTTCTTTTCGGTAATTTGGGCTTGGCTAATTAAGAAACCCATATGGAAAAAGAAGAATCTTCACCACCACCTTACAACATACTCCCAAACTAATTCCAAATGAATTGTTGAGAAAACCGTGAAAGATAAACATGACACTTTTTCGGTAAATGTCAAGATAGTGAATAAATACGGCTCTGCCTTCCCTAAGATCTCTGTGGCAACTGCTCACCTACACCTTTGTAGGAAGAAGACAGCTGTGTTTAGGATGGGCATGGCTGGATGTGGCCTTGTAGGCAACAGTTAAGGAGAATGGATTCATGACCAAATTGTAAAGAAAGATTTGTTGAATACAATGCAAAAAATTTAGCCTTAAGGGAAAAGAGGTAAAGTATTGATTACATTTAAATTAAGAATTTCTCTGCATCAAACTATGTCATCAAGAGAAAAAAAAATTGCAAGTCACTGGCTGGGAGAAACAACTGGAACATAGTTTCCTGCCCCTGAGAGCACACATGGAAATCACTCTGGGAAGTAGTTTATCATTGTCTATGGAAGATGAACGTTGGTGGTTTTATTGCTATTTCTAGGTACATCCTTGCAGGGTGTATGTTTATATACACAGGCACAAAAATGCGTGTATACATTCAGAACAACACTATCTTTATTAGTGACATCCCTGCAACAACCTAAAATCCTCCCCATACAGAATAAACAAATGTTGAACTGAAAAGGAGCAGATAATGCCATATGAACGTGGAAGAATGAAATATGGACATACTGATGCTGGGCAAAGGAAACAACAAACAGAAAATATACCTGGTGTGTTTTTAAAACAGTCCAAATCAGCAAATTTTGGGAACAGGTGTAATGATTGGGAGAGAAAATTGGGGGTGTCTGGTAGACTATTTATTGACCTGCATGATGTTTTCACCCTATAATGGTTCATCTAGCTGTATACCTTGATTTATGTACTTTCCTGTATTTATGTTAAATGGCATTTTATTTTTTTTAAGAGGAATGAATATGTATTATTTTTTCCAGTATTCCTTAGGGTTAAACTATCCAACTATTTTAGCTCTGGGACTATATTTACAATGCTCAGAGCACGATCTCTAAAGCCAGAATTTCCAGGTTCAAGTCCTGAATGGCTTTGCACTAACCACGTGACCTTGGGCAAGGTCATTGATATTTTTGTGCTTCAGATTCCTCAGCTGAAATGAAAAAGCTAATGTCATGATTGCTGTTGAGAATTGCATGCGATAACGTGTGGACACCACATAGAGCAGGGCACAGAGTAAGCACTAAACTTTAGTATTTTTCTGCATTTCAATTTACATTTTATTCTTATCAGATTTAAATCTTGAGCGTATTTAAGTGTTGTCGATTTTCATGACCTTTCCATTACAGGAACTTTAGCCAGCAGTCATTGTCTAAATGTGGTAATTATTGAAACATTGACAATAAAAAATAATTGATACCAGCTTGCTATTTCATAATTTGTAATACTGGCAAAGTGTATTTGCATAAAAATGTGTATTTTAATGTTCAATTATTGATCTATAAATCCCTAGCATAAAAGAGAGTCAAAAATAAGCTAATGTTCCTTTTTTTTTTTTTTTTTTTGGTATGATTTTGTGTGGTGGTGGTAATGGATTCTGTTCAGCGAGCAGCACTCGGGGGCAGTGAGGTTTCAAGAAGCATGTTGGCCTCCTAGGAAGTTCTGTGTCCAACAAACGAGCCACCGGCTCTAGTGAGCAGACAATTTTGCCCGGCAACTTGCACAATCTTCCCTTGGGTCACCCTGATCCCGTTCAAGGAATCTAGGAGAATATTCTGTCCCTTTTTCTTGGATAAATTCAGTTTTATTTAACACACAAAAAAATACTTCACTTCCTTTTGCCACCGGTGAAAACCCAATGAAGAATCAACTGTGTTGGTGAACTAACTATATTCGTCATCAAGTTACAAGGATAATGAGGCAGTTAAGCAAGCAATTTAGATTCTAGGAACCAAAATGGATTTGCTACGATATGCCAGCTGACCATTCAACCTAGTTTGTGTGGCGTGTGCACGACATTCTTTTCAGAGTATTTTTTGTCAACCCACAGCAGAAGCAAACAAAGCAGCCAACTATCGACAAATCAATAGCAGGGAACACGTGTTTTCTGGCAAAAGTGGAGATGGCAAGGATGGTGTGAAGAATGACGTGTGTCTACGAGACCGGCCCGATCTGGGCACCCAACTCAGGCTTGGAAAATCAGTGCAAAGCAGAGATGCAAGGGTGAAAATAGGAAAAGCAAATGTTTTGTACTTCACCATTTTACCTAGGATCGGCTGTGGCTTTGTGCCGAAGGCTTTTTAGAAAGATATGAAGCATTAAAATTACTAATTATAAGCACACTTTACACCATTCCGTGAGGCCTTTATGATTACGGAAAAGCAGCACACTTTCTAATTGCTGCTAAGCGACCTGTGGTGTCTAATATTGTATTAAACCATGGTACCAGCATCTTAGTTACTTATGCAAAAACCACATCTGCAATTGATAGAAATATTTATCAGTGTGTTCACTAAAATGAAAAAGCACTGAAGCAAGTAATAACATTTAAAACAAATAGGAAAGTCCAAATGAAAATGAAGCATTTGAATAATTACACAGTGTGTAGCCCGGAATAAATGATATCAAAATCCACTTGTGTTTCAAATCAACAACACTGAAATGTGACAGAATCTTGATGATACTGTATGACAAAAATTTAATCCATAAAAATATACTTGTAAAACATTTCAAGACAATGGGAAATTTGCAATTTTTCTTTAGTGGAGAGCAACTGGATGCTGGGAAGCATAATTTTTTTCATAGTTTATTATCCCATGTAACTCATATGGTCTAGATTAAGATTCTGGTGTTTTAAAGACTGTAGGGAGTTAGCGTAAGTTTGCATTTATTTCAGAGGATCCTGAAGTCGGAGGCACAAGCAGATGATCTGTGAATCCGTCGTCTTGTCCAAGTGTGAGTGTGCCCCACCAGGCGTGGATGTTCTTCCTGGTTGTTGCTTCTAAAACATTTGTAACCACCTCAGGTTAGCGATTTCCAGCATCCCGACCCCATCCCTTCGTCCAGTCCTCAGTGAGCTCATCATCACGAAATTGCAGGAGGCTTCCTCATGTCTTTTCAGCCAGTGGTTAGATTCACGGCAAAGGGGAAGATGGAAAATCACAGGTCCTGCCGATGTCTAGTGCAGAAAATGAGCTTTCCAGTGGGTCTGAATATTCGTGGTGATTGGACATCAGCTTCCAGGCTCCCATTTATGTCCTCAAAGAAAGTTTTCTGATTTCAGAACTTCAGGGCAAACCTTCATATTGTTCTGGCAGAGTCTGAGTGTGAGTGGCAGGTTTCAGGAAGGCCAGCTGGACCAGACTGGTGGCTTTGCAGAGGCTGGACCTGCAGGGAAGTGACAGGCTGTCCAGGAGCGTCTGTAGGAGCAGAGAAAGCTGCTTAAGCTCTGAGTGACCTGGCAGCAGGCAACGGCCGAGCGTGGACAGGCCTGTGACCGGCTTCAGGACTACCTTCGTGCCTGGGTTTTTTCTGGCTTTACTGAGGTTTAATTGACAAAGAGAAACTGTCTTTGTTTAAGGTATACAAGGTGCTGTTTGATATGCATATACATTGTGAAATGATCACCACAATTTAGCTAATGAACCCATGCATCCCCTCACATAGTTACTGTTCTGCTGTGTGTGTGGAGAATACATAAGGTCTACTGTCCTAGCAGATTTCAAGTATACAATGTAGCACGTTCACTGTTGTCACCATGCTGTGCATTATACCCCCAGAACTTACTCCTCTTGTAACTAGAAGCGTGTACCCTTTGACCAACATCTCCCCATCTCCCCACCCCCCATTCCCTGGCAACCACCATTATTCTCTGTTCCCAAGAATTCAGCTTTTTTAGATTCCACATTTAAGTGAAACAGTGAAACAGTATGGTATTTGTCTTGCCCTGCCTGACTTATTTCCCTTAGCATAATACCTTCGAGGTCGAGCCATGTTGTCACAAATGGCAGGGTTCTTTTTCTATATATACTCCACAGTATACATGCACCGCTCCTTTCTCTGATCGCCTATCGATGGACATTTATGTTTCCATATCCTGGCTGGTGGGAGTAATGTTACAGTGAACAGGGGAGTGCAGGGATCTCTTTGAGATCCTGATTTCAATTCTTTGGGGTCCACACCCAGAAGCAGGATTGATGGATCATATGGCAGTTCTATTTTCAGTTTTGTTGAGGACCCCCAAACTGTTTTGCACATCGGCTGCACCATCTCATGTTCGTCCCGACAGTGCACGAGGTCCCCTTCCCTCTACAGCCTCGCCAACACGTGTCATTCCCTGTAGTTTTGCTACGAGGCTTTCTAGCAGGTATGCGGTGACATCTCATTGTGGTTGTGATTCGCCCTTCCCTGAGGGTGGGTGATGCTGAGCACCTGTTCAGGTGCCTGTGGGGGAGGGCTGTAGGTCTTATCACCGGCGCTTGGTGGTGATTTTCCCATCACACAGACTTCTCCTCACGCTGCTGGTGCTTCATGACATCAAGCTCTCTTATGATGGCGACAGTCCTCAAGTTGACAGACCATTCCTTGCACTTGTGTGTGTAAGTTATTCGCACTTGTCGGCGGATGCCATTGAGCCCCCATGGAAGCTGGTGGCGTCTCCTGGACACACAGCTGGGTTCTGATGACAAAGATTCCAGAATCCAGGTCCTTAGGAGAGAAGCCTCCTGCCCTTTGAGTTGTGAGGTAATAGATGAGAAGAAGAAAAGGCAGCATGCACGAGAAGGAAGCCCATCAGTGGGAAACGTGTGTGAAGTAGTCTGCTAGGGCTGCCGCCACCGAGTACCGCAAAGTGGGTGAATTGAAACAATGGAAATGTATGGTCTCCCAGCTCTGGACTCTAGAGACTCAGATCGAGGTGTCTTCAGGGTTGGTTTCTTCAGCCAACGCTGTTCCAGGCCTCTCTCCTGGCGTCTGGTGGTGGCTGCAATCGTGGGCCTTCCTTGGCTTATAGATGCTCCTGTCAGGTAGCCCATCTTCAGTGTCTCCATCTCTGTGTCCACAGTTCCTTCTTTAGAAGGACGCCAGGCATACTGGAGGAAGATCCACCCTCATGATCTCATCTTAACTTGGTACCTCTATAAAGACCCCATTTCCAAGTAAGGTCGCGTTCCGAGGTACTGAGGGTGAGGACTCCAGCATAACTTTTTTTTAGGGATCTATTTCAAATCATAACAGTATCTCTTCCAACACAATCCCCTGAAAAACTGGTGTTCAATACCTAATTTCAAGCAGTCTTAACTGCAGCAGTGTTGGCACTGACCGCGTAGAAACAGCTTGGATGTGCACACAGACGCGGGATGTGCACACACACGGCAAACCCCGGGGAAGCTTGGAGGCGCTCCCCTGTAATTTATTTTACTTCTCAGCTCTCTTGTGCTCAGCCCCCTCCTTGCTCAGGCTGCTACTGCTTTGTTCGGCACGGACGCCCTCCACCCCTCGGTGCCGGTGGGCTGGACGCTTCCCGAAAACAGCAGCCTGGCTCCCAGCCACACTGTGGCCTTGGCCTCCGCACCTTCCAGTTCCTCCTCAGACAGGACAGAGGAGAAGCATCAATGGGAAAAACCACGTCTGAGGGCTCAAATGGTCCTTCTTACTCAGCGAGAAGGAACTGGTCAAGAAAAGGGTGGAAGGATTTAAATTTCCAGACTTGGAAATTATTTAAAATGGGAGGAGACCACATGCATTCTTGTCGTGTAAGAGCAGAAGTGATTTTTTTTCTAAATCCCGAAGATGGTCATTCAGTCAGCAGAATCCAGGGGCCTCCAGTGGTCAAATCTATGCAGAAATATTATATTTTTTACACAACTCTGCTAGACAGTTTTGGGAATAGAGTAAAAAGTTTGACGTACATATGAGCCCGCATGGAGCTTTGATTCTAGTTGGTAATTGCACGTAAAATATTGGTAAACTCCCAAATATGAATTTAAATGCCAATTGGTATTACACAGCCAAAAACATGCAGAAATGAAGACAGGAGGGGTCTAACTTCAGGGATTTAAGACCTCTGTATTTCGGTTTTTATCTGCCCAGAGCTGGAAATAGCACAGAATGTATTCTCTAATTAACTGGTACTTTGGATTTTTTTCTCTTAACATGCCAGGAAGGTATTAACATGCCGGGAAGGATTATCCGCCAGTTGCACCCTACAATTTTCAGTGGTAGGAAACAGGTATGTACTCTAGCAGCCAATAGACTAGACATTTTACAAGCTCTGTCTTTTATTGGGCTGTGAGACCCGAAGCAATTAGCTTTGCAGATTTCATCTCCAGTGTGATTAATGCTGAATTCACACTTTCAGAGGTAAGATGCATGGGACTTCTCAGATTAAAACATACCCACTCCCAGCTCATGTCACAGATCCTGCATCTCAGATTTGCTTCAGTGTTTGACGTCGGTGATATGCTGGGGTAATGGATAGACAAACTAGCTGTTATTTTCCATTGGAAAGTCCTCCGCTAAAATTTAGCTAGACCGTTCTGAAGCGTTTATCCTCTGGTCTACAATTTTAAAATCTCACTAAGGTTAATAATCACTTTTTCTGCATTTCCAATGCCTAAATATTTCTAAAAGCTAAAAGTTTTCACTTTTTGCAAGTTGGAGTCCAAACATTTTTATTTTTTTTAAATATTTTATTTATTTATTTGAGAGAGAGAGAGAGAGAGAGAGAGTGAGCACAAGCAGGTGGGGTGGAGAGGCAGAGGGAGAAGCAGACTCCCCGATGAGCAGGGAGCCTGATGTAGGACTCGATCCCAGGACCCTGAGATCATGTCCTGAGCCGAAGGCAGATGCTTAACCTACCTGGCCATGCAGATGGCCCCTAATCCAAACATTTTTAGAGACAAAACTAAACCTGACCTGACATGAGACTATTTATAGTCATTTTTTCTTTAATCTTACTTTTGGTAAGATGTATTTCATTATATTTCATTCATGTATTTCATTGCTGGTATATAATGTGTTTGGTTATGTGATGCTGCTCTATGCTTTACCTGAAATACGGTCAATGCACATTATTATCTTTCTAAAATTCTGATGGCTCTGAATGCCAAAATATATATGGCCTGAAAACTTGTAGATAGTAGATTCTGAAACACTAAAACTGTCTTGTATTATATTTCTTAAAGTAACACACTTTAGCAGAGACGAAACTGGTAAATTATAATAACAAAGAAAAAAAAAACAAGCAAAAACCACCTGAGTATGGTCAGATACTGACCCAGCAGAGCTTAAAGCGCTTGGAGAACTGTGGGAAAAGTCTTTGCAATGTTTCCGCTTATGTATCTTAAGAGCCTGTCCACCCTTCAACCTCTACCATCTTGTGAAAGTGAGCTATCGTCCTCACTGAAGTAAACGCTCCCTGAGGATGAATGCCCACATGACATAGTAATAGAAACTTGTTTGGATGGGCACCTGGGTGGCTCAGTCATTAAGCATCTGCCTTCAGCTCAGGTCATGATCTCAGGGTCCTGGGATCGAGCCCCGCATTGGGCTCTCTGCTTGGTGGGGAGCCTGCTTCTCCCTCTCCCACTCCCCCTGCTTGTATTCTCGCTCTCGCTGTGTCTCTCTCTGTCAAATAAATAAAAATAAAATCTTTTTTTAAAAAGTGTACTAATTTTATACTATTTAATATCAAAGGTTGGCATCAAAAGAATGTATTTTTAAAGAAAAGTAACAATTTAAAAGAAAATACTATTCAATCCTGGTGTCTCTAATCAAATTACAGAGTATTGGGGAGCCTGGGTGACTCAGTCCTTAAGCGTCTGCCTTCGGCTCAGGTCATGATCCCAGGGTCCTGGGATCGAGCCCTGCATCGGGCTCCCTGCTCAGCCAGGAGCCTGCTTCTCCCTCTCCCACTCCCGCTGCTTGTGTTCCCGCTCTAGCTGTCTCTTTCTCTGTGTCAAATAAATAAATAAATCTTTAAAAAAAACAAATTACAGAATATTAGTAAATTCCAAAGCAATGCTAAGTAAGAATTTTGCAAGATGTCTTTATATTTTTTAAAAAAGCAATGAGATGTGATAACCATATTGAAAATATGAATTTTAAATAATATGGTTGAAATCTTGAAACCATAGATTAGCAATATCAAAATACTGATATAAAGCTTTATATTTTATACATACTCAAAATGATTTAAAGAGAATGGTTTATATTTATATACCATATATATTAATTCTATCCTTAATAGTTTAGGAGAAACATGAGTATAATACTTTGTCCAAGACAATGGAAATGTTTAAATTTTAAAACTCTGAGCTCCATTAATTGCTCTCGTGTTCTCTGTTTAGACAGACAGAGGCTCAAGTGCCTGAACTGACCAGGCTGTGGGCAATCATCAATGAAAACCCAAGGTAAGTGCCAAAATATTTGCATATTTTAGTCATCGTGAAAAGGTTATATAATTTAACAAATGCTTTATATGCAGAATACATAAACACAAGCCAATTGAAAAAATGGATAATGACTTGAATATACAGTTCATAAAAGGAGTATTAAAATGGCCTATAAATATATGAAAAGGTATTTAGTTACATCAATCACCAGAGAAGTGTAAATTATAACCATGATAAGGTGTATCTGTACACACACCAGAAAGGCTAAAGTAAAATGAAGTGCTAAGGAGAGTACGGGGCAGTCAGAACGCTAATACACCACTGGAGGGAGTGTGATTTGGATTAACCAGTCTGTTTGACAGTATCTAATAGAGCTTCACTTACATGCCTGATATCCCAGCCAACCAAAGACGTGTATAAGGATGCTCGTGACCTTGCTACACACAATAGCTCCAAACTGGAAACTACCTTAGAGACCATCAGTAGAATGGATAAATGAGCCATGCCATATTCACACCAGAATGGAACATGAGACAGTATTGAGAACAAAAAACTTATGTAATCACAAAATCTCATATGAATCGAACAAAATACTGAGAAAAGTTAAACATTTAAAAAAGGAATACTGTATGCTTCCATTCACGAAAAGTTTGAAGCAAACACAATAATGTATGAGGTTAGAAATTAAGAGACTGGCAAGTCTTGGCAGAGTTGGTAACTGGATGGAACCAAAATGGTTTCTTCTAGAACACTGGCATGCTCTGTACCTCTGCCCGGGGTATGGTTATGCTGACATGTTCATTTTAGGAGTATTTATCAAGCTACCTACCTATGATATGTGCATTTTCCCATATGTATTTAATACTCCCTGTGGAATAAACTACCTTCAAAACAACTGAATCATTTGTTAAGTATCATCTGAAAGCCAAGGAACATTTCCCACTTAATAATAATAATGTAGCCAAATGACTATTTCCAACATGATTTCTCCTGGAAAAGGGGAGTCTCTGTCCCCTTTAACACAGGAAAAAAAGCACCTTCTCCTCCCTTTTCCATATGAGGACAAATACAGGGCTCTGACCAACTAAGCTTTTGTAGTTCTGAAGGAAAATGTTAAAATGCATCAAGATTGTTTTTATTTCACTTGATTTCCAGAAAGTCTATCTTAGAAGTTATTATACAGATTGGTGATACCATCACAACAACTTTGCCACAAAGTCAGCAAAAACCCCATTCTGCAACTTAATGCAACTTTCCCATGAATGCTGATGACAAAGAGCCTTACCAACCAATCCTTTTCTTCCAGTACAGAGGACACAGTTCTTTCTTCCTGCTCCTTCTTCTTAAAGACTCAAGTGGTTCACCATATAAGTCCCCCAGCTCTGTTTGAGAGTTTACCTCCCTGGTCACGAGTTTTATGCATGTCTGTCTATCCTTTGCTTGACTTTGTTGTGTTAATCCAGCATGTAAATCCTCACCAGCACCCTGATCAACTTGACCATTTCTCCAAGACAACACTGCCTCTCTCACTTTAAAGACTTGTTCGCTCAAGTTCTTAATTTGCCCAGTTCAGTCACGTACTCAAAGCCTGAACTGTGAAAACAAAGTAACAATATGGTGACTAATTACGCTTGTCCAGTCTGCAGTAATGAGTTGTGAAGGGCATTTACTTAACATGCCCCCTCTGAAGCATTAGAACATGATTGCAAATGGCACGTGTGACGTCCAGCGGTCTTTTTTTTTTTTTTTTCAAAATGTTTGCAAGTTATACTGGGAAGTGGGAACATGGAGGCAAAGTGACAGCTCCCATCACTTAATGAGATGTTTATTAAGAAACCAGGACTGATGATAAGCTGCAAATTAGCCATAATATAAGTAATCAGCAGAGATGTCACATTGGTAGAGGAAAAATGATAAACAGCCAAATGCTCATCCCTGTGCTCATCAAAAAGTACCTGCAGTTCATTACAGATGGTAATTTGCTGGAATCCCAAGATGTAGATAGAGGAAGTAAGTGTTTTTCCTAAAGTGCATTCATCAGTGCTAGTCTGTGGTTTCAATGCGGGATTTCATAGATTCCTCAAATCACACCTTTGAGGTTTACAGTTTTACCTCAGTACTATCAGTGTGAGTTATAAAGTATCAGTACACATGGGGACTTCAGGATGTGTCAATAAAATTTAAAGAAATAATATTCTAGGAAAATAATTCAATAATATAAATATTTTCAAGTACTCCCAGTGGGTACATAAACATAGTACTATAGAAAAATTGTACTATAGAAAAATTGGCTGAAAGTACAGATAATTGCCGTATTACCCGACCCTACGGTTTCTCCCAGTACTATCATTTCGCATTGGTGTGGTTCATTTGTTCCAATTGCTGAACCAATACCGGCCCATTATTATTCAAAGTAAATAGTTGACCAAGAAGCAAAAAACAATGAAATGGTGTAAAGATGGTCTTTTCCACAAATGGCCCAAATTGGAAAAGAAATCACTAATTGCAATTATAATGGATTTCTAGACTACGTATATGCCCCAAAGAAGGCTATAGAAAGAAGAGACTTATAAAATGGGTCATTAAAATCCTTATTAAAGTACTCAAGATTAAGGTGTTCTGGAATGATGGAAAATGTCACAGGTAAGATTTCTTAATTTCCTAAAAACTTGATCAATATCTTTAAAACACTTGCTGGGGCCATCCCCAAATAGCTTCTACCTGGAAAAATCATGTAATCCATATCAGGCATGTTTCCAATTTGCTTGCATTATAGTTACCCAAAATAAGTATTTATCCTTTTTAGTCCTCCAACCTAACCACTTAGCACAGAGCCAGAAACACAGAAAGAAATTAATAAGTACATTGCTATTCCTGTGTTGGCATAATACTATGGGTACGGAGACTGGACAGTGCTTTAAGAACCACCATAACCAGCTTTTTACTAAGTGAAATTTATGTTCCTAGAAAGCTATTTATGCAAGCTGAACACTCCCCTCTGTTCCAACCCACAGATATCAAATGAATATTAATTGACTCAAAGAATAGACAAAGGAAGGAAAGTGGGGAAAAAAGGAGGAAGGAACAAATACATAAACATTAACTGGGTGAAGTAATAACCACACAACAATATGCTGTCTCACAAGTAATTGCCAAACCCCGGCGATCACTGCAAAGAAACATCTGAAACCAGCTAGACATATTCAGTTCTTCTGTGTATGTTTTATAATCCCCCATCCCTAGCCAGTATTAAATTAACATCTACTATGTAATCCCCCAAAACAAAAATTTAAAAACTCTGTTTGAATTTAGTAAGTGCTCACTGATCAGTATTTTCTTCTTTGACCCATCTGAGCAAAACCTCTCATGCCGGAAGTCCATCATTTCTTCTAGTGTTCTCAAATGACCAGTACCAATGGGGAGGGAATTATATAATAAACCAGAGAAGAAAAATATTTATGTGTTATGTATAATCTCAAACACTTACATGCAAATAACATCATATAATGTCATATATGATATAATATATCTTAAAAATAGTTTTTATCAGAACTCATACTGAAATCATTTTCAGATTGATATCTTTCACTTAGTGATATGCATTTAAATTTCCCTCATGTTTTTTCATGGCTTGATAGCTCATTTTCTTTTTAGCCTTGAATAATATTCCATTGTCTGAGTGGACCATAGTTTATTTATCCATCTCCCCCTAAAGGACGTCTTGGTTGCTTCTAAGTCTTGGCGATTATGATTTTTTTTTTTTTTTTTGAAGTAGGGTCCAATGCGAGGTTTGAGATCAAGACCTGAGGTGAGATCAAGAGTTGGACGTTTAACCGACTGAGCCATCCAGACACCCTTAAGTTTTGGCAATTATGAATAAAGCTGCTGCAGACATCCATGTGTGGGTTTTTGTGTGAACGTAAGTTTTCAGCTTCTTTGGGTATGGATTAAGGAGCATGATTGCTGGTTTATATCATGAGAGTTTTATAAGAAAACTCTACTTAAGACTTTTGTGAAAAACTGACAACTGTTTTCCAAAGTGGGTGCACCATTTTGCATTCCCACCAGCAAAGAATAAAGTCCCTGTTGCCCCGCATCCTCATCAGCATTTGAAGTTGTCAGTGCTCTGGATTTGTGTCCCTCTAATAATTGTGTAGTTGGAGCTTATTGTTGTTTTAGATGGCATTTCCCTTATGACATAGAATGTGGAGCATCTTTATTTATTTGCCATCTGTACATCTTCTTTGGTGAGGTTTCTGTTGAGATCTTTTGCCTGTAATTTAACTGGGTTACTTGTTTCCTTATTGTTTGGTTTTAAGAGCTCTTTGTATATTTTGGATAAGAGTTCATTGTCAGTTATGTCCTTGCAAAGATTTTCTCCCAGCCTGTGGCTTGTCTTCTGCTTCTCTTAACAGTGTCTTTTGTGAGAAGTTTTTAATTTTAATGAAGTTCAGTTTAATAATTCTTTCTTTTCATGGATTGGTTTTGTATCTAAAAAAAGGCATTATTATAGCCAAATTTCTCTAGATTTCCTCCTATGTTTTCCCTAAAGAATGTTATGCTTTTGTGTTTTACATTCAGTTCTGTGATCCATTTTGAATTTATTGTGGTGAGGTGTGTCTAGATTCGTTTTTTGTTGTTGTTTTGTTTTGTTTTGCATGGTTACACATAGTTGTTCCAGGGCCATTTGTGGAAAAGACCATCTTTACACCATTTCATTGTTTTTTGCTTCTTGGTCAACTATTTACTTTGAATAATAATGGGCCGGTATTGGTTTAGCAATTGGAACAAATGAACCACACCAATGCGAAATGATAGTACTGGGAGAAACCGTAGGGACGGGTAATACGGCAATTATCTGTACTTTCAGCCAATTTTTCTATAGTACTAAAACTGCTCTTGAAAAATCCTTAATTTTATTATTTTTTTCTTTTTAAAGATTTTATTTATTTATTTGACAGAGAGAGACACAGCGAGAGAGGGAACACCAGCAGGGGGAGTGGGAGAGGGAGAAGCAGGCTTCCCACGGAGCAGGGAGCCCGATGCGGGGCTCGATCCCAGGACCCCAGGATCATGACCTGAGCCGAAGGCAGACACTTAACGACTGAGCCAACCAGGCGCCCCTAAAAATCCTTAATTTTAATAAACTCTGGCCACAACATTCACATTGCCATCTTCCCTAAGATCTTTTAAATATGTAGAGTGAGAACCAGCATGGTTTGGAGGACAGAAGCAGCAGCAAGAACGAAGGCACGAGCTACATCACCTGACCAAATTTGTATCACATCTGGAACGTTATGAAGCTTGGGCTTTACCCATAAATCTTTTACATACACAACACCTTTTCCCCAAGGAAATAGCTAATAATCTGGAAAATAATCAGAAAAGATACGGCATTGCAATAATTCAGTGGCTCAGGACAGTTACGTTGAAATCAGCACAGCCTCTGGTGCATCACGCCAGAAAGGCTTTATGGGGTAGGGAAGCCATCCAGCCAACTTCCTACGGTTTTTATCTATGCTATTCCTCTGTCTCACTCCTTGCTGTATGTAACCCATGTAAAACACCGGCCCTCCACCACAGAAAATAAAATAGTAAATGGCACCTAATTCACTGAACTTAAAAGGTGTTACAGAGTTAATAAGCAAATTAATTTATCATCTTCAACCAGAAGAGTAATTAAACTCCAGAAGAAATCTGACTCATAATTGAAAATGAGTAATGAGCAAGCAGGATGTGAAGAAAAATAAATAAGTGTAGTCATTAAGAGAGGAAGTTAGTCTAACAAGGGGGCATAATGTTGAGTATTTGTCACCTACAGCTCAGAAACATCCTGCATCCATGGAGTGGGGACACTTCGAGGAAGGGGCCCAGGGTGGGACGTGGTTGAAGCTCTGTCAGGAGGGGCAAGGCCACTACGATGTGTAAGAGGCAGGTGTCCAGACCCACACTTAGCCCTTGACAACAATGCGAGCTCTCACCAAAAGCGTGTAGCCGCTACACCAACAAACGGTATCTAAGTTTCTGAACTTAATTACTTGTGACTAGTGACTTCAGCCTGGGAAAGTTTCCACCAAACTGACTGAGGATGACCTCATGAAAGGCCAATTTCATAAATTTGAGGTTGAATCAGGAGCTTCTAGAATTTTGTCCAGATTTTGCATATCCGAGGATAGAAAGATGTAATCTGAAAATGTCTGCCTTCTTTTCGTCAGTTCATGTCAACGGAGCAAGTTGGATATGGTGTATGTGCACAGCAATGTACAAGAATCTTGTAATTCTAAATAATGGCAATGAAATGGGAGACATAGTTGGAGTAATTAGAAAATAAAATTAAACACCAAAATGATAAGTAGATAAGTACTTGCCAGGTAGAGGGCAGATCAGGTCAACGAGGATTACTTGGTTAAGCTTCTTGGACAAGAGGTTGGTGTGAGAGATGCTTTGAGGGGTGGAGGCAGCCAAGGCACCACATAGGATGTATATTTTAAGAGGAGCAGGTGTATTTAAGTGGCCATGACAGCTGGTGGTTTGTGTGGGCAAGGCGGGTCTGGAGACGGGCAAGTGCACCTTACAGGTGCGAGAGACAAGGAGCAGGAAAAGGACATGAGGAAATGGGAATCCATCTTCCCTGGAACTGAAGTTAGAGACAATTCCACCTTAAATCCATTATTGTTTCTTTCCACATCTTCCCATAACTCCAGCAAGAACTTGTCTGTCTTAATTAACTGATCTCTGATTGTATTACGATCAGTTACCAAATTAGTTGAGAGATGGAGAAATGTCTGAAACATTATCCCATTTACTCTGTTGACCAGAGATACGAGAGTCTCTCATCCCGGGGTTTCTGCTCATCTGAAACAAACCGTTGGCATCAGGGAACCGGTGGCATGATATTTCTTTCTGCAATTATGATTTTGAGACTCAGCAAAGGGACTAATCCTCTTTATCCCATGATAACTTGGACGTGCTTATACACAGGCTCTCCTTTTCCAGTCTTTTGTGTGGAACTTAGCACTGCATTGAAAAGTTATTAAATTATTCACTTTATTTTTTTTTTAAGATTTTATTATTTGACAGAGACACAGTGAGAGAGGGAACACAACAGGGGGAGTGGGAGAGGGAGAAGCAGGCTTCCCGCTGAGCAGGGAGCCTGATGCAGACTCCCAGGACCCCGGGATCATGACCTGAGCCGAAGGCAGATGCTTAATGACTGAGCCACCCTGGCACCCCCACTTTAATTTTTTTTATTTGCCACCCACTACCCTATGCTTTTTTGAAAACATAGATTTTAAATAAACTTTTTCTTTTGGAATTGCTTGGGTTGTACAGAAAAATTGCAATGATAGTATGAATCTCCCTATCACCCATACCTATTTTCCCATTGTAAGATGTTAGTAATATCTTATATCAGCATGGCACACTTCTCACGGATAATGAAACAATATTGAATGTTATTACCAACTAAGTCCGTATTCTATTCAGATTTCCCTGGTGTTCACCTTATGTCCTATTTCGGTTCCAGGAGCCCATCCAGGATGCCACATTACATTTAGCCACCTTGTCTTCTTAGGCTCCTCTTGGCTTCAACCTTGTAAATACTGAAAAGTACTAAGATACTGTATGGAGTGCATGCCCGTTGGGATTTATCCCACATTTTCTCCTGAGGAGACTGAAGTTAGAGGCTTTGGAATGCAAGAGAACAGAGGCGAACTGCCAAGTTCATCACATCCCATCAAGAGGTCTATCCTATCAACACCAACATCACTGTTGACATCACTCACCCTTGCTCATCTGACCAAGGCTGTGTCTGGCAGTTTCCTCTGTGGTAAAGTTACTCCCTCGCCCCCTTTCATACGTCAGGAGGGCAGCATTGTCAGCCCATACTCAGTGAGTGGGGATCATGCTCCATCTCCCGGAGAGTGGATTATTTACAGAAATGCTTTAGCGTTCCTCTACACCAGGCCTCTGTTTAGTCTGCGCTGTTTCTTTATTCAATGATTTATTTCTATCAATATGGGCACACGGGTGTCTATTTTGTGTTTTGCAATGTAAGCCGATGCTACTTTATCCACTTTGTGCTTCCATTATACCAGCGTCAGCCACTGAGAGTGTATTCAGTCTGCTCCTGTGGTCTTTCGAGAATTCATGGACATTGCTTTTTTAATTTAGGTTTGTTTTGTTTTCCACTTCCTCACTTTCTGCCTCTACTTGTTTTCCACTTTCTCACTTTCTGCCTCTACAAGAGACACCAGGCTCATCTTCTATATGAAATAATGATATTATTTTGAAGGCCCAGAGTTTGTTCAGGTTTTCTTTGTTTTCACAGGCTGTCCTTTTTTCTGACCCCCTGGCACACCGTGTGCATGTGTCAGACTGCAGTCATGCTGTGCACTTCCTTTTGCTTTCCTCTAAATACTCTGCTCACCCAAGGTTAGACCTGCACCAACACCACGTGCCATCATCCCTCGGTGAGGTCGATTCACGCTCCTGTTTTACAATTATGTTATTTTGTCACTGTCAGTATTCATTCCTGGAGTTCCCCAACCTCCTAGAAGATTTTTCTTAATTTGCATATGTTAAGGTTCCCTTTCTGTGCTATGAAGTTCTAGGAGTCTGATAAATGCATAATGCCATGCATCCACCACTGCAGTGTGACACAGAATTTTTTGACGGTCCCCCAAAACCCCGTGCTTCACCTTCCCATTCCGCCAAATGACTGGCCTCACTGACCTTTTGCCATGTTTGTATTTTTGCCTGTCTTACACTGCCATGTATTTGGTACCGTACACCATACAGCTTTTCCACACTGGTCTTTTTCAGCAATACGCATTTCAGTTTCCTCTCTGTCTGTGCCTTCATAACTCCTTTATTTTTATTACTAAATAATATCCCAATGTATAGATATGTCACAATTTGTTTATCTAATCACCTATAAAAAGCATCTTGGTTATTTCCAGTTTTCAGTGTTCATGAGAAAAGTGCTTATGAGCAGCTTTTTTTGTGTGGGCGTACATTTTCAGATCAGTTGGATAAATACCAAGAAGTGCTAAAGAATTGTGCATTGGGACTATGCTTAGTTTTATAAAAAACCACCATATTGTCTTCCAAAGTTGCTGCACCATTCCACATTCCCACCAGCAGTGACTGAGAGTCCCTGTTGCTCCCCATCCTTGCGAACACTTGGTGTTGTCAGTGTTTGGATTTTAGTCATTCTAATAAGTGTGTAGCACTATCTCGTTGTTTTAATGTGCAATTGCCTAATGACATACAACACTGAATGTCTTCTCATAAGCCTGTTTGCCATTTGCATTTCTCCTATGGTGAGGTGTCTGTGAAGATTTTGTTCCTACCCTCCTTTTATTTTAACTTAACTGAAACTTTATGCCTGTTGATTAGCAACTCTCCCGCTTCCATAAACACCACTCCATCTTTGATTGCATGAATTCAACTATTGTATACACCACCTCCACATGCAATCATTCAGTCCTTGTCATTTTGTACTGATGTATCTCACTCAGCATAATGCTTTTGAGGTCCATCCATGCTCTCCTACGTCACAGAATGTCCTTCTTTTTTTAAAGCTGAATGCTGTTCCATTGTCTTTGTCTTTGATTTTTCTCTATTTTTATGAATTTTGAATATGATGAGACCTGGTAGTTTAGTTTTGTTTTTGATACTTTCCTGCTTGGTGTTTTCTGAGTTTCCTGGATCTTTGGTTTAGTGTCTTTCAATAATTTTCAAACATTCTTTTCCATTATTGCTTCCAATATTTCTGTGTTTTTTCTCTTTCTACTATTCCAGGTATGTCTTTTACCTTTTGAAATTACTCCAAATTTTTTCAATATTCACTCTCTCTCTCTCTTTTTTTTTTGTTTTGTTTTGTTTTATTCTTTTTTCTCCTTGTATTTCACTTGTATTTCTGTTTAACTATCTTCCAACTCACTGGTTCCTTCCTGAGATGTATCCTACCTACTGGTAAGCCCATCAAAGGCACTCTTGATTTCTGTTACAATGTGGTTTTTTTCCTTTTTTTAATTTCTAGCATTCTCTTGATTTTTCCTTAGTTTCCACCTCTTTGCCTACATTACATTTTGTTGCATGCTGTGTACCTTTTCCATTAGAGTCTGTGACTACTTATTAAGCCAATTTAAATCCCCTGTCTGTGCAGAAGGGAAGTTTTCTATAATGCTATGATTAAATTTCATTTTTTTAGTGGTCCTTTGTCCCTGGGATGTGTTTATCAGCTGTTAGGTTTTCCTTAGGTGAGACAGGCATCCCAGCGGGGACTGTAGGTGGGTGACTTTCTGTTTCCCAGAATGAAGAAGACTTCCATACAGCCTTTTCTTCTGCTGAAAAGGAATTACCATAGGGAAAACTCTGGAGGTATTTAAAAATTGCTTTTACCCTCCCCCCAGGGCCACGAGGGTTCTTGAGGGTAGAAGCCGCTTAGGTTCCTGGAGGCAAAACCCCACAGTGTTTGCAGCCTCTGGAGCTGTTCCTGACATGCTAGTGCTCATTCCACCTGCAGAATTGGCCAAAGAGGTCATTCCGGTGTTTCCAGCAATTATGGCCCCAGTGACTTCAGGTACAGATGGTGCCCTGGAATGGCCACACTCCAGATTTCAGAGTGGCAGTTTGCTCTGCAACCTCAAGTTTCTGAAGTTCATGAAAAGTCACTTTTTAGCTTTTTCAACAATTTTGTTATTGTTGTTAAAGGTCCACAGTGACTACTTGTGATCCATTTACATGTCAGAGCTGAAACCAGAAGTTTGTCCCTTTTCTTTTATCCTTTATGAGTCTTTACATTTAAAATGAGTTTCTTACAGAAAACATACAGTGTAGGTTTTTGTGTTTGTTTTGTTTTTAGGTTTTTTTTTTTAATCCTTTCTGCCAACCCCCCCTTTTTTTTTAATATTGTGTATATTGAACAATCACATTTGAAGTTTTATTGACACAGTTAGGTTAGTACCTATCATATTAATAACTGGTTTTGGTTTTTAGTTTTTGTTTTTTGTTTTTTTTACTTATTGCTTCTGTTCTGTTTCTTTTTTTCCCCTTTTTTCTGCTTTCTCTGGTTTTAATTGGTCACTTTATAGGATTCTATCTTATCTCTACCATAAGCTTTATGAGCAAAATATAATGAGCACTTTTCTGTTTTTTGGCCACACTAAAAATTTAGACTAACTTTGTTCATAAATTATATCTCATAGAGGTGACCACTTTGTAATTTATTTCCTCTGAAAGTGTTTTTTTCTTTTAGTATTTAGCAAATTCTTTGAAACATTGAGAAAATTTTCCCTCCTTCATACAATGAAAGAAAGCCAACACACACAGAAATGTCTCAGCTTTAATGTAAGTGGCAGTCCTATGCCATTTTTCTCTGTTGAATAGAAGAGTAAAGAAAGAAAAGAAACATGGTTAAGGAATCAGGTGAGATTCATAGAATAATGGTCCCCAGCCCTAACTCAGTGATGCTCAGCTAGCCATTCGTGAAAAGGAATGATCATGAAGGTCTGAGTTAGATCATGTAAATTTAACAGGGCCTAGTGCATTATAGCCCTAATTCCCACTATTATCTTTAGGGAATACGTAAATGGCAGATTTGTAATTCCCTATTAGTTGCTTTCAGGCAAAATAATTTTAGATCTATTTTACTTACAAACGTACATGTTTGTTGTTTTGATGCCCTGAGAATAACACAGCATCACTTTTGTCAAAAATGTGACCTCATTATAATCATGAGGATGCTTGAAACAAATACAAATGGAACGATGTTCTCCCAAATAACTAGCCTGAGCTCTTGTAAAATGCCACACTTACAGAAGGCCAAGTGTGCACCTAAGGTAGATTAAAGGAGGTGAAGAGTCTCAGACGCTGACTGTAACATGTGTTCTGAGGCTGGTTATTGGTGCTTTTCTTCCATGAAGACAATTATTGAGGAAACTGGCAAAATATAATTAAGGTCTGTAATTAAAAACTAGAGTTAGATTAATGTTAATTTCCTGATTTAGCTCATTGTAAAAGTTTACAACTTGCTCTTAATGATTCACAAAAATATTACAGATATATAGGGAGAACAGTGATAAAGCAGACATGGTAACTAAGCATGTTAAAAATTACGGGATCTGGGCAAAGGTGTCTGGGATTTCTTGGTACTATTCTTGGAGCATTCTGTGGATCTGATGTAATTTGAGAAAAAATAATATGAAAATAGACAATACCACTAATGTGCTGTCTTGAATTCTGAAATAAGTGATCTTCAATTAATTACAGGCAGCATGACATGATTCTTCACATCCTGTAGCTGTCTTTTCCTTTTGATAAAAATACTGTTCACCTGTGAGTTTCTGAACATTTCACCTGCAAAAAAGAAGGAAATTCTACAGTTCAATTTTTTTTAATGAAAACAAAAAAATCTTCAGACCTTTTCTAATAAATTTGTTGACAATGCGATCATGGTTCTTTATTTACAGAAAGAGTCCATAATTTTATTCTGTTTAATGAACTGTAGTCAAACAGGTTGGTTTGGGTGAGAAGACATATTATTATTACTATTAATCATTATTATTATCTGTAATATATAATGGCATCCCTCAACTCTGCTTTTGCAAACACTTTTTTATGCGACAAATGTGTAGACACTGGGGCACAAACACCAATTCCTTCTCTGGCTGTTGAGGATGCCTCTCTCTCTTTCTCCCAAAAAATAATATGAAAATAGACCATACCACAACACAGATCTCTGCTGTGTTTATACTGTGCTATTTTTTCCCTTGAGTGCCTTTTTCTGGGACAGGACAGCACATCCTGAAGATGGTATATTCTAAATACATTCTAAATTCTAAAGGTGAAATTTACTAGCCCTGTGGACCAGTTGGAAATTTTTAAAAATAGATTTTGTTCTCCTTGGATTTGACAACCGAAAATGTTTGTTTTAGTAAGATGGGTTCAAGCTTCGTAAGGATAGAGCCAGCTGCCTAAAGTAGCTCAAGCTGAAAATTCACGGTTTGCTAACTCCCTAAATTACCTGGCACCCTGTGTTCCTGATCTCCACTACTATACACGCGGGAAAGAAACAGGCTTTAGAAAGGCAGTGTGGGTTTCCAGCAATCTGAAAATGCAACAGAAACTGCTTTGAACATCAAATTAATCCTGCAGATCATATCAATCTGTTGGCAAACCCCATCTTTTCTGTGCTACAATGAAATTTCAAGTGCATAAATAACAGCATGCTGGAAATGGTCTTCACGTGAAGGGTTTGCATGATACCACGAGTAAGACTGATGCGTACGCCATTCTTTACAGCACGTGTTTTATTCCAGTATTTGGGAGGGGATGCAACTATTCAAAGTAGTGAGCAAGTACTTTCCAAACAAACATGTGTTTAGTTTCCATGTCAGTTACTGAGAGGATCGCAGTGAAAACCTAGGCTGCTATTAAATCTGGGAAATTGCATTCACTGTAGAAAGTAAGGAATTTGGAAGATGACTTAATCCTGGTTTTGTCACTTACCAGCTAGGTCACCTGACCTCAGATCAGTTACATAATTCTCTACTTGCCATTTTTAATATATATTAAATGAAAATTCTATAAATACACACACACACAAAAATTCCAAGATGGAAGTATCTTATAAATTGGAAATAGTAACCAAATACCAATCAGTATTACCCAAACAAGGAACATATCAACCCCCGGAGCTTCCTACTACTGTTTTATGCCTTTCCAAAAAAACATACATAATATTAAAAACTTTCAGCTTTTGCAGTGTAGCAGGACCAGGAGGAATAAAAGTGTAGATTTTCATGCCGCTGTTGGGTTGTAAAGATTCGAGATTAGGTACTGTAGCCGTGTGCGGCTCTCCCTGCCTCTGCCACGCACACCCCAACTGGTTCAGGGAGCAACAGCTCTCATCAGCTGGCGCCTGCGCTGGGGGCCCGGCCAGGAAGGCTCTCTCCAAACCTTGGACTTTTTAAATTCCCTGCCATGCTTTGGGAACACTTCATCTCTGGAGCTGACGAGAGTATGAGAACGCGCCAGTAGATTAACTGCCCAAGGCAGCCGAACTAAAAAAGCAAAACAAAGCCAAGACAAAACACCTTTCTCTTGGCAAGAGGGAATAACGTATTCGTAGGTTTTTCTACCCATCTCATCTCTTAAGTAGCATTAAATGGATTTTATGGAAATGCTTTATGTAAATAATTCTTTAAAGGCAGCCAAGTATCTACAAAGTCACTCCTGTGGTTAGGAGCTTGTTTTTCCCTCCGTATTTTGAACGACTTCACTACAGCCTGACGGAAAGGTTACTGGGACAGACAAGGGTACAATAAGGTAAAAGGGTGAGCGGTGACCTTTGACGATGTGAAGAGACGTGCTCTCTTTTACGGGAAATCTGTCATCACATAGAAGACGGTGGTATTAATGTGGAAATGGTGGCCACGATAGGAAAGTCTTGCGAACTCTCAAACACAATAAGAACACTCGTTTTTATGTGAACTCACATTGCTGGAACGTTAGGAACCAGTTTCTTAAAACTGTTTGCGATAGCAGTAACAATTAAACCAGATGATTTTAATAAAGCGACTATTTGCAACAGCTCTACAAAAATAGAACATGTTCAGAAATGAATTTGAAAACTATGCCAACACTGTACATGATGAAATTTTGCTAAACAACCCTGAAGCCTGAATCTATGTAGCTATATATACTACCTGCTGGGTACAAGATCATAATTTCCAAAGGTGGCCATTTTTCCCAAACTGACATGTAGACTAATTACAATTCTAATCCTAATTCAGCTTAACCCAGTTTGTGTGCATGTAGGTCACGGCCTGTGTACATGTGTTTGCATGACGATTGACAAGTTGTTTCTTAAATTTATACAGAAAGCCTAAACGTCAAGAATAGCAAGATTTTCCAAGGAGATGAATCTCCCCAAAACTCCCATAGAAATTCTCTGGGAACATCGTCAATAACGCCATCTCTAGACCCTTCTCCCTCTCTGGGCTCTCTGCTCTCTGCTGAGGACAGCCCTGCTCTGCAGCCTGTGTATCAAGGCTACGTTTCCTGCCCGTCTCAAGATTCAAGAGTCTGGAAGCCCCTAGACCCTGTCATGTTCGCTCTGCAAAGTACCAGAATAGCTGTGGTTCATTGGCTCCTGTTCTCCTTCTTTCGATAACAGCATCCACTTTCCTTTTGAGGACATGCCTGTCCTCAAGCCCCGTTATTAAGAAAAAAAGATCCCTTCTCCTTTAAAACAGTTTTCCAGACTCTTTTCAATACAAAATAACTCCTTTGTTCTCCACATCATTTTGTAAATAAAAGCATGTCGTTTTCCAAGTTGCAAATCTAAAATATTTTATTAAAGGAGACAGTTGAGCGTCCACTTCATTGTTCATCAGTATTTGACTCCTGACGTTCTGGGAAATATGATTTGAAATTGTCTAAAGTTGCCTAGAAAATGATATTCAGAAGAATATTTCAATGTATATAAAATTTCTAGAAAAACTTGAGTATTTATAATTTGCCTCATATTATTTATTATCAGTCTTGCAGAGCATAACTTCTTCGACGTTGATTCTAATAAATAACCTCAGAAGTAGAATATCGAAAAACAGTTTATTCTGATTTCATTCTCTTACTTAATAAAAATATTTATCTGTTGATAGTTTGATTCGCAGTCATATTGCCAGGATAGTGTAAATAGTAGCATGATGTAGTAGGTATAGATACCTGACTCAGAATACGTGGAGACGTACTTCTGAAATCTACCCCTGAAATCTAATGGAGTCATCCCAATATGGGTCTGGCTGGATCTCAATGCCGCTATGGACTGGGGACTCTTTTCACTTTCCATTTGGCCCCTATTTTGAACTGACCTGTGTATAGCTGCTATCTTATGCCTGTTCCCCCCCATTGCAGGTCGGGTGGGACGAGAAGATAACTGGTCTCCAGTGTCACATTCACCAAAGGACAGAGATCACGGCTCAGGAGTTGTCTTAACAGATTATAGCCCGAAGCCTCATCTTCACCGAGACCTGATTTTGATGATGAGATTTTGAATTTTGAGTGAATGCTATAATGGGATAAACTCCTGAGGACGGCCAATATACTTGCACTGGGAAGGACGTGAATCACTGCAGGCAGAAGATGGGCTGTGGCAGGCAGACTTCAATATGGTGGCCACCATCCCTACCTCTTGGTGTTCACAACCCCATATAATCTAGCCCCCTTGAGTCTGGGAGCAACATGCAACTCACTTTCAGCCCATAGAATATGACAAAAGTGATGGGATGTCCCTACCGTGATGACATTATTTTATAGAGGACTCCAACTTGCTCACCATTCCGGCTTTGAAGAAGCAAGCCACCATGAGTCCGATAGTCCCAAGGACGTGGATTCTGCCAAAAAGACTGAATAAACTTGGAAGGGGACCCTTTCCCAGTTGAGCTAAGATGAGAAGCCCATCCTGACTGACACCTTGATTATGGTCTTGCAGAGGACCCGGTTAAGCCGTGTCAGGACTCCTGACGCAGAGAAACTGTGGGATAGCAAATGCGTGTTGTTCTGGGCAACCACATTTGCGGTGATCTGTTACATAGCACTGAACACTAACGCAGTATTTGTGGCGCTGCTGGAGAGAATCATAGTGCCCACGGTTTCTGGCTTGAGCTTGGTGAACATTCATTGCCCACAGCTAACTGCGGTTAAGAGGCACTATTTTGTTTCTGATAAGTTTTCTATATTCCTTGGAGAGAAATAAAGCGCTGTTGTGATTGATTTCTGGCTATGAGTTTGGGCTTAATATAAAGAATCTCCAGGAAGTCATTGAAGCAATCAACACATGCAAAATGGTGGCAAAAACACATTAGATTAACAGCTCATCCCCTCCAAGGATGCTATCAGAGAAAACAGCTGTAAACATGGCATAAATTCGATTCAAGTTAAGCACAGCAATCTAGTTCAGGCTATTGATCTTGTCCCTAATAAATTAGTGGGTGAATGCCTGGCTGGGCAGAACAAAGGTTGTTGAAAATTCCTTACCTATAAACACTCTTGAATGATTCTCAACCCTATTTTCCCCACCTGATTTTATAAAATAGAGCTTAGGAGCTAATTCCCAGTTATCCAGGCAAAGGTTTGGTGTTAAAAGAAAGCAGTGCTTTTAACACCAATTAATGTACGGTTTATAGGGTCCCATATGGTGCACACACTGATGGAAGAAAAGCACGGATTAAAACGGAGATGAAAACTAAGTGAAAGGAATAAGTAAGCGACCCTTTGCCAAATGAAAATGTGTGTGGACTTGCTGAAATACTTTGGGGCAGGGACAAGATTTAAAAAATGTATGTGTGTTGTTGGTTTATTTATTATAAAAATAAATTTGGTAAACTATCATCAATGGAATGATCTGGTAGGTAAAAAAAATACCTCCCGGTCTATACTAGATTCTTCTAGAAAATGAACAAATGCAGCTGTAAATAAAAGAACAATATATAAAGTTAGATGTACAACAGTACTTACTCTCCAAATGTGGCCTTCAGCAATTTATTGACTACTGAAAAAAACATATGACAACGTGAAGCCAGCAAGCCGCAGATAATAGACTATCTGGAAAGAGGATCCTTTATTCTACACACAGCAGTAGGTGATAAATGGCTCTAATGTCCGTGCTTATCAGTGTCTCCTCTCCCCCACCCCCGACCCAGTGTCCCTGGGATCAGAGACTAATAGCCCCCGAGGAGAAGGTGTCTTGATGCAAGTCCTTCTCACTGGTGAAAATGGCAGGAATCAAACATCTGTCAGTAACTTCCAATGGGGAAAGGCTGAGAGCCTGTTGTGTGTCTACCAAAACAGTTGGTATTTTCAGCTATAAAACAGGAGAAAGGAATGCAACGTAATTTATTTCTACAAAGGGGAGAGCTTGAATGATCCTGGAGCCAGAGTGTAGCCAGAGGCCCTCATGGTGTTAACCCTTTCTCTTCACAGGCACCCCCGAACTGTGGTATCTGAAACAAGGGGTTCCCACGGTGAGTGGGAAACTTACTTCTGAACCCGGTGCCCTTGAAAGGCTTCTTGCAATCCTGGGCTCTGGGAAGAGGGGAGGAAGTTTCATGAGGTCACAGTGACATTGCATCATAAGGAATTTCTTGTGTCCCACGAGGCTCCGTAGGTGCCTAAGTATTTAATGCAATCAGGTCCTCAGGTCTCTGGAGACAGTCGCCCCACAAGTGTTCACGGACCTCAGCAGGGCCGCCCAACAGCTAGAGGGCACCCCTCTGAATGGGCTGCAAGAGGGGCCACATGCACAGTTAGCCCCGGGCCGTGCAAGTGCTACGTTCCCCCATGTTAAGAAAATAGATAACCATAATGACAGCCAACTCCTATTTGTTTGCTTGTCTCTAAGAGAATAGTTGCTGGGCTCTTTAAGAACGCACTGGTAAGAGAAGGGGCTGATTTCTGGAGATGTGCTGTGATTGTCGTGGTTTAGAGAGAAGCTGTGAAGCCATTTTGAGGAAGGGATTTTAGTGCTGTCATGAAGACGGATAGCAATTAAGGGCTCTTGAATCATTTAATAAAGAGAAGAGATTAAGGAAGGCGAGTACCCCTAGGAAATCAGTGAAGAGCAGTGAGGTGGTTAATTAGTGGCGGCGACCATGCACTTTGGTGGGCTTGGGGAAGCACTGCCCGGATTCATTTTGGGGAATGATGGGCTTTTTATTACCTGCAGCTGGGAGTGATGCCGGCAGACAGCCAGGGGCTGTTAGGCTCCAGGAGGGCCTCACAGGGGAAGAGAGGCGGCAGGACCGAGCTTCTTCGGGGTAGTGCACACTCACTCAGGGATCGCTCACCCCGGGGAGTAAAGCCCCGGCCCCTTCCTCCGACCCAGGCTGGCCTGTGTGGAGGGGCTGTCCCCTCCCCAGAACTCTGCATGGGCTTGACTGGGGACCCCACTGAGTCCTCCCTGCAGAGTCTGTGATCCAGAGGGGTGGTGAGACCTGGCTCACGTCACCCGTAGCATCCAGAAAAGTGCACGTAGCCCTGAGCTCTGAGGTCCTTACAAAGGGGAGCAGATCAGAGTTTATATGATGGGAGAGCTCTATGCAGACAGAGGGTGTAACACCCCGGCAAGGAGCCGGCATGGGAACCAGCACCGGCGTGACGAAGCAGAAATGCCTGAACCCACGTGCTGCACGTGGGGAGAAGGCAGAAGTGGGCTTGGCTGAGTGGATCCTATGGGCAGAGAAAACACACCGCAGGCCTGGAGGAGGCACCTTGGAGCAGAGCGGTGAGGACCCGCCCACGGACGGGTCCTGGTGGAGGTGGGTCTCTCCTGCGGGCCCGGGCTAATGGTAGGCAGCACCGTCACAAAGCAGGCTCACAGGAGCAACAGGGATGGTTGAACCCCAAACAGTGCAAGTGATTGGTGGTGCTGTCACAAGCCAGACTGATTAAATAATGATAATGACCAGCAGGGTTGGAATGGCGACCGGGGACTTCGGACCCGCAGAGGGTTATGAAGATTGTTAATGAGACACAGTGTGCTGAGCGGCACCCTTCTCCATCTGTACAATCGCTATAATTAAAGAAGGGATGGTCGGGACGCTGGGGGCAGTCACCTTAATAAAAGGCATAGTCCTTGCCATTTTCCAAGTGGACCCCGGTTTTCAGGCACAGAACCCATTGCCTGGAGGAGACGTTAGTTCTGCCTTCCCCTCAGTCATGGGGGTATGAGAAAGAGCATTGCTCTCTCCCCTCAGCTTGGAAAGCTCCAGGCTCCCATCTCCGGAGCCCTCTGTTGGACGGGCTGAGGCTGCAGTTGAGACTGATTCACGACTCAGCCTTCCCTCTTCCCCTCATTTTCCCCCAGAAAACTCAGAAGGTAACACCCTCCCACATGCTAATCTATCTTAGAATCTGTTTTCCAGAAGCCAACCCCTCACCCTGTAGGCACGTGATGTGCCAGGGCAATTAGTCCAGCCCCCCCATTTAGTGATGGATTCCCGACCCGTTTCCTGTCTCATGGAAGACCACTTTCTTCCTAAAGCACAGAAGTTAATATGAGTGATGGAAAATCCTCAAGGCCTTGGTGTGGATGAATTGACAAGGCTGAGAAGAGTGGCAGAACTGTGTGTATGTGAATAGAAGTGAGTTCTTATTTATCCAAACCAGGCTTCAAGGTAAATGTGTCCCCTCGCCTAAATTGTTAATCCCCATTTGCCTGGGACTTTAGGACTGAAACTGCGGTGTTTACACCTTGTAGATCCACAGCCCAAAGCAAGCTTACACCACACGTAATTGTTTTAGAATGAACTTTTTCCAGAGAAGAGCATTATCTCAGTCCCAGACATGCTTGAAGGAATCAGGTAGACCGAAATGTCAGTTTTCATGCAAACTGGATTTACATCTAATGCTGGAAATATTTGTCACTATCACGAAGACAAAACTCAGGCTGCATTTTTTTACTTCAGTCCCAATGGTTCTTCTTTGATGTACACTTTGCTATGGTACAAAGTATGGGTGGTATCTCTTGTTTTGATTCTTTTTTTTTTAAATTTTATTTTATTATGTTATGTTAATCACCATACATTACATCATTAGTTTTTGATGTAGTGTTTCATGATTCATGTTTGGGTATAACACCCAGTGCTCCATCCAGTACATGCCCTCTTTAATATCCATCACCAGGCTAACCCATCTCCCATACCCCTCCCCTCTAGAACCCTCAGTTTGTTTCTCAGAGTCCATAGTCTCTCATGGTTCGTCTCCCCCTCCGATTTCCCCACCTTCATTTTTCCCTTCCTACTATCTTCTTTTTTTTAACATATAATGTATTATTTGTTTCAAAGGTACAGATCTGATTCAACAGTCTTATACAATTCACAGGGCTCACCATAGCATATACCCTCCCCAATGTCTATCACCCAGCCACCCCATCCCTCCCACCCCCCACCACTCCAGCAACCCTCAGTTTGTTTCCTGAGATTAAGAATTCCTTATATCAGTGAGATCATATGATATATGACTTTCTCTGATTGACTTATTTTGCTTAGCATAATACCCTCTAGTTCTATCCACATGGTCGCAAATGGCAAGATTTCGTTTTTTTTGATGGCTGCATATATTCCATTGTATATATACAC